>NW_006408519.1:27812528-27814089 GCF_000296735.1 Chrysochloris asiatica
GGAACCGACTCCACGGCACACAGCCAGCCAGCCATATAGATATATATTAGTTGTGTCGCTAATGCTTTTGGTGTTGCTGTTGCTAAATGCCTTCTAACAGGTTATGGCTTGTAGCTACCTTATGTATATCAGAGTGAAATGTTGCCTTGTCTCATGCCATCCTTGTATGTGTTGCTATGTATAAGACCATTGGTGTAGCTACTGTACCAATACATCTCGTTGAGAGTCTTCTGGTAGTGTAGTGGGTTATGAGTTGGGCTGCTAGCCACAAGGTCAGCAGTTCAAATATACCATCCACTCCTAGGGAGAAACATGAGGCTTTCTGTTACCGTAAAGATGTATAGCTTCAGAAACCCTACACAGGGTCACCATGAATCTAAACAAACTCCATGGCAAATAACCACCACCATCAGACCTATCATCATAAATGGATGGTTTTAACAAACAGAAATTTATTCTTTGAAAGTTTAGGAGAATAAAAATCCAAATTCACAGAGTTGGCTTCAGAGAATGGTCCTTATTTCCTTTCACCATCTGTAGGTCTAAGATTCCTGGGAGATCCCTATGAAACTTGACATCAGTCATTTCCTGAATCTAGGAATGTCACAGTGCAGGGACACCAAGTCTGAAGCACGCACTCCACTCTGAGCTCTACTTTCTTGGTGTAGTGAGTCCTTCTCTGATCACCTCCCTCTCCTTCTATCTTTGTGAGATAAAACATGTTGCAGGTTATACCTTGGAGGAAACTTCCTTTCAGTTAACTGGCTGCTCATAGCCAATAACATCATTGAAGTGATTACATTGAATTAGGTCTTGTCAAGGGAGATTACTATATCTTAACTACTAAACCACTGAAAATCCTGGTCCAGCCAAGTTGGTACAAAATCTTAATTATCACAGGTATGTATTTGGAGGTGATAGCAGACATAGAGAAGTGAGCTAGGTGATAATGTAATTTTAAGCACAGATGAAAAGCAAAATTTTGATTTAGACAGACTTGCAGCCATGACTCTTCCTTCCTGAACCATACCTAATCCTTTTTTTGAGGAAAAATATTTCTTACCCTAGACCTAGAGATAAGTAAGAAGAGATGGCAATGATATAGATTAGTCATGAGCATTTCTAAAAGTAAGTTAGCAAAGTCTCAGGAAAGGAATAAAGTTTTTTGCTACTGTAGTAATCCTACAAATTTTAGAAGAGATTTGATAACTGGACTGAAAGAACAGTCTAGATAAGTTTTATCTTTTTATCACTAAGTCAACATACATGGAGGCTTCAAAAAATTGTGGGAAAACAGAATTGAAAGATAACAGAATTTTGCCATGAACTTTTTGAAGCCCTCTTGTGTGTCTAGAGTAAAAGAGATGGAAAATCCAGTTTTAAACTTGTTTAAGAAAAAGAGGAACATTGTTGATAAGTAGTGGCAAATTTTGGCTAGGGTTTTCTTTAGGAATGACTAGAATATAGTGCAAAGAGTTAAGTGCTCAGCTGGAAACCTAAAGGTTGATGGTTTGAATCCATGCAGCAGCTCTGCTTCTACTTAGATTGCAGTAAAAAAAAC
>NW_006408519.1:27814954-27819845 GCF_000296735.1 Chrysochloris asiatica
TTAACCAAATATCTTCAACACTTAGAAAAAGAACAGCAAATTAAGCCTATTGCCAGCAGAAGAAAGAAATAATAAAGGTTACAGCAGAAGTAAATGACTCACACCTTTCCTAATTTTAACCATTCAGTATCCCCTTGTTCTGTTCAAATACTGTCTCTTGGGCTATGTACAGGTTCCTCACCAACACAATTTACTGTTCTGGTATACTTATTCAATATGTATGCTGAGCAAATAATCCAAAAAAAGGAGAAGGAGGCATCAGAATTGGAGAAAGACTCATTAACAGTATGCAATATACAGATGATGCAACCCTGCTTGCTGAGAGAAAAGAGGACTTGAAGCACTTAATTATTATATTTCAACATAAAAAAAACAAAAATACTCACAACTGGAGCCATAAGCAGCAAATAAAAAAAGATGCCTGCAGAAGCTACAGTTGAGAAATGCAAGAAAGTATTGCACTAGGAAAAATATGCAGCTAAAAGTTTTCTTTAAAGTGTTAAAAAGCAAAGATTCAACTTTAAGGGTTAAATTGCACCTGACCCAAGCCAAAGTATTTTCAATGGCCTCTTGTGCATGCTTAGCCTGGGCAATGAATAAGTTTAATTGAAGAAAACTAGCTGTGTGTGGATTATGGTATTGGTGAAGAATATTGAATGTACCAATGAATTCTAGAAAAACAAACAAATGTGTCTTGTAAGAACTATAAACAGAATGGTCCTTAGAAGCAAGAATGGCAAGACTTCATCTCTGCTATGGACATGTTGTCAGGAGGAACAAATCTCTAGAGAAGGTGATCATGCTTGGTAAAGTAGAAGGTGAGCAACAACATTTTGTTAGGTAGTCAAATATTTGTGCTTAGTTCTCCATGCATTCGTGGGCTTCTTTCTTTCCACAAGATTCATAAAATGCCACTCCTGAGCACATCTTGTGGGTATATGATCACAAACAAGGCCTATATGGCTAGCCCAAGCAGTGATTGATGGTCACCAGGCTAGACACAAAGACTAGAGCGCTCTAGCCTGTCCCATGGTCTATAAGACTCAAACACTGACCAGTTAGGGCACTTTGGTGCTGCTGCTTTTACTAAGTAGGGGCTTCAGTGATCACCTGTCAAATGCAGGCCCAATCTAATGCCATGACATGCCAGGGATTATGTCATGCCATAATGTCCAGTGTTTTTCCTTGGGGAGGAAAACAGTTTAGGGTAGTGAGAGGTGGAGAAATGGCAAATACAATACAATACTGCAAGCTATAGCACATACCTACCGACAATTGTTGACTGATTTACAGCCTTTGCTATTTCATGAAACCAGTTCATTAGCCAAGAGTTTTCAGTTGAAGTTTGCCAGGTGTCTTTGGTGTGGTTCAGTCATCCAATTCATAGTGCCAGGTGTCTTAATCACTGTAAAAAATGGCACAGGAGTGGTGTCTGACCTCCTCTGACTTCAAAAGGGAGAGGGAGAATCAAGCTGAACATTAGCCCAAGGCCAATTCCTATGAAGCAGAAGTTAAACATGGCCTGTACACACCAAATTCCTTTACTAGTTCTGATAGCAACTGTCCCTCCTAAGGCACTTTCTACTTCTCTAATGGGTTCAATATTTCATTCCAAAGGCCACACAGAAGCCAAAAATACTACTAATGATTATGGGATTAATTATGGAAGTTAACAGGTTACAATTCAGGATCAGAAATGCCCAGGATACAGTTCTTTAATCAGGCGAATGTTTTCTTCCCCATGCCTACAGGCAGACCTCTCTCTAATTGCTCCTTGACCTCTGCTCTGCTCAGGCAATGTTACAAAACTCTTTTAGCTCTGCCAATAACTGTCCAAATGCACTTCATTCTGCCAGTGATCTCAGCCCAAAGACATTAAGTTCTAGTTCCATGAGTCAGCAAAACTAGCTTTTCAGAGAAATGCCCAGATGGCACCTCACTCTTTTTTTTAACTTTTTATTGTGAATTGATTGATAGTCTACATGGGAGAACAGCAGTTTTACACTCATCCTTTCATATTTTCTTTCATTGCAATGATGACAATCCCCTCCATGCATCATCACTCAATAGTATTTGCTTCTATCCCCTCTATTTTTCTTTGGATATACATAAAAACACTGAGGAATGTATAATTACTTAAACAATAAAAGGGAACATTCTATAAGACTGTCTCCTGTCCACCAGAACTCAGTCCCTCTCTTTCTATGAGTCTAGAGTCCTCAGCTGCTCTATCTCTCCATGGTCTCATCTCTGCCTCCCTCTCTGATATCGCTGCTACCCCAGATAGGGTCCCATATTCTGCTCATGCTCTTCTCCTTTGATGGTCCTAGGGTCCTCGGTTCCTGGAATGTAAGATTAACTACTTACCCATTTTCATTACAAAACTTCTACCTTTACAGTTGTGACAATCACAATTGGTCATGATAACAATTATTTACTATTGAATCATAAGAAACTTATCCCCATCTCCTTTCACCAGGCCTGTCTAGACAAGATGAAACTATTCAGTGTGGATTCTACCTTCCCCTGTAAACTCTAAAACTTCACTCCCTCTTCAAAACTTGTAAGCCAGTCACTTTTTACCTTTACAGGCCCCCACCCCCATTGTAGGTAGTCTAAGCTGTCCGTCCCTATCAACCCGGTGTACAGAGGGGATGGGAATGATCCTTGCTGTGAAGAGTCTTACCTTCTCAGTTGTTATTTTGAGTTACTACATCCATAAGTATAGCTCAAGTTCATCAAATTATAGCAATTTACACATATTTCCTTTGTCAACATTTTGTTATCATCCTCTAGACAAGTTCTGATCATCAAACCATTGAAGCTAGGTCAAATGGGTACTATCTGCAAATCTGGACATTCTTGTGTGTCTTCCCTTACTTCATATCAGCTTCATTTTCAGCTCTAGCCCACCATGGCTATGTCCTTGTCCATGGGCCCAGAAATCCCCAGGTCTCACCTTACCTTGGATCAACTAGTCTTTCCTCTTCCCTCTCTTATCCTCACTGACCCTCTACTTTAACAAGCATGATGTCCTTCTTCAGAGATTTCTTCTGGTAACATGTCCAAAGTATGTGTAATGATATCTCGTCATTCTTACAAGAAGACAATACTCTGGAGAGAATTCTGGCTGTTCTTTTTCTGAAATAGATTTGCTCATTCATTTGGCAGCTCATGGTATATTCCATATATTTCAACAACACTGTAATTCAAAGGCATCACTCTTTCTTAAGGCTTTCTTATTAATTGTCCAGTGTTCGTATGCATATGAGACTATTGAAAAAAACGTGGTGTGAGTCAAACACATGTTAGTTCTCTATGTGATATCTTTGCTTTTTAATGATTGAAAGAGTTCTTTTGCATCAGGTTCTCCCAGTGCAATATGTTGATTTCTTGACAGTTTCTTCCAGAATCATAGACTATAGATCCAATAAAATGAAATCCTTGACAGCTTCAATCTTTTCTCTGTTTATCATAATATTATATATTGGTCCACTTGTTGAGGATTTTTGTTTTCTTTATCTTGAAATATGCTCTATACTTAGGTTGTACCAGGAGACTTTGAAATGTTTATAGAAAAATGCCATTATCTATTCTTTTCATTTTGAAATCCCCCTCATATGTTGTCTTTGATCTTCATTGTTAAATGATTCAAGTCCTTTTCACTTTCAACAAGCTATATTGTCTCATCTGTACATCATGGATTATTAATCCTTTCTCCAGTTCTATGTTCTTCTTCATATACTCCAGTTTCTCAGCATACAGATTGAATAAGTATTATGAAAGGATCCAACCTTGAGCACACTTTCCCTGATTTTAAGCCATACACTATCCTTTTGTTCTATTTGAATGTATAGATTCCATATGAGCACTATTAAGTTTCTGGAATTCTCACTCTTCCCAATGATTTCCATAATTTGTTATGATGCACACAGTAAAGTGCCTTTTTATAGTCAATAAAACACAGGTAAACATCTTTCAGAGACAATACAAGAAATAATCACTCATATGTACCAAGACATTTGGAAGACAGCTATCTGGTCAACCAACTGAAAGAGATCCATATTTCTTCCCATTTCATAAAAAATGATCCAACATATTGAAGAAATTATCGAATAATATCATTAATATCACACACAACAAAAATTGTGCTGAAGGTAATTTCAAACCAGTTCTACCAGTCTACTGACAGGGAACCGCCAGAAATTCAAGCTGGGTTCAGAAGAGGAGGTGGAAAGAGGGCTAACACTCCTGGTATCAGATTGATTTTGGCTGAAAGCAGAGAATACAAGAATGATGTTTGTCTGTGTTTTATTGACTATGCCAACCCATTCAACTGTGTGCATCATAACAAATTATGTAGAACATTGAAATGAATGGGAATTCCAGAACACTTAATTTTGCTCATGCACAGTCTCTGCATAGATCAAGAAGCAGCTATTAGGAGAGAACAAGGGAGTACCGTGTAGCTTAAAGTCAGGAAAGGGATATGTCAGGGTTATATCTTTTCACCATACTTATTTGGTGCACAAACTGAGCAAATTATAATTATAGAGGTATTAACTGGTCTCCCATGTAGGTATATGGCTATTAGTGTGGGCAGTATTTACTTCAGGATACATCTTGTAAGAGAGGTGATCCAAGGGAATGCAGAAATCACGAGATAATCTCTTTGATAGCCCATGCAAGTAAAGTTTTGCTAAAGGTGACACAGAAGTGGCTACAATCATACATTGACAAAGAACTTCCAGAGGTTCAAGCCGGATTCAGAAAAGGCTGTTGAATGAGGGATATCATTGCTGATGTCAGATGGATCTTGGCTGAAAGCAGAGAATATCAGAAGGATGTTTACCTGTGTTTTATTGACTATGCAAAGGCTTTCGATTGTGTG
>NW_006408519.1:27820854-27822450 GCF_000296735.1 Chrysochloris asiatica
CAGTGTTTCATTCTGCTGTGCATAAGGTCGCTTTGGGTCAGTACCAACTCAATAGCACCTAACAACAACAATAACAATAATATATCTTGTAATGTTCATTTTGTTGATGAATGAATTCCATTCCTCTTCAATTTGTCATAGTAGACCATATGATAATTTGACTCACAATGGGCAATATTAGGAGCCTTGGTGGTGTGAGTTATGCATTGGACTGCTAACCACAAGATCAGCAGTTCAAATCCATCTGTTGCTCTGTGAGAGAAACGATGAGGCTTTCTACTCCCATAAAGATTTGGTGGTGGTGGTGATGTGCCATGGAGTCGGTTCTGATTCATAGCGACCCTCTACAGGGTTTCTGAGGCTGTAAGTTTTATGGGAGCAGAAAGCCTCATCTTTCTCCTATGGAACAGCTGTGAGTTTTGAACTGCTTACCTCAAGGTTAGCAGCCTGATTCATAACCACTACACATTCGTGGAAACTCTATAGAGGGTCGCTATGAGTTGCAACTGACTCTTTGGCACTTAACAGCTTGTTAGATAGGCAATACATACTAAACTCTGTGCATGTTTCATTTCATTTGTTCCAAAATAATAATAATAAATAAATAAGATAAGTAAAATTATTATCCTCACATTATAGATGAATAAACTGAAGAAAGGAGAGGTTCTATAACGTACCCAAATTGCACTCTGTATAAGTAGAGGGACTAGGGGAGTTTGATGCAGACAGGCTGGCATCAGAGCTCACGCTGTGTAACACTGCTTCCCAAGAAGTTCTGAAAGATGACAGACAGTGTGTCCTTCAGAAAGATGCAGAAAGCTAAGTGAACAGCAGAATAGAGAGTATCTCCAAATGAAAAAGACAAAGTATCTCCAAATGAAAAGGACCTCACATGGTTGGGTCATCTCTGGAAAAAGAATAGAAAGAGAAATCCTCCAGAACGGAGATAAAAAAATCACCTGGAAAGTGAAAGGGAGTAACTCTAAGCTTCACAGGGCCTACATGATGTATTCAGTGCATCGCTTCCGTGAAAAACACCTGACAAACTGATTTAATGTAGATTTATTGTTGTGTGTAGTCTAGTAAATCCTGACTCAAACACCATGGGGTTTCTTGTTAAGTATTGTTGAGTTGGTTCTGACTCATAGAGACCCTGTAAAGGGTTTCTGAGGAAAAGTGAGTAGGTTTGAACTGTTGACCTTGCAGTGAGTAGTGCAGTGCTTATACTACAACACCACACCAGAACTCCAATATGGGGCATTAGGGCTCTTAAATAGCAAAACATACACACATATACACACACACAGATATATAATGGTCAATAATTAGAGGATATAAAACAGAATATGGGTATTGTCCTTCCAAGTATCAAGGAGATTTTGTTTCTTTCTTTGTTTTCCTCCTGAAAGTTGTCCTGTATATAAGATACACAGATTCACCTCTTTAAAAGAAGAAAATTGAGTGACTGAAAATTATACACAAGAATGGCAGAAAATAGAATCATTGCTCCTTAGTCACTCCAACAGTATATGTGGGGATTGTTGCTGTTGTTGTTGTTGGTAGGTGCCATCGAGTCAGTACCGAGCCATAGTGACC
>NW_006408519.1:27823538-27831767 GCF_000296735.1 Chrysochloris asiatica
GTTCCATGGCCTCTTCTGAATTCGGCTTGAACTTCTTGAAGTTCTTTTTCAATGTATGGTTGCAGCCATTTCTGTATTACCTTTAATAAAACTTTACTCGCATGGGCTATCAAAAAGATTGTCTGATAATTTCCGCATTCCCTTGGTCACCTCTCTATGGAATGGGCACAAATATGGATCTCTTCCAATCAGTCAGCCAGATAGTTGTGTTCCAAATTTCATGGCAGAGATGAGTAAGTGCCTCCTGTGTCTCCTCACTTTCTTGCAAGATTTCTATTTTTATTCCATCAATTCCTGGTGCTTGTACTTTGCTAATTCCTTCAATACACCTTGGACTTCCTCCTTCAGTATCATTGGCTCTTGATCATATGCTACCTCTTGAAATGGTTGAAGACTAACCATTTCCTTTTGATCCAGTGACTCTGTGTATTCCTTCTATCATCTCTTGATGCTTTCTGCATCATTCAATAATTTGCCCAGAGAATCTTTCAATAATGAAAGTCGAGGCTTGAATTTTTTCTTCAGTTCCCTCAGCTTGAGAAATACTGAGTGTGTTCTTCCTTTTTGGTTTTCTGATTCCAGATCTTTGCACATTTTGTTTTAATATTTGGCTTTATCTTCTCCAGCTGATCTTTGAAATTTTCTGTTCAGCTCTTTGACCTCCCGTTTCTTCCATTTGCTTTAGCATCTCTATGTTGGAGAGCAAGTTTCATTGTCTCTTCTGACATCCATTTTCACCTTTTCCTTCTTTCTGGTCTTCTTAATGACTTTTTGCTTTTTTCCTGTTTGATGTTCTTGATATCATCCCCCAACTCTTCTGGTCTTCAATCTTTAGTGTTTAATGTATCAAATTTGTTCTTCAGAGGATCTCTAAATTCAAGTGGGATACATGCATTTTATGAGGGGATACGTGCATTTTAAACCCTCCTGCCACATTTAGTAACTCAGCAAACACACATATATACACACACAAATGTATATTGTGCAAACTTAATTGACAATTAACTATTTTGCAGAAGTAATAATAGGAGTATACTCTTTCCAAAGGTATGCTTAATTGGGAGGTATATTCATGGAATTTAAGAGACAGTCTAAAATAACATTATGAGTGTTTTATCAGTATTGCTGGAGATACTTTAGGATATAATCCAAGCTATTCAATTAACTTTGTATGAAGATTTGAAGTGAGACTAGCATGGCCTGGGCAAATCTTCTCTCATTTTGTAAATCACCAGAGCATGGTGACAATTTGGCCTGAATGCAACTGTGTCATAATGAAGTATTTTCCTTTCTGTGCAATGAAGAATCTATTACTATAAAGACTTATTTTTCTTTGTTCAGTCTAGTTTGAAAATCATTTATTAATTTTCCCTCTAGTAGAAGTCATACCATAGTCTGACACTTTCCCGCCTCCCATTTTTGTCTTTTGAGGGTAAGGGGTTACTTTTCAGGCAGTTTCCTTAGTCATTCTAGGCAGTCAGCCAATGAAATATAGACTAAACAACACAGAGGATATGAATTCTCCCTCACGTTACATGGACACAGCTAGTATTGCATAAAGTCTTCATTCCAGGACTGACAGTAAGAAGGTTGGGCAATTGTCTGGATTCTAACGTCACTAAAAATTTTCTGAGAGTTGGAAGGAGATAAGACAACAGACCTTGGGGAATAAAATAAAATAATTAGTGATGGCAGAGCCAAGCTTATACCTACATCAGTGTGACAAAGAAAATTAATCTCTTAGTATCTTTACTGCTTTTGTATCCTGGTGTGGTACTGTAGGATAAGCACTAGATTGCTAACCACAAGGTTGGCAGTTCAAACCCAACAGCTGCTTCTTGGAAATCATATACACAATCGCTATGAGTCACAACCAGCTCCACAGCACTTAACAACAACAACAATCTTTAGTGTTGAATTTGGGAAAAGAAACTTCAAGTATTCATCTAAATATAAATCAAAACAGTATTTCACAGATACATTTAGTGTTTCCTTGAAGTAATAGAAGCTCATTCAAATGAGGATTGAAAAAAATAAATAAAAACTTTCTATTGATGTTTAACATATAGAAAAAAAATACAGAAGTTAAAAGTCTAGGGGTGGTGGCAGTTGTGTTCCTTTGAGTTGGTTTTGATTCATAGTGACTCTGTATAGGGTTTCTGAGGAGCCTCTGGTGAATTTGAACCACCAACCTTGTGGTACAGTGCTTATCCTACAATGTCGCACCAGGACTCCAGTTAAAACTCTATAGCTTATTAAATGTTTATAAACTGACTGTTCCCACAAAGGAGTCCTGGTGTTGCACTGTAGGATAAGCGCTGTACTGCTAACCACAAGATCGGTGGTTCAAACTCATCAGCCTATGAGGTAAGACCGACTGGATGGCATTTAACAATGACAACTCACAGCTCTGCAGTAGCTCAAATCGTTAAACTTGGATGCTAGCGAAAGAACAGAAGTTTGAATGCCTTTAGTGGCTCTGAGAGAGTCCTGGTGTTGCATTGCAGGATAAGCATGAGTCACTCCTCAGAAACCCTAGCACAGTCTCTATGAGTTGGAAGTGACTCCAAGGCTCTTAACAACAACTGTGATTCTGAGGGAGAACGACTTGGCAGTTGGTGTCTGTGAGGTTACAGCCAAGAAAACATTATGAGGGTTACAGGGTTGCTGGGTCAGAGTTGTTGTTGTTGTTGTTAAGTGCCGTCGAGTCGGTTTCGACCCATAGTGACCCTGTACAGGGTTTCCGAAGCTGTAAATCTTTACGGGAGCAGAAAGCCTCATCTTTCTCCCGCGGAGCGGCTGATAGTTTCGAACCGCTGACCTTAAGGTTCGCAGCCCAATTCGTAACCACTACGCTACCAGAGCTCCTTGCTGGGTCAGAGTAGATACATAAAATATGAGATAGGTTTGTTCAAGAGCATTACATAAATAAATAATACACTAACTATTCTTTTGTGATTTAATTTAACAATTGATTTACTATTAAGTGTGGTTGAACATTAATTCTCAAAGGTGTATTTTATTCTCCATATATGATGATAACTTTAATTTATCCATTCTATTGTTGAAGACATTTAAATAGAAAGTATTATATTTGCTATATATAATTGAATTTGATATGCTCAGGTTTTACTTAGGACTTCGACATCTATCTTCTGAGAGACTGGTCTGTACTTTTCATTACTTAAAATGGTATTGCTGTGGGTTTTTTGTGTGTAAAGATTAGTTGGACATGATAAAAAAAAATCTAAGATCTCTTCCCTCTAGTTTTACCCCTTGGAAGAATTTCTTTTGTAAAGTTGACAGCATTGCTTTCTTAAATTTGGGGTAAATTCCCTCATGAGTCTATTTTTATTTATAACTTTCTGTTATGAAGTCTTTTCAATAAAATAATTAATTTTAATATGCATGTTCCAGTATACATAATTTCTGTATTCGTTTTTGTGTGTTAGTTTAGGGTAGTTCTTAATCTAAACTGAGTTGTGTCCTTACATAAGAGACATAGAGACAGAGGAAGGACAGTCATGCAAATGTGCATCTATAAATCAAGGGATTCCTAGGATTATCAGAAGCTGAGAAATATCCTGCCCTAGAGATTTCAGAGAGAACATGGTCTGGCTGGCATATGGACTTGGACTTCTATCCTTTAGAACTGTTCTGATAAGTCACTTCATTGTGGTGTTTTGTTACAGCAGCCAGAAAAAAAACTAATACAGCCTATTAATCTGTTTTTGTTTTTTCAAAAATACTTTCTCTATTCTATTAGGAATTGTCTAAGGATTACATAATGCATTATTCACATTAAAACTTAGTATAAAGTTTTAGTTTCACAATTTCCCTAGTATTTCTGTTGCTATTAAGTGCTGCTGATTCAGTTCAGACTCACAGCAACCCTGTATAGAGTTTCAGAGGTTGGAAATCTTTGCCGAAGCAGAAAGTCTCATTTATTTTACCTTCAGAGCCGCTGATGGGCTCAAACCTCCACCTTGTGGATTGAAGTCTAGTGCTTATCCTACAGGGCCACCGTGTTCTCTCCAGAATTATTAAAACCTTAAAAACCCACTGCCAGAGAGTCAATTCCAACTCACAGAAGCCTCACATAGGATTTCCAAGGACATAAATCCTTACAGGAGCAGAAAGTCTCATCTTTCTCCTAAAGAGCAGCCAGTGGATTTGAATGGCCAACCAGTGCTCATTCCTTCTTCACATTCGTAAAATTTTATCATACATTTCTGCATATACTTTAAACTCAAGAAACTATTCGAAGGATTGCTTGACTGAATTAATATTTGTTTATATATATATAATTACATATATATAATATTGTTGTTAAGTGCTGTCGAGTCTGTTCTGACCCATAGCGACCCTGTGTGTACAGGGTTTTCTAGGAGTGACTGGTGAGCTTGAACTGGCACATTAACCCACAGCACCACACCAGGACTCCTATATATATATATATATATATATATATATATTTATATTTATATTTTTATAATCCCATTGCTTATTCTTTCTGAATTTCCTTATTTCTATCAGGAATAATTTTTCTTTCACCTCATAAACTCTATTTTATTTCTTTCAAAGTGAATCAATTGGAATCAAATTCTTGCCAGGCTTTGTTAATCTAAAATGTTTTCATTTTACTTGTATTTTGTGAAAAAATTTTCTACTGCATATGTAATTCTAAACTGATGATACTTCTCTGTCAGCACATTAAAGACCCTGTTCTCTCCTGTCAGTGTACAGGGCTTTGGTGGTTATTTTGAAGCTAACTTGCCTTTGTTCATAGACATTTTTAAAGTTTTTCCCTTTGTCTTGAATTTTAGCAGCTTGATTGTTATGGTGGCGGTTGTGTGCTGTCCAGCCGGTTCTGACCCATAGTTACCCTGTAGAGAGTTCCCAAGAATGTAAATCTTAAGGGAGTAGAAAGCCTCATCTTTCTCCTGTTCAGTGAGTAGTGAATTCAAACTGCTGACTTTGTGGTTAGCAGCCCAGTTGGGAATCCACTACACTGACCGTTAGTTACATAACTAAATAATTCATATCGTTTTCTATGATTAATTATGTTTCCTGGATAAGTGGTTAGTTTTCTTCCATCATTTGGAAAATGATTACTGAATCCCTCTTCAAATACTATGAATACTGTTTCTACTTTATACTCCTTTTCTTGACTCTTACTTCACATCTATTAAATCGTTTGACTATGTCCTACCTGGTTTGTTTGGCTTGTGTTTTACATTCTCTTCTGTTATTTCCCAGTTTTTTCTCTGCCCTTTCCCTTTATTTAAAATTGCATGCTTTCTAGTCACTGTACTCTATAGGGTCCAGCTGATTTACATTTCTGAAATGTTCATTTGATATCTGTGGATTCTAATTCTCTGTAGATATTAATTTTTTAATGAGATTTTCTACCTTTCAAATGAATTTGATAGGCAATTCTATTTTCTTGAACATATTCATCACAGTTATTTCAAAATCCGTCTGCTAGCTTTAGGATCCAGATGATCTCTGGATATTACTAGCTTGTCTTTTTTTTTACCTTTGTGATACTAAAGGAGCCTCGGTGGCACAGAGGTTTAAGCACTGGGCTGCTAATTGCAGGCGATTGTCTTAAACCCATCAGCTGTTACATGGGAGAAAGATGAGGCTGTCTGCTCTCACAAAGCCTGATAGTCTTGGAAAGCCTAAGGCTCACTTCTACTCTATCCTATAGGGTCAGTAGGAGTTGGAATTGGTTAGACGGCAATGAGTTTTGTTTCTTTGTTTGGATTTGTTGTTGTTGTTAGGTACCATGGAGTCGGTACTGACTCACAGTAACCTTGTACACAACAGAACAAAACACTGCCCGATCCTGGGCTAACCTCAAAATTGTTGCCATGCTTGAGCCCATTGATGTCGCCACTTTGCCAGGAATGACAGATTGAAGAGGAATGGCATCGCATTCACTGTCAAACATAAGATTTCATATATTCTTTAAGCATTTGAAAAGGAAAGGGAAAGAAACAAGCATGAATTAAGACCAAGCCTTTTCCTCTTCAGCCAACTTAGAATTTTATTTATTTACCAAACACCTATACAGCATTTACTATGTGCCAGGAAATATTCTAAGAACTTTGTAAATATTAACCTTATGAAAGAAAACTATTATCCCTATCTGATGAAGGATGACCAGAAATTTGCCCGGTGTCACACAGCTACACAATGGCCAGCTGGGATTTCAATCAGGCCTTGATCTATAGAGTCTAGACTCTTGATTAAATTCTTCCTCTTAAGGAGAAAATTAACTTCATCTCTTTAAAACCTTTACAGATGAGGTAGCAAAAGCAGAGAGAGTTTCTACAACTTGTCTGCTTAATTTATGCCAAATTTGAACAAACATATGCAAATAATTTATGCCAAATCAAGACAATAGCACTAAAGATGGGATTTTTGTGTCATATTAATTTTACTTCTATTTTTAACAAGCACCGGCTCTCTTCAGTGGTCTGTGCTTTCTACCACATGTTCCCAGCATGCCCAGTGACATCTTTGTTCCCCAGGTGCATCACCATCTGCTCCTCCCTGCTCACTAATTAGTGCAGCTAAAACATTAAAGATTGACAAAGTGTGCTCAAAATAATCAACTCTACCATTGCTTACTTGTTGTTGTTGTTGTTGTTATGTGCCTGCAAAGACCAGGTGGGGTTCATGTCTGACTTCCCCCGGCTTCACAAGGGGGAATGGGAATCAAACTCAAAACCAGCCAAGACTGATTTCTATGAAACAAAGGCCAGCCACATTTCCACCCTACAACCCTCTTTACTCTGTTCTGATGCCTGCCCTCCCTCCCACAGCACTCTCTGATTCATATCCGTGTTGGATAATCCATTGCAATGTCCACACAGAACTCATAACAATCCTCACGATTATGAGAGTGTATTAGGGAAGTGAACAGGGTACAGTTCAGGATCAAAACCAACTCAGGACACAGCACTTCTCCAGTCAGGAATGCCTCTTGTCTGCCATACTGCAGGCATGTCTCACTCTGGTTTTCAGCCCCTCAGCCTTATGGTTCCGTGGCCTCTGCCCCGCTCAAGCACCTATTACAAAATTCTTTCAGCCTGTCTGTGAATGCTCTAAGGCACATTCTGTAAGCCAGTTTCCGACTTGTAGGCACTCAACTTTATTCTGTCCACAAGCCTAGAGCCCGAAGCTCCTCTGTCTCTCCATGCCACTGCCTCTTGCTGTTGCCTTTGCTGTCCCCTCTGCCTTTGCTGTTCCTCTAGGTAGCAATCATAGGTGTTACTCATACTTTTCCTTCTTGATGGTCCTGGGATCTTCCTTCTCTGCTTCTGAGATGGCTCATTATCAGCCTAGCTAGAAGGCAATACTAACAAATCCCAGTCCTGTATACCTTATTTATTTACATGGTTTCACCCAATCACTTGGTGAGAATTCAGAAGACTTTGGATAGAAAAGACATATCAAGTGAATTTTAGGCACCACAGTTCTGTAGAGTTGGTTCCAACTCATAGCTACCGCATGTACAACAGAATGAAGTACTGCCCAGGTCTGCCCCATCCTTCTTCTATGGTCTTCAGGTACAGCTTAGTCCTCAAATTGACATCTTTGCTCTTCAACACTTTAAAGAGGTCTTGTGCAGCAGTTTTACCTAATGCAAAAGTGCGTCATTTGATTTATTGACTGCTGCTTCCATGAATGTTGATGGTTCTGCATTCCGTTGGGTCACCTCTCTTTGAAATGAGCACAAATATGGATCTTTTCCACTCAGTCAGCCAGATAGTTGTCTTCCAAATTTCTTGGCATTGATGAGTGAGTGCCTCCAGTGCCACCTCACTTTCTTGAAAGATTTCAATTTTCATTCCACCAATTCCTCGTGTCTTGTTCTTTGTCAGGTCCTTCAATGTACCTTGGACTTCTTCCTTCAGTATCATTTGCTCTTGATCATATGCTACCTCTTGAAATGGTCGAACATTAATCATTTCCTTTTGGTACAGTGACTCTGTGTATTCTTTTCATCTTGTCTTGATGCTTTCTGCATCTTTCAATAATTTGTCCAAAGAATCTTTCAATAATGAAAGTCGAGGCTTGATTTTTTTCTTCAGTTCCCCCAGCTTGAGAAATACTGAGTGTGTTCTTCCTTTTTGGTTTTCTGATTCCAGATCTTTGCACATTTTGTTGTAATATTTGGCTTTATCTTCTCCAGCTGATCTTTGAAGTTTTCTGTTC
>NW_006408519.1:27832237-27850599 GCF_000296735.1 Chrysochloris asiatica
CACCAAGGTGATATTTTCCAACTACTGGTCCTTCCTCTTTGCTCCCAACCTTTGCATTCCAATCACCAGTAATGATCAATACATCTTGATTACATGTTTGATCAATTTCAGATTGAAGAAGTTGGTAAAATTCTTCTATTTCATCCTCACTAGCTTTAGTGGTTGCTGCATAAATTTGAATAATAGTGGTATTAACTGGGCTTCCCTGTAGGCGCATGTATATTTTCCTATAACAGACAGCGTTGTACCTCATGACTGATCTGGATATGTTCTTTTTGACAATGAATGCAATACCATTCCTCTTCAATTTGTCATTTCCGGCGCAGTAAGCCATGTTGTTGTCAGATTCAAAATGGCCAATACCAGTCCATTTCAGCTCACTAATGCCTAAGATATTATGTTTATGTGTTCCATTTCATTTTTGACAACTTCCTATTGTCCCAGATTCATACTTTGTACATTCCATGTTCTGATTTTCAATGCATGTTTACAGCTGTTTCTCTTCATTTTGAGACCACCACTCATCTGTCAGTTTGTTGTACTGTGGTGGCTTGTGAGTTGCTCTGATTCTGAAAGCTATGCCACGGGTATTTTAAATACCAGCAGGGTCACCCATGGTGGGCAGGTTTCAGATGAGCTTCCAGACAAAGACAGACTAAGAAGAAGGAGTGAGGAACTATTTTCGAATACTTAGTAATTGAAAACCTTATGAATAGCCGAAAAACAGTGTCAGATATAGTGCCAGAAAATGAGCCCCTCAGGTTGGAAGGCACTTAAAATGCGACTGGGGAAGAGCCACCTCCTCAAAGTAGACTTTGAGACCGTGATGACATGAATGGAGTAAAGTTGTGGGACCTTCATTTGCTGATGGGGCACAACTCAAAATATCAGGCAATAGTCTTCTACTATTCATAATGTTTTCAGTGGCTAATCTTTCAGAAGAGCTCAGCTTCTCCTTCTTCCTAGCCTGTCTTAGTCTGGACGCTCCACTGAAACCTGTTTACTATGGGTGACTCTGTTGGTATTTTAAATACCTAGCTTGATTTAAATAGCATCGCTTCCAGCATCACAGCAACACAACATTCTTATCAATGGAGAAAAGATTGAAGTTGTCAAGGATTTCATTCTTCTTGGATCAACTATCAACACTCATGGAAGCAGAAGTCAAGAAATCAAAAGACATATTGCATTAGACAAATCTGCTGCATAAGACCTTTTTAAAGTGTTGACGAGCGAAGATGTCAGCTTGAGGACTAAGGTGTGCCTGACCCAAGCCATGGTATTTTCAATAACCTCATATGCATGCGAAAGATGGACAGTGAATAAGGAAGACCATAGAAGAATTGATCCTTTTGAGCTATGGCATTGGAGGAGAATACTGAAAGTGTCATGGGTTGCCAAAAGAATCAATAGATCCATTTTGGAAGAAGTGCAGCCAGAGTGCTCCTTGGAGGCCAAGATGGCCAAACTTTGTCTCTCACACTTCAGACATCTTGTCAGGAAGGACCAATCGCTGGAGAAGGATATCATGTTTGATAAGATGGAGGTTGAGAGAAAAAGAGGAAGACCCCCAGCGAGATGGATTGGTCAAGAGGCAGCATCGATGGACTCAAGTATGGCATCAGGTTGGCCCTGGATTGTGCAGTGTTTCATTCTGCTGTGCATTAGGTTGCTGTGAGTCGGTACCGACTGGATGGCACCTAACAACAGCAACATAGAACAAACTGGCAGAGTAGTAGTGGCCACATGCATTCATATGCGTATGAATCAAATGGTTAGAAGACAGGCAGGCACAATGGGGCTTATAAAGAGACAGAAGGAAAAATATGGAACATCAATCAGTGACTAATTTAACATGATTTATTGAAACTTTTCTTCCCCTTTTACTGAGATCAACTGATAGCCATTTAATTCTGGCCTGACTGCTAATTATTTGGACTTCCACCCACCTGCAGCCAAGAGAAACCTTAAAATTTAATTAAGAGGTAATGGTTTATTTAATTTTTTTCCCTCCTTGTGGTGATGGAGATATGCCGTGGAGTCGGTTCTGACTCCCTGTACAGGGTTTCCAAACCTGTAAATCTTTACAGGAACAGAAAGCCTCATCTGTCTCCCACAGAGCAGCTGGTAGTTTGAACTGCTGACTTTGCAGTTACCAGCCCGAGTCAGAACCACTATGCTACCAGAGCTCCTTTTTTCCCCTGTTGTTGTTGTTATGTGCCGTGGAGTCGGTTCCAACTCATAGTGACCCTGTATAGGGTTTCCGAGACTGTAAATCTTTACGGGAGCAGAAAGCTTCATCTTTCTCCCGCAGAACAGCTGGTAGTTTTGAACTGCTGAACCTGAGGTTTGCAGCCCGATTCGTAACCACTACACTACCAGAAATTTGCATTGCTGTAGAGCAGTTGTGAAAGGCTTTTGCTAGTTAGCATTTGGTTTCATGGATAAGAAAAAATGTTAAATCAAAGTAAGATGTCTGTTACTACTTTTCATCTTCAACATATGAAGACCTGGGCACAAGTTACAATCGGTAAAGAACTAAATAGTACTGACAAATATGGAGTTTACAAGCCGGGGCAGATTCTGATTGCTTCAGTTGGTAGGACTTTGTACAGGAATCCTGAGGTCTGTAGGGAAGACTGCAAATAAATACTTTTACTTTTCTTTTCACCCCTGGAGCTTAGGTTTTGGAAAGGAATCCCTGCATGGCACATTAAATACTTGAAAGGCTGGTGGTTGGAACCTTTTCAGAGGTACTCTGGAAAACAGATCTGACAATCAGCTTATTAAAGGTCCCAACCTTGAAAGTGCTATGGGACAGTTCTAGCTTGCACATATGGAATCATCATGAGTTGAAGTCAACTTGACTGAAACACACAACAGGTTTTGGAAATTGGCAAGACGAGTTTTAATGAATATCTTACTATTCCAAAAAGGCAGCTGAATGCTGCAGTGGGTGTGGCCTTTCAGAGCAATGCAAAGGGAATTCCAATAGTGATGGCCATGAATGAATGCTGACTCAGTGATTCTGTTGTTGTTGTTGTCTTGTGCCATCAACTTGGGTCTGTTGTTTATTTGTCTTGTTGCTGCTGCTGTTTGATATTGATAATTGTTGTTGTGATGTGCGGTGGAGTCGGTTCTGACTCATACTTACCCTGTACAGGGTTTCTGAGGCTATAAATCTTTACGGAAGCAGAAAGCCTCATCTTTCTCCCGCGGAACAGCTGGTAGTTTCGAACCGCTGACCCTGCGGTTAGCAGCCCAATTCATAACCACTAAGCTACCAGAGCTCACTGTTATGCCTGATTGTGTATTTAATGGTATTTGCCTCTATATCCTTTAGCTCTTGCACTCTTCCTTATGTTTTCCACTACCTTCATAATTCTTCTGTTCTGTTCTATAATGTTGTTATTAAGTGCCGTTGAGTCAGTTCCGACCCATAGAGACCCTGTACAGGGTTTCCGAGGGTGTAAATCTTTACGGGAGTAGAAAGCCTCATCTTTCTCCCACGGTGCCGCTGGTAGTTTCGAACCGCTGACCTTAAGGTTCTATAATAGAACATGATATAGTAGACTGTTGTAGGTTTGTTTGACTCTAAGTGATAATTCGCTATTTTATCTTAATATGGCGTGGCTTTAGATCACTCTCTTATAAAATAGGAATAATAATATGTACTACATAGTGTTGTTGTGAGATTACAATATGGCATGTTTAAAATATTCCTTGTACTCAATATGCAAAGGAGCCCTGGTGTGGCACTGTGGGTTAATGCGCCAAACTGCAAAGCTGTTTGAACTGCAAGATTGGCGGTTCAAGATCACCAGTCGCTCCTCAGAAACTCTGTATAGGCTCACTTCACTATGGGTCAGATCCGACTCAATGGCACTTAACAACAACTACTCAATATACAAGGAGGGGGAGGTTGGCAGAAGGATTATGAAGGTAGCGGAAGACATAAGGAAGAGTGCAAGAGTTAAAGGAAATAGAGGCAAATACTATAAAATACACAACAATGCAATAACTGTGATCCGCGGGTAAAGATTGGACAGATACACAGTTGAATTGTATGAGAGGGATAGTGGAAGACTACCCACACATTTATAAAGGTTTGACCAGATATTTGTACATAGGTATTTACCTTTGCTGCAAACATATCCATGAATGTGGTGGTGCGTGCAGGGGATAAAATGATGAAAACTTCTTAGACATTAACAAACACCTTGAAGGAAAGAGTTGCTGGGCCTGGGACCTCAGGCCCATAGTCTTGTGGCTCACTATGATCATCTGCAAAGGCAAGGCTCTGTATCCTATTTTTGTGAACAGTGACTGAGATCTTAAAAGCTTATCATCTGCCATTTAAGGTTCAACTATTGGTCTCTCCCTGTGTAGAGGAAAGGAGAAAGATGAAAATTGAAGACCCCTTTAATCGATTAGTCCAATGGATTTATGGAACACAGAAATATCAATTTCCATGACCATGAGACCAGAACTATCTAGTTCTGATAGGGACCAGATCAACTGTTCTGACAAGGATCATATTAGAAGGTCCTGGCTAGAATAAATGTGGTACAACACTCAAAATCATGAAAAAGACCAGGTTTACTGGTCAGAAAGAGACTGGAGGAACATGAGACCATGACCCTTGGTCACCCTTCCGATTTGGAACTGAACTCATTAGATAGGTATATAGGGGGTACAACAAAACTAATGAAATATGCCATTCAAGATCAATGGGCAGCACTTACCTAAGGAAAAATTTTTAAAGGGTTGGAAAAGGAGGTGGAATAGAAACATGAATCACAAAATGAAATCTTTCAACAAACTGATGCAACACTTACCTATGCCAAGAAATTTGGAAGACAGCTACCTGGCCAACTGATTGTAAGAGATCCATATCTGTGTCCATCCCAGTGGAGTGCAGAAATCATCAAGTAATATAATTAGTATCACAGGCAAGTAAATTTTTTCTGACAATAATTTAAAAATGACTATAATAGTACATCGACAGAGAACTGCCAGAAAGAAACAAGCCAAACTCTGAAGAGGTCATGGATCTTGGCTGAAAGTAGGGGATATCAGAAAGATGCTTACTTGTGCTTTATTGACAACATAAAGTCTTCCAACTATGTGGATCGTGACAAACTAAGATACTATACAAAGTTTTAATATTTCAGAACATTTCATTGTGTTCATGAGGAGCCTGTGCATAGACCAAAAGGAAATCGTTTGAACAGAGCAATGGTTTAAAATTTAGAAAGGTGTGCACCAGGGTTGTATTCTTTCACCATACTTTTTCAAACTATATACCGAACAAATAATTCAAGAAGCTGAATTATATGAAGGAGACCATGGCATATGCAATTGATACAACCTTACTTGCTAAAAGCCAAGAGGACTTAAAATACTTACTGATGAAGATCAATGACCACAGCATTTTATGGGTTGCACCTCAATGTAAAGAACACAAAAATCCTTAAAACTAGACCAATAAATAACATTATGATAAATGGCGAAAAGCTTGAAGTTGTCAAAGACTTCATTTTACTTGGATCCACAATCAACACTCATACAAACAGTAGCCAAGTAATCAACTGACATAGTGCATTGGGCAAATCTGCTTCACTAAGCCTCTTTAAACTGTCCAAGAGCAAAGATACCAGTTCGAGAATTAAGGTGGCCTGATCCAAGTCCTGGTATTTTCAATAGCATCATATGGATGTGAAAGATGGACACTAAATAATGAAGACCACAGAAGATAGATGCACTTGGGATCTGGTGTTGAAGAAGAATACTGACAGTACCATGGACTTCCAGAAGAAAAACAAGTCTGTGTTGGGAGAAGTACAGCCAGACTGTTCCTTAGACACCAGGATGGTGAGACATCACTTCTCATACATAAGACATGGTATCAGGAGGGGCCAGTGCCTGAAGAAGTACATCATGCTTAGTAAAGTGAAGGGTCAGTGAAAAAGTGTAAGCTCCTCTGTGAGCGTATTGGCACGGTGGCAGCAGCAATGGGCTCAAGCGTGGCAATGACTGAGGTTGGTGTAGGGGCGGGCAGTGTTTCGTTCTGTTGTGCATAAAGTCTGTCAGGCGCACCTTAGTCCTCAAGCTGACATCTTTGCTCTTCAACACTTTAAAGAGGTCTTGTGCAGCAGATTTACCTAATGGAAAACATCATTTGATTTCTTGACTGCTGCTTCCATGAATGTTGATGGTTGATCTGAGCAAAATGAAGTCTTTGACAACTTCAATCTTTTCTCTACTTATCTTGATCCTATTTATTGGTCCAGTGGTGAGGTTTTTTGTCTCCTTTATATTGAGTTGCAACCCATAATGAAGGCTGTGGCCCGTGATCTTTATCAGTAAAGTATTTTAAGTCCTTTTCACTTTCAGCAAAAAAAGTTGTATCATCTGCATATCACAAGTTGATAATGAGTTTTTCTCCAACTCTGATGCCATGCTTATCTTAATATAATCCAGTTTCTTGAAATATTTGCTCAGAAAATACAACCCTGCCACACACCTTTCCTCTTTTTAAACTGTTCCCTGTGCCCTTATCCTGCTTGAACAACTGCCTCTTGGTCTATGTAGAGGCTCCTCATGAGCACAAGTAAGTGTTCCAGCATACTCATTCTCTGCAATGTTGTCAAAAAAAAAAAAAAAAAAATCCATGTCATGATTCACACAAGCAAAAGCCTTTGTGTAGTCAGTAAAACACAGACAAACATCTTTCTGGTATTCTCTGCTTTCAGCCAAGACCCATAGGATATCAGCAATGTCATCCCTCATTCCACATTCCCATCTGATTCTGGCAGTCCCCTCTCATTGCACTGTTACAGCCATTTCTAATAGTTATTGTTGCTGTTGAATGCCATTGAGTCAATTCCAACCCATAGCGACCCTATATAGGGTTTCCAAGGAGCGGCTAGTGAGCTTGAACTGCCAATCTTGCAGTTCAAATTGACTTCACAGTCCAGTGCGTTAACACACAGCACCACACCATGACTCCTTTTTTTTTGTTTCTTTGAATTCTTTTTGAATTATCTTTAGCAAACTTTTACTTACATGCAATACTAATGATATTGTCAATGATTTCCACTTTCCATTGGATCACTTCTTCTTAGAAAGGGCACAAATATGGATCTCTTCCAATCAGTTGGCTAGATGCCTGTCTTCCAAATTTCTTGGCACACATGAGTGAATGCCTCCCGTGCTGCATCCGTTTGTTTGAAAGTTTTAATTTGTATTCCATCACTTATCAAGAGTCTAGTTCTTTGCCAATGGCATCAGGGCACCATGAAATTCTTCCTTCAGCATTATCATTGTTGTTGTTAGGGGCCATTGAATCAGTTCTGACTTATAGCCATCCTGTGTAGGCTTTTCCAAGGAGCAGCTGGTGAGTTTGAACTACCGACTTTGCAGATCAAACTGACCTTGAGATTGAGCACTTGATTGCTTGACTATATCCTACCCCTTGAAATGGTTGAACATGGATGATTTCTTTTTGTAATAGTGACTCTGGCTATACCTTCCATCTTTTTCTGATGGTTTCTACATCATTCAATATTTTGCCCATAGAATCCTTCAGTACTACAAGTCAACGCTTGAATTTTTCTTCAGTTTCCTCAACTTAAGAAATGCTGAGTGTGTTCTTCCCTTTTGGTTTTCTAGCTCCAAATCATTGTACATTTCACTGTAATATTTGCATTTGTCTCCTCGAGTTGTCCTATGAAATTTTCTATTCAGTTATTTTATCACCTCATTTCTTCTGTTTGCTTTAGCATGTCTACGGTGGAGAGCAAGTTTCAGTAAGTTACAGATATGTTTTGTTTGTTTAGCAGTACAATAGGTGGAATTTTAAGAGTCCAATTACAAAGGAGGAGCAATAGGCATTCCTTTGGCAGATCTTGAGTGAGGACTACTAAGGGATGGGTTGAATGAAGGAGACGGGATTACTTCATCTAAGTGTTCTTGGGAGGAACACTGTTTTTCCCTGTAATCATTATAGTAAACTTGTAAAAACTCTTGGAATTCATTCAAATCCTAGTAAATCATGAAGAGTTGAAAAGGATATTAGAATCCCTCAAGTCCAGATCTGTTATTATATTAAATGACTAGCCCCAAATCACACAGATTCTTTGTAACAAAATCATTTTTTTTTTCTTTTTTAACTTCTTATTTGATTCGAGAGGAGGCTCACAGAGCAAGTTAGTGTTCCATTCAACAATTTAGATATACATTTTACTTTATAGAATTGTTTCTAGTCCCCTCAACATAACAACGCTCTTCTCCCTTCTTGTAATTGCTGTTTTCATGCATCTTTCTTCCCTGTTCATTTCTGCATTCTGAGGTTTCTCCCAGGGAAAATGCTATCCTTTTGATTTTGTATGATTGAATATATTGATTAGAGGCAAATCTTAGGGCTTGAAATATTCATTATTCATTTGTTGTTGTTAAGTGCTGTCAAGTCGATTCCAACCCATAGCAACCCTGTATAGAGTTTCCAAGGAGCAGCTGGTGAGCTTGACCCACTGACCTTGTAGTTCAAATGACTTTGCAGTCCAGCACATTAACCCACAGCACCACACCAGGACTCCTCATTATCCATTTAGCTCTTATTGAGTGCCAGGTATTGTACTAGATGGAGTCCTGGTGTGGCTCTGTGGGTTAATGTGATGGACTGCAAAGTAGGTTTGAACCACAAGTTCGGCTATTCAAGATCGCCAGCTGCTCCTTGGAAACTCCATGTTATTGTTAGGTACCATCGAGTCAGTACTGACTCATAACGACCTTATGTACAACAGAACGAAACACTGCCCGATCCTGGGACAACCTCATAATTGTTGCCATACTTGAACCCATTGATGCTGCCAATTTGCCAGTCCATCTCATTGGGGATCTTTCTCTTTTTCTTTGACCCTCCGCCTTACCAAACATGATATCCTTCTCCGGTGACTGGCCCCTCCTGACAATATGTCCGAAGTATGAGACAAAGTTTGGCCTTCCTGGCCTCCAAGGAGCACTCTGGCTTCCCTTCTCTGACACAGATCTGTTTGTTCTTTTGGCAGCCCATGGTACTTTCAATATTCTCCTTCAACATGGTAACTCAAATGTATCAGTTCTATACAGGTTCTATATATGGAAACTCTATACTGGGTTGCTATGGATAGGAACTGATTTTATGGCACTTCACAACAGCAACAACCCACTGACCACAATGTCAGTGGTTCAAGCTCACCAACCACTCCTCAGAAACTCTATACAGGATATCTATGGGTCAGAACTGACTTGACGACACTTAACAACAACAAGGGCTTCTGGGAGTCATGGTGCGGCACTGTGGGTTAATGCACTGGACTGCAAAGTCAGTTTGAACCACAAGGTCGGCAGTTCAAGCTCACCAGCAATTCCTTGGAAACCCTATATGAGGTCACTATGGGTCAAAACTAACTTGATGGCACTTTGTACCACCAACAACATAGAGGAAAGTCAACACTTACTCATTTTAGCTAATATGGAAAGAGTTTACTTGTCACTTCTCAAACTCATGATGCCATGAAACATTGTAATCGTCTAGATGGAACTTAAGTTTCCACTATGTATAGTGCTCGTGCCTAGTTAAGGAGCCCTGGTGGGGGAGTGGATTATAAACTGGGCTGCTAACCATAAGGTCAGCTATTCAAATCTATCAGTCACCTCATGGGAGAAAGATGAGACTTTCTGCTCAGGTAAATAGTAAATATTTACAGCCTTGTATGTACAAGGGCATACAGCCACCATCGCCATTTTATGCAAATATATTTTGGCTTTTGCATGTGTTTGCAGGACAGGAATATCCTGATGGTCCAAGTTTGAAGGGGATTAATAGTTCCTGCATCTCACAGCGATGTTTTAAGAGGAAAACAAGAGAATGTAGGAGTCCTGGTGGGGTGCTGGGTGGTAATGTGCTGGACTGAAAGGTCGGTTTGAACCGTACAATCAGCAGTTCCAGTTCACCAGCCACTCCTCAGAAACCCTATACATGATCGCTGTGAGTTGGAACTAACTCGACAGCACTTAACAACAACAACAACAAGATAATGTAGGTACAGTGTTTAGCACAATGAGGCATATAAACCGAGTCCTCGTTTGGATCTGTAGGATAAGCACTGGACCACAAGGTTGGTTTAAACTCTAAGTTTAGTGGTTCAGCCTCATCAGCTGCTCCTCAGAAGCTGTACACGGAGTTTCTATGAGACAGGACTGACTTGATGGCACTTAACAATGACAAGGCATATAAATGCTTAACTCATGCTATCAGTTTCTGTTATCTATTATTTGATAAGATCATTGACAAATACCATGATAACTGGCAACTAGCAGTATTCCCAAGTCAGCAGGAAGCTGTCTGTTGGTTTCAGGGACCCAATCATAGGAAGATTTGCACACAAGGTGTCTATAATTGCATCCCAGATGAGGGTGGATAAGATATGGAGCAATCCCACAATTATTGTGAAATTGTGGTATGAGTTGGAGAACTACACCTTTAGGGAATTGGAAAACAAAGAACTCCGTTGCAGGACATGCTTGATACACAAATGAGGGAAAGCCAACTCTGGGGTTTGGAGTCTCAGATCAAAGCCAGCTAGTTGAAAGAGATTCTTGCATTTACCCATCCCCACATACAGTTCAACATTTCTTCCAAGTCTGGATCAGAACACAATCTCTACTGGCCAGACTATGAAAGCTAGAAGGTACAGAAAAGGGCCATCAGTTGGTTTAGTAAACCAGTGGGACGGTCAAATTTGGTGAGGAGAGTAAGACTTGTCATAGAATACAGTAAAATGGGTAATGAACTGGCTAATGAACACCACAGGAAGAAATTAATCTCCAAACAAAATCTGTAAATCCCTATTTCTAGGAAAAGATAAGACAAAGCAGGCATTTGAAGTAAAGGTTTAATGTTTGATTGTTCAGTGTTTGACAAAATAGTTTTCCTCTCTGAATCTTCATTTTTTTTTATCAGTGGAAAACAACAATATTAAAGGAACCAAGCCAGGAGTCCTCCAGTTGACTTCGACTCATGGCGACGACAGGTGTTTCAGAGTAAGACAGTTTTCAATGGCTAGGATCTTTGTTCTGAAGCATCTCCGGCCAAATTTGAATTATCAACCTTTCAGTTTGCAGCTGAGCGCATAACTAGGGATTCCCTTTGAAAATCAGTGCTGAAAGCACAGAACTATTATGACAAATGAAAGCAGGCATGTAAAAACATGTTAGAGATATGTTGTTGTTGTTATGGGCCGTGGAGTCGGTTCTGACTCATATCGACCCTGTACAGGGTTTCCCAGGCTGTAAATCTTTATAGGAGCAGAAAGCTTCATCTTTCTCCTGCAAAACAGCTGGTAGTTTTGAACTTCCGACCTTGCAGTTCGCAGCCCGGTTCATAACCACTACGCTACCAGAGCTCCTTCCTAGAGATATAAACCCTGTATAGCACTTGTCATTATACACATTTACCTTGCCTTTCCTGTTGAGTCTTTCTTCATCCCTCTTCCTGTCTTTCTAACAAAAGAACAAACAGTTAGTTCCTACAATCAGAAAAAAGTTGGTTAAACTGATGGCTTCTTCTCTCTTATGACCTTTGAAAACTACGTCAAAGCATGGGACTCCCCATTGGCTTGGACCAAAAACCTGCTCTATTGTGTCCAGATCTACAAATATCACCGAGGCTGATCATGCGTGGTTTCAGTTTCTCAGGAGGCAGAGTGCCTTCTTAACTGATGCCAAAGGGGAGGCAACGGCACTGCCTAATGCACCCCTGACGGAGTGGCAACGACCCAGAAGCCGCAGAGCTCAGATTCTAAACCCATTAGGTGTTGACCTCTCTTTTCTAGCTCTCAATAGGAGGAAGACAGCACCTGGTGCAAAACTGTTTCCCAGAGAGGAGGATGACCCGGTCCCATGCCAGAAGCTTTCCTTTTTATGGGACAGTCTCTTCTGCCTGTGAATCCTATTAAATTATCTGCCTTTCTCTAGCATTATGGCTTACTGGCAGATATATTAGGATGATGGTCTTTCCATTTAGCACATCCACTGGCTGGCTTTCTTTAGGGTGCCTGGGGCTCTCCTGCCATCCTGCGTGTGCCTTTGTAAATGAGAACCAGGAGACTATCTGATTTCAGGGCCAGGGAGGGGCACTCTGAACCATACAATGGCTTCTTACTGGAAGAGAAACATACTCCTGTGATTTTCATACGTAAAGCCCTTCCAGATTTGTGGAAACAAGGGGCGTTTCAGAGGAATTTGAGATTGTTCTCTGATGAGAAGAGAATCATGACATCAGAGAGGAGCGAGCTGCATCAGTTTCATTGAAGCCAGAGTGTGTTGCCTAATTTCATTCTAGGTGGAGTTAAACAGTTTAAAACTTACATCTGGATGGCTTGTTGCAGAGAGTTTGGTGAAAGATGGAACACAAGGTAGAACCATCAAAATATATTTGATCATTATTTGTTTTCGTTGTTGTATTAATAGTTGCTTAGGGATTCATCTTTTTTATCTTACCCTCCTAGTAATTTTATGACACTTAGCTGAAAGCGTTTTCCTCTACTCTGAAACCCAACGTAGTTTTCTTTTTCTTTTTTTTTCCCCCCACAAATGATTATTGCAGAATTTATGAGCTTTTCTCACACAGAGGAATTACTAGGTGAAGGCAGACACTTTCTGGACTGCTTGTGTGTGTCTCCACCATTCTGTTTTTCTGTGTAGAATCCTTTCTCCTTCTGGCAGACATCCCTTCAAAATCCAGGCTGAAGGCAAAAAAAAAAAGGGCTTTGTTCTTTGCCCACCCCTTCAGCCCCCAAGGGACACAGGAGCAATTGGGAACACATGTTTCTCCAAGGATGTTCTTTTTCTACATTCAGGAAATTGTTTTCCTTTTCCTCTAACCAGGTGGAATGGTACCTAAGACCGCCCCCCCCCCCCAGACCACAGTAATTATTTTTGTGTTCACCTGGTCCAAATTTCTTTTTTTTCCAGATATGAAAAAAAGAGTTGCTGAGAATTGAAATGATTTGATCAATATTATAGTGAATGTGAGTTCAATACAAACCCAGTCTTCATGTACTTTCCACTTGATTAGTCTGCTACCATCCTTGGTGGCACTGTAGGGTAAGCACTGGGTTGTTAACCACATGAACTGTTAAGGCCAGAAGTTCAAACCCACCAGCTGCTCTCAGAAACCCCATACTGGATGGAACTGACTCAACATTATTTAACAGCAATGATAGCAACATACTTCTCTGATCCCAATAACTTTATCATAATTAAGAAGCCAAGAATTCCGTCTATGTTTTATTGTTTTTTTTCTTCTTTTTAGCTTCTTGAATAATACTAGGATGTAAGATCAAAACAAACAAAATAATAACACATGTATTTCTCTTTCCAGATGGTATTTGAAGTAGTGATTCTGTGGGGGAAACTTTTTACTAACTTTTGTAGAGTCTGAAGAATTTAGCTATTTGGCACATGAAAAGGAGTCCTGGTGGCGCAGTGGCTAAAATACTGGACTACTAACCAAAAGGTTGGCGGTTTGAACCCACCAGCGATTTGTGTGAGACAGATGTGGCATCTACTTCTGCAAAAATTTCCAGCATTGGGAACTCCCTGGTCAGTTCTGCTCTGCCCTATGGGGTCCCTATGACTTGATGGCAGTGGACTTATACACAGGAAGGGTCATGAAAATACTTCTTTCCAAAATAAGGTCCAATCTGCATTTATGGATGCTCCTTTCCCCTAATTGGGCCACAGTTTCTGTGTACTGGAGTAAGATCTCCCTCTCATAAAGAAACTCTTTCTACATTCAGACTAGTTCTCAATTGAGGTGGATTCTTTCCCATAACCCTCACCCTACAGGGCATGTTTGACAAAGCCTGGAGATACTTGGTTTTACAGATAAAATGGGAGTGGCACTCTTGCCTAGTAAGCAGGTGCCAGGAATGCATGCTACAATGTGTAGGACAGCCCCCATCACATAAAGTGGTTTCCAGTCTACTCCAGCATTGCTGAGCTTGATTAATCGTGGCATCATGACCTAGGTCATGGCCTTACCCAAGGACCTGTGGAAGCTGTACTTGGTCCTCACGGTGCCCACCATGGTGGGAAACGTAGTCTATTTTCTATAATTCTTCCCAGCAACCACTCCTACAAGGTACTAAAGGATGTCACTGAAGGTTTATAGCCACAAAGGGTATTAAGCTACAGCCCTACAAGGCAAACTAACACTTCACTTTAAGTATTTCTTTCCTTAACAGTCTTTCAGCTACTCTGCCCATGGCACACAGCCGTTTACCTCCATCCATCTCTGACCATAACCTCCTTCCTGGTAGAACCCTCTTTTCTATGACTGGTTCCTCAATTTCCATTTGTATCCAGGGTCCACTTTCTCTGGGTTTCCACTGGGAAACTTAATTTCTCTCATATTTATTTTAATTTTTAAAAATAAATATAGAATAATTTTGGTCTTCCCAAATGTCTGGATTTCCTTTACATATTCAATTATCTCCTAACATCCTTGGTTAAACAATGAGTTTAGCGAACTATATATGCTAGGAAGCAGGAACTAAAGGGAAGACATATATGTTGTTGTTGTTGTTGTGAAGTGCTGTCAAGTCAGTTCCGACCCATAGCGACCCTACATAGGGTTTCCAATGAGCAGTTGGTGAGCTTGAACCACTGACCTTGCAGTTCAAATGGCTTTGCAGTCTGGCGCATTAACCCATAGCATCACACCAGGACTCCAACATATATATAGGGGCTTCAAAAAGGTTGTGGAAAAATTCCATTATCTTTGCATTCCATTGTCCCGCAAGTTTTTGAAGCCCCATCCTGTGTGTGTGTGTGTATGTGTGTGTACGTGTGTTTTCCTTTTCTCAGTATCATTTCAATATTTGTGTGGAGAAGAGACTGATACCTGAGTGTATTCTCCCAATGCAGAACAATGCTGAAATCTTAGAAGGTAGCACTGGAAAAGTCGGTTTTCCTTTCAATGTGAAGAAACTCCCAGCTATGACCATGTTTTGTTAAGTTACAACCTTTAGAGTTGAGAGGTCCCTGGTGAGAAAACAGTCACTCAGTACTATTGAATATGTACTGGGACAGAGACCATTATTTACCATCATTAGTTCAATTATGAATTTTTGATGTCAATGTGATCTTTATTTGAAAGGCTGAATACTCTCTCATGTCTGTGGTCAATAGGATGGATAGTCGCTGTTATATTCTATTGCTTCTTATTTGACATGCTCATAATTAAATAACTCATAGTTCATTATGACATTTGTTTCCAGTTACAAATCTTCCAACTAACACCCTACCCTCATTCCTACATCCACACCCAGGAAAAGTAGTAGGCATGCAGAAAGAATCTAAAGACTAGTAGCTTTTCCCCTTTGACTCCTTATAAAATGTATTTTTCAGCAACTAGAATTTGTTCAGCAAATGCAACTTACACTGAGAACTCTGCTTTCCTTTTCCATTCACATTCTCACTGCCTAAGTCAGCATATCTCACCCTGACGTTTATGAGGGTTTCCTATCTGTTCATCTTGTCTACCGATTTCCTCTCCTCCAGTATGTCCTTTCTGCCTCTGACTCACCTTTTAAAAATAAACTCTAATCAAGTCATGACTCTTATCACATACTCTTTGTACTGGGCGTCCTTATTGTTAGCTACCTGCCATTGTGTCAATTTCAACTTAAAGGGACCACATGCCACAGAGCAAAATTGCCCAATAGCTTTTCTAGGAAGCAAGCTTTTCAGGAGGAGATCACCAGGTCTTTCTCCCAAGGACCACTGCTGTTATTGTTGTTAGCTGTCTCTGTAGTCAATAACAGAGATGGGAAGAGATCTGATCCAAGCTTTATTAACAGAAAGCCAGCAGTCTAGAGAATAGGAAGAATAATCTCAAAACTGCCTGGTCCTTTCAAAAGAGCAGGCACATTGTTGTTGTTAGGTTGCCATAGAGTCGGTACCAACTCATAGTGACCCTATGCACAACAGAATGAAACACTGCCCGATCCTGGGCTGAACTCACAATTGTTGCCACGCTTGAGCCCACTGATGCTGCCACATTGCCGATCCATCTCCATGGGGGTCTTCCTCTTTTTCTCTGACCCTCTACCATACCAAACATGATATCCTTCTCCAGCGATTGGTCCAGTGACTGGTCCCTCCTGAAAATATGTCTGAAGAATGAGAGGCGAAGTATGGCCATCCTGGCCTCCAAGGAGCACTCTGGCTGCACTTCTTCCAACACAGATCTGTTTCTTCTTTTGGCAGCCCATGGTACGTTCAATATTCTCTTCCAACACCATAACTCAGAAGTATTAATCTTTCTACAGTCTTCCTTATTCACTGTCCAGCTTTCACATCCATATTCGGTTATAGAAAATACCATGGTTTAGGTCACGCGCACCTTAGTCCTCAAGCTGACATCTTTGCTCTTGAACCCTTTAAAAAGGTCTTTGCAGCATATTTGCCTAATGCAATGCATCACTTAATTTCTTGACTGCTGCTTCCAATGACTGTTGATAGTTGATCCAAGAAAAATGAAGTCCTTGACAACTTCAATCTTTTCTCCCATGATAAAAATGTTGTTTATTGGTCCAGTGGTGAGAATTTTTGTTTTCTTTACATTGAGATGCAATCCATACTGAAGGCTTTGCTCTTTGATCTTCATCAGTAAATATTTTAAGTCCTCTTCACTTTCAGCAAGCAAGGTTGTACCATATGCATATCACAGGTTGTTAATGAGTCTTCCTCCAATCCTGATGCCACGTTTTTCTTCATATAACCCAGCTTCTCAGATAATTTGCTCAGCATACAGGTGAACAAGTATGGTGAAAGAATACCTGTCGCACACCTTAATTTTAAACCATTCAGTGTTCCCATGTTCTGTTCAAACAACTACTTATTGGTCCATGTATAGATTCCTCATGAGCACAATTAGGTGTTCTGGAATACTCATACTTCACAGTGTTGTCCACAGCTTGTTATGATCCACACAATCAAAAGCCTTTGCATAGTCAATGAAGCACAAGTAAATATCTTTCTGGAATTCTCTGCTTTCAGCCAAGATCCGTCGGACATCAGCAATGATAGGCCTCATTCCACGTCCTCTTCTGAATCCAGCTTGAACTACTAGAAGTTCTCTGTCAATGTATGCTTCCAGCCATTTATGTATTACCTTTAGTAAAGCTTTACTCGCATGGGATATCAAAGATATTGTCCAATGATTTCCACATTCCTTTGGGTCACCTCTCCTTGGGATGGGCATAAATACGTGTATCTCTTCCAATCAGTTGGCCAGATAGTTGTCTTCCAAATTTCTTTGCATAGATGAGAGAGTGCCTCTTGTGCCACCTCATTTTCTTGAAAGATTTCAACTTTTATTCCATCAATTCCTGGTGCCTTGTTCTTTGCCAATTCCTTTAATGCATCTTGCACTTCTTCCTTCCATATCATTGTCTCTTGATCATATGCTACCTCTTGAAACGGTTGAACATCAACCATTTCCTTTTGGTACAGTGACTCTGTGTATTCCTTCTATCTTCTTTTGATGCTTTCTGCATCATTCAATAATTTGCCCAGAGAATTCTTCAATAATGATAGTCAAGGCTTGAATTTTCTCTTCAATTTGCCCAGCTTGAGAATTGCTGGGAGTGATCTTCCTTTTTGATTTTCTGACTCCAGATCTTTGCACATTTTGTTGTAATATTTGATTTTATCTTCTCGAGCTGACCTTTCAAATTTTCTGTTCAGTTCTTGTACCTCCTCATTTCTTCCATTTTTACTTTGTTCTTGTTGTTGTTATGGGCCGTGGAGTCAGTTCCGACTCTTAACAACCCTGTAAGGGTTTCCGAGGCTGTAAATCTTTACAGGAGCAGACAATCTCATCTTTCTTCTGCATAACAGCTGGTAGTTTTGAACTGCTGACCATGAGATTAGCAGCTTGATTCATAACCACTACACTACCAGAGCTCCCTATTTACACATTGTTGTTGTTGTTGTTAAGTGCCGTCGAGTCGGTTCCGACCCATAGCGACCCTGTACAGGGTTTCCAAGGCTGTTAATCTTTACGGGAGCAGAACGCCTCCTCGTTCTCCCGCGGAGCAGCTGGTAGTTTCGAACTGCTGACCTTGCGGTTCACAGTCCGATTCGTAACCACTACGCTACCAGAGCTCCTTTACATAGGGTAAATTACATTTGGGTATACACTTAATCTAGTTTAACATCAGCATAGCATTCTTTAGAAAATGAAACAACAAATCAACACACTAGCTGAAACATTCTACCTTTAGGGTTTAGATAGCTCACTTCCT
>NW_006408519.1:27851218-27858079 GCF_000296735.1 Chrysochloris asiatica
AGGATCGAACATTGTTTCGTTCTGCTGTGCATGGGGTCGCTATGAGTCGGTTCCGACTCGATGGCACCTGACAACAACAACAACAACAATAGCGACCTAGTATTGAATTTCCAAGGAGTGGCTGATGAGTTTGAACTGCCAACCTTGTTGTTAGCAGTCCAGTACTTATCCTGCAGCACCACATTAGGACTTCAAGAAGAAGCGGGGAGAAGTGGGTGCTTAAACTTTAGGTTAGCAGCTGAATGCTTAACCTTTGCACTATTAGGACTGTTGTACTGACTATTGTCTCCTAAATTTAAGTCCATACCATAGTTCTACACACAAGATCCTCCTCAGTTAAACCAAATTCTAACATTAGCACTTAACCTTGAATATGGTTCTTGTTATTATTAAGGGCCATTGAGTTGGTTCCAACTCATAGCAACCTTGTATAGGGTTTCTGAGGGGTTGTTGGTGAATTTGAACCACCCACCTTGTGGTTAGCAGTCCACTTCTTATCCCACAGCTCTACACCAGCACTCCTGGAATATGGTGTTGTTGTGAAATGTTATTGAGTCAGTTCTGACCCATAGCGACCCTGTATAGGGTTTCCGAGGAGCAGCTGGTGAGCTTGAACCGCCAACCTTGCAGTTCAAATGGCTTTGCAGTCTTGCGCATTAACCCACAGTGCCACACCAGGACTTCCATCCAATAAGTATTTGGTGACTGAAAGACTGAACATGAGGGACAGGTTTGAGGATAGTGCTTAAGTAGGATGGTGTCTGGAACTCTCGGTTGATGGTAGAGCAAACTTTAAAGATATTCCATACTATTGACACTTACCCTGCTGTGGCACTGGAGGATAAGCACTGGACTAGGACTGCTAACCACAAGGTTGGTGGTTCAAAAACACCAGGTACTCCTTGGAAATCCTGTACAGGGTCACTGACTTGGAACTGACTCAACAGTATTTAACAACAACTACCAATATTTGTAATGTTTCCTTTATTATTATTATTTTATGATAGTCTTATAAATGTATGGCAACATGTTTTTATCAAATTTAGGTGGAGCCAGGCTACTTATGAAGAATGAACTGCAAGAGTATGGCTCTTTTACCATGTCTTCCAAGCTGTTTGTCTTCTCAGGATTTCTTTAACTCTTGCTATTTACAAGTTCCCTACACTTAGAAAAACAACTTAAAGACTATTGGCATGGTTGATCCCTTTTGACTTGAAAGTCTTGTGATGTTATTCAATTTTTGTGCTTGCTTCCCAAGGGATTATGTTCCTAATGTTCTTAGATTGAAAAGTCCCAGGAAATGCCCTGTGGATAGCTGATGGCATCATCTATCCAACTTCAGCCTCTGCTCTGGAAGGCTGAATGTCATTCCTGAAGTCACTTTATTGATCTCCTTCACAAAGCAGTTTCACTTAGGTGCATTTTTGTACCAGTGATGGTCATCTCTCTCGGGACTGTGGACATTTGTGTGTGTGGCAGTGGGTGAATTGTGAGTTGTTGTTGTTGTTAAGTGCCATCGAGTCGGTTCCGACCCATAGCGACCCTGTACAGGGTTTCCGAGGGTGTAAATCTTTACGGGAGTAGAAAGCCTCATCTTTCTCCCGCGGAGCGGCTGGTAGTTTCGAACCGCTGACCTTGTGAGTAGTTTCTCTTAAAATAGTGAACTCATAGCTCACTATCAAGGAAAACAAGAAAAGAGGGAGTGGTTAGATGCTCTTAATTATGAGATTTGAAAGACAAAAGCTATTATAGAAACTATTTATAAAACCCTGAGGAAGGATGGGAGCTATCATTTTAAATTCATGAAATAATAGATACTGGATCAGGTCTTGAAAACTTAAACATAAACTATTAGGACAGGGAAGGACCTTTGGTAGCGTAGTGGATAAGAGTTCGACTGCTAATCTCGAGGTCAGCAGTTCAAAGATATCAGTGGTTCTGTGGGAGAAAGATGAGGTTTTCTGCCCCTGTAAAGATTTTCAGCCTCAGCAGCCTTCTATAGGGTCACTATGAGTCAGAACTGACTCCACAACACATGACCCCCATCACCACAAGGACAGGGGTCTTGTTTGAATTGTTCTCTGCTGTATCATCAGTGCCAAACACAAAGCAAGCCTAAACCATGGAAGCCACTCCACATCTAGTAAGCATGAGCTAAATACTTATCACATGAGTAAATAAATAACCCAGCATCCCTGAAGTTGTCTAGCTTCTTTAGAGATGCTATGTATTTGTTCACACAAAGCTGTGAACAAATTGAGAAGAAATGCTCATAGTATCCCAGGATGATTTGGCATTGTAGAGAGTGTGGACCTCCTGTATACACCAGAGTGGTCAGTACAGGACTCGGGGTCAACAAGAGAGCCTCTTTATGTGACACTGTCCAACCAGTTGTTGTCCAGTCACTTAGACAGAATAGCAATCTTGTACAACAGAATGAAACACTGCCCAGTCCTGCCCCATCCTTGCAATCATTGCTACATTTAAAGTCATTCGTGCAGGCAGGTGTCCATCCATCTCACTGAGGGTTTTCCTCTTTTTCACTAATCAACTACCAAGCAGGATGCCCTTCCACAGGAACTGATTCCGCCTGATAATATGCCCAAAGTACACGAAACAAAGTCTTTCCATCTTCGCTTCTAAGGAGCATCCGGGTTGTACTTTTTCCAAGATAGATTTGTTTGTTTTTATGGCAGTCCATAGTATTTTCAATATTCTTTGCCAACCTTATAATTCTAATGCATGTTACTTACCAACATCATAATTCAAATATATCAGTGTCTTCCTTACTCATTGCCCAGATTTTGGACGAGAAGTGATTGAAAATACCATGGCTTGGGTCAGACGTACCTTAGTCCTGAAAGTGGCATCATTGCTTTTTAACACTTGAAAGAAGTCATTTGCAGCAGATTTGTTCAATGCAATATGTCATTTTCTTTCTTGACTAATCCTTTCTTGAGCGTTGATAATGGATCTAACTTGGCAACATCAATCTTTTCTCCATTCATCATGGTGTTGCATATTGGTCCAGTTGTGACGGTTTTTGTCTTATGTTGAGATGTAATCCATACAGAAGTCTGTAGTGTCTGGTCTGCATAAGTGAATGCTTCAAGTGCTCTTTGCTTTCAGCAAGCATATCAGAGGTTACTAATGAGTCTATCTCCAATCCTGATGGCATGTTCTTCTTCATATAATCCAGCTTCTCAGATTATTTGCTTAGCATACAGATTAAATAAATACAGTGACAAGATGCACAATTTTTCTTATTCTGAACCAGGCGATATTCCATTGCTCTGTTTGAACAATTGCCTTTTAGTCTATGTCCCTAACCGGTGGGTAACTTCTCTTTCATATAATATTGAGAAGCATTAGAAGTTCTGGGATGGCAAGATTCGAGTTTGGGTTCTGCTCATGTGTAGATAATCATTTGAATCTTTCTTATGCAGTGTGCAAATTCATAGAGTTGTGTGGGCAATTCAAGTTTAATCTCAGAAGAGCGGTCTTGAGCTTTTTCCTCCAAGAATTCATGTCCTTGTGTTATTACATAAACAATGAAAAGAACTGTGGCTATATTGCTACCTTTGGTTTTGGGAGCAGTTCTTGCTTATTGAATAAATGCACAAATGAGAAGAATTTGGTCAGTTACCACTGAATAGTCTCTGACTCATGTCAAAGTGTGTCAGAATAGAATGGCGCTCCGTAGGATTTTCAGTGGTCGATTTTGCAGCATATACATTGTCAGGCCTTACTTTGGAGGCATTTCTGAGTGGCCTCAAACCTCCAGTTTTTCAGTCAAAAGCTGAGCCAGTTCATCATTTGCACCACACAGCAACGCACTGCCATCAAATCAATTCCAATTCGAGCAACAACAAAGGCATTCCAGAATAAATTAGTAATAAAGTCTAAACCGCAAGCATTGACCAGCCCAACTCACTGCTTTTCTAGTGCCTACCAACACTCAAGTAGGAATGTAGTACCAATTACATAGAATCTTTATATGCAGGCTAAATCACCTGGTAGTACAGTGGTTAAAGTACTACTAATATATAGGCAAGAAGTTCAAAACCACCAGTCATTCATTCTGGGAGAGGAAAGACATGGTGATCTGGCCCCATAAAGAATAAAGCCTAGAAAGTCCTATTGGGAAGTTCTACTCTGTCCTATAGGCTCACTAGGTCCTATAGGGTCCACTTGAAAGCACACAATTTAAAAACAAAAAACCCACTGCCACGGTGTCCTAACAACTCTATAGAACTGCTCCATAGAGATTCAGAAACAATACATCTTTAGGGAAGCAGACCAGCTCATCTTTCCCACAGGGACACTGGTAGGTTTGAACTGCCGATCCTTTGGTAAGCAGCCCAATGTGTAAACCACGGTACCACCAGGACTTCTTATAATAACAAAGTGCATGCTCTATGTAAGGGGCTAGAGGCATGATGGGGTGGGAAGAAGACCAGACTGGGCGTAGGACCCCTGGACTGCAGACCTTGCAGGAAGTTCTGTCATGTGGTTGTCATACAACACTGGGCAAGTCCCTTCACTGTCAATGAGGTGCTCTGAAAATTGAGGAAGGAAGACAAAATAATTGTTTCCCACCAAGGGCTAAGATTCTTTGATTCCCTGAATGAGACATTTGGTCCAAGAACATCTTCCATCTTGGTAGACTATGCTCTGGCAAACGAGGAACTGAAAGGTGGGAATAGCAATTAAAAAACCATAATCACTATGGGCTTTAGAAGTAGTGCATTTCATTGAATATTAGCAGGATGTTTTCAGCAGTTTATGTAAACTTTGACTTCTTGTGAAAGAGAAACTGCCATTAGGTAAGAAAACTACAGGAAAAACATACAAAAAAACACCAAGGAGTTACATACCTTCTCAAGATATGCAGAGAATCTTCTCCTCCTGGGCTTGTCAAGACTAGTATTAGAGGTCCTGGAAAGAAAACTGAGGAACAGTTGGGAGGAGACAAAGGTATGGATTATTTTTAAGCATGTATGCTTGAAATAATCCTTTTTTAAGGATTTTTAAGTGTATATATATGTATATATATATATATATATATGCTTAAAAAGGAGAAATAGTAAACATATGTTGTGTTAGTTAAGAATTTGGATTCTGGGGAGGGATTGATAGTCTGGATTTGAACTCTAATTTTGCCTGTTGCTTAAGTAAGTGATGGAACAAGGAAGGGAGGTGAGGAAGATTGCGTGAATGAGGTCATGCCTGGGCTAACTCTGAACAGAATCCTTCCCAGGTGAAATGAAGGAGGAAAGACCTTACAAGTAAAGGACACAACTTGAGCAGAATTCAAGTTGCTGGAAGGCAAGGGTCACTCCATCTTTTAATAAGAGTCATAAGGAGAAGGTAGGGGTTTTGTGGGCCCACAGTGATGGAATTCTCACCTTTCATGTGGGAGACCTGGGTTTAAAGCCCAGACAATTTACGTCAGGCACAGCGTTTGTGTGTTGCTGTGAACAGTTTCCAGACTAAGACTAGGAAGAAAGGTCTGGTAATCAAAGCCTGAAAACTCAAGAATCACAATGGTCTAATGCAGGACTGATCAGGCAGCTTGTGCAGGACCTGATAACGTTCATTCTGCTGTGCTTGGTCCTGATCCTCAGACTCATGGTAGCTGACAACAAGCACACCACATTCTTAAGGGTTTACCATCTTGTATTGATGGTCATCATCTTTCTCATACGTTTTTGTTTCTTCAACTGAACTATGCACTCCATGAGACTAGAGACCAAAGCCTCACATTTACAGCACCCGAGGCCTGGTATGGTGCTGTAGAATAAACACTGGACCAAAAGATCTGGTTGAACCTCAAGGTGGCGATTCAACCCTGCAGCCTCATCTTGGAAACTCTATACAGGGTAGCTATGAGTCAGACTGACTCAATGGCACTTAACAACAATAACAACCTTCTCCACTTTTTATAGCCAGGTGCCTGGCAAATCTTTTGTGCACTGACTATAAAAGCCAGCAAGGAGCACAGCAGCCTGACGTGAATGTTTGCAGCCTGGGTCCCCTAACCTCCTTCCAACATGGGGACCCACCTGCCACCCCACCCAGACCCTGAATGTGCTGCTTTGTGGCCTCTCCCAGCTGCGTAGGCCACCCCACCTCAGCTGCGGCTGCGTCACTGGGCGGATGAAGGGATCCCCATGTACCATGTGCACTTGGCTTTGTTTGTGATCAATGAGGCCTCAGGGAAAACAGGCTGACCGTCAGGCCAGCACTGCTCTCCATGGTTCATGTTGTTGTCTTTTGCAGGAGGGCGGAGGGTGCAGGCGGAGGAGTGCTGTTTGCAGGATGATCAGCCTTGCACTCTGGGGCACAGCGTGCATTGCTCCCCACGCAGCCAGGGAGGGACCCAGGCTGGTCTCCCAGTGCACCAGGTCACTGAGCAACTGGGGGAACTCCTCTCTGCCCCTTAGCCAAGCTGGACCTGGCTAGGAAAGCCTGCTGAGTCACTTGGATTCGAGAAGGACCTGCTGTTTAATTAAATTAATGAATGAATTAATTAATTAATGTGGAGGGGCGGGGTGATGGGGTAAGGTCTGCAAACCTCGGAACCCCTAAAAAGACAAACAAAGCTCCTGTCTGCAAACCCTGAATCACAAACTCACACGTAAGGACTTAAGCTTTTTTGAGGTTCCCCACACTCAACAGGCAAAATTCAAGATACCCAGAGACCCAGAGCAGCCAGCAGCCAGCAGCCAGATCTAGGTTCTGGAGCCGAGGGTAGCGAAACTGTGCGCACTGGTTGTTCAAACTGACACAAGAGGTTCACAGAAGAACAGACTGGCAATCTGCAAAGATTCTGGCCAAGAACCACCACCACCACCCCCG
>NW_006408519.1:27858179-27864719 GCF_000296735.1 Chrysochloris asiatica
CCCCCAGCTTATTTCACGGAGTTATCATGAATCAGAATCCACTAAGTGGTAACAGGATTTTGGGTTTGGAGCAGATGTGAAACAGAAGACCAACTGGCTTGTTCCCTAGTATTTCTCAACTCTTTGTGCTCCTGCACATTTTGAATCCACTCCACTCCCCCATCCCCTCCCCCAGGGCAAACAAACAAATATACAATTAGGTCTCAGTTCCAGTATATTGGAAAAAATGAATTTATGGAACTTTAAAAATTGTGTTGTTATATCGAAAGGAAAACTAGAGAAGACAGATTGAGATGTAAAAACAAATTACTGGAAAAAAAAATGCTTTATGAAGCAAGTTTTCTCTGCAGCTGGGAAGGATGTGAGATTCAGCTTCAGGCTGGGAAAGAAACATGAAAGACAGCAGCAGGCTTGGGAAACTGCAACCCATCTCAGCATCTCTCCCCTGCCATGGCCCCTTCTGAGATAGTAGGGTCTGGCCAGGTGATCTCTAAGCTTCTCTTTGTGATCTGTCTAAACTTTAAAAATTTCAGTAATCTTTGAACAGAATGGTGATGCTGTATCTTTAAAAACTTCTCCCAGCATTCCTAGGCTGCTGAGTGAGTGGAGAAAGATCTGGAGAACCTCTTCTCTGATCCCTGAAGTGAGGTGTCTGGGTTAAAGGCAGGAAGCATGAATGAGTGTGGACCCAGAAGAAGGACCCTGAAATCTGAGGAACAGGCAGTACACTAAGTGAAGCTCAGACCAACTCAGGTTTTACGAGTGTTTCGTAGTTTGACTCATTGTCTTGGACTTTACTCATCCAGGGACTTGATTTAATGATATTGTGAGAACTCAGTTAACAATGAAGAGCCACATTTCTAATGACAAGGTTGAGGCCAAGGGTTAATTGTGGGATATTTTAAACCAAGTGTTGTTGTTAAGTGCTGTTAAGTGAGTTCAGACTCCACCTTGTTTCCCAGGAATAGTTCAAATAGACATTGCTGTCCAATGCTAATCCTACAATGTCATACCAGGACACGGGCACATTAACTTGGAGGACAAATAGATATTGGCATGACTATTTGTGGGAAAGGTAGCCTGGTAACACAACAACTAATGAATCATGGAACAACTTGCCTGTTCTCAGTAACATTAGCTTCATTTTCTCTCATCTTTCCGTAGTGGTCAATAGGTAATGGTAAATATCCGAAACTATGGGTAAGGTATGAATCAAGGAGCCGGACAGGGGAAGCTTTTAATTTAGAGATGAAGGAGTTTATTGTGGCAGAAAGCAAATTTATGCAATGGTACTTGGAACGAAGAAGATTTATACTAAAGCAATGTAATTGTTTCTCTATATTGCCATGTCCTAAGATGGTAGCTAAGGAGCTCTGGTAGTGTAGTGGTTATGAGTTGGGCTGCTAATCTCAAGGTCAGCAGTTCGAAACTACCAGCTGTTCTGCAGAAGAAAGAAAGATGAAGCTTTCTGCTCCCGTAAAGATTTACAGTCTCAGAAACCCTATACAGGGTCTCCATAAGTCAGAACTTATTCCATGGCACATAACCACCACCAGCCACCAAAATGTTAGCTAAATATCTGTAAAATCTTTATGAAGAAAAACTAATATCAGGACAATTTGGAAACCTCTTTTGAAATGGTGAAGTCCCTAGGAGGTATAAATAATTGATGTGCTCAAGTGTTAACTGGAAGATTGGAGAACCGGTTTCACACAGGGCATCTACTTCTAAAAAATCAACCACTGAACACTGGAGCACATTCTGCTGTGATACATGTCAAGGTGCCGCAAGCTGGAGGCAATTCTATGACAAATGACTTACTGGTTTTGGAATGGCAGTGCTTGGATGTTCTTCAGCCACACAGGAGTCGGAGAGGATTCCAGGAACAATGAAAACTACTTGCTGTGGAACAAGCCTGACTTCTAGGGGGGGCTCGCTATACAGTCACAACTGCATTGAACAGCGACTGTAACATCTACAGTTGTGTTGATGACATTTCAGCTTGTGGGGAGATCCAAGAGCAGTAACCATCAGTAACCATCAGTTGAATTATTCTGTCCAGTAAGTCTGGCTGCTGCTAATCACCTGAAGAGAATGGGGATGATCCTATTTTGATCCAACAGTTGAAAACCCATTTAGTCATTCAGAGATTATGGGGAGCACAAGGATGCAGTTTCTTTGTCAGCTGTTTTTAGAGATAGCAGCAGGTCTTCCAGGTTCTCAAATCACTGAAAGCAAACATGAAAATCCTTATTTCTTTTGCACATTCTTCTATTGTGTGGATTGGATTTCGAGTCTAGCGATGGCTCTGCCTCTAATGCCTGTGTGACCCAGAGCAAATTTCTTAGTGCTCTGAGTATCTGTTTCTTCATTGTTTATATTGTTCTGTGACCATCTTTCTAAAGGAGATCTCTCCCTCTGTTATTCTTCATAGCACTGTCATTTTTTATTTTACTTGTGTTGTTTGGTGCTATCAAGTTGTCAAGTCAGTTCTAGTTCATGGAGACCCTGTGTACGACAGAATAACACACTGCCTGGTCCCGCACCGTGCTCATATTGTGATGCTTGAGCCCATAGCTGCTACTACTGTGCCAATCCATCTCATTGGGGGGGGAAGGGTCTTCTTCATTTCCGCTGACCCTCCATTTTGCCTAACGGCCTTATGCATTTACTGTTATTTTAACTCTGTTTCCCATCTGTCTTGGACACTATTATACTGCTTACATGCATGATAGGGCCTTAGCACATTTGTTGCTCAGACTTCTGGTGTGGTGCTGATAGTTAATGCAGTATACTGCAAAGTCGGTTTGGGCTATAAAGGCCAGCAGTTCCAACTCACCACCTGCCCCTCAGAAACCCTACACAGGATACAGGGTTGCTATGAGTCGAATTTGACTTGATGGCACTTAGCAACATTATATTGCTTGCGCTCATGATAGGGCTTTAGCACATGTTGTTAAGTGCCGTCGAGTCAGTTCTGACCCATAGTGACCCTGTACAGGGTTTCCGAGGCTGTAAATCTTTACGGGAGTAGAAAGCCTCATCTTTCTCCCACGGAGCGGCTGGTAGTTTCGAACTGCTGACCTTAAGGTTCGCAGCCCGATCCGTAACCACTACGCTAGAGGTGGAATTATATTAGTGTAATAAAAATCCTGAAATGCAAAATCATGGTTTGTGCTGTTTGTGTCAAGGAAAAGCAATTACTGGGAGACAGATGTAGTAAAGCAAGCAAGGTTTAAGGTACATACAGGAGGCCAAGGGAGTGCATGGCTTCCAAAGACAGCTTACCCAAGGAAAAAGGGGAAAGAGGTTTTATCAGGATCTTGGACATGGGGTGTGAGTTTGAAGAATTTCAGAAACTTCTTTGTTCCTATAATAGACCCTGGGGTGGGAGGAGAGGATGGTGGTTAACTAGTGGTACTATAGGATAAGCATTGAACTGTTAACCACAAAGTTGACTTTTCAGAACCACCAACCACTCCTCAGAAAACCTGTACAGGGTCACTATGAGTTGGAATGGACTCAAATGCACTTTGTAACAGCAATAGCAACCAAAAGGAAAGGAAAGTTCAAGGTTAGTATTGATGGCCTCGCTCCTTATGAGATGGAGTCGCTTTGACCAGCTGTGACTTCAAGTCCTCTTTCTATAGCGTAGTGGTTACGAAACAGGTTGCGAACTACAAAGTCAGCAGTTCAAAACTACCAGCTGTTAGGGAGAAATTTGAGGCTTTCTGTTCCCCTAAAGATTTACAGCCTCGGAAACCCTGTTCAGGGTCACTGTGAGTCAGAACTGACTCCACGGTACTTAACAACAACAACATACCCAGTAAGTAAGGCAATGTTCCCATCTGGCTACTTCCTGCTGATTGGGCGCATAGATGAGAACTCATGAGGGAAATTGCCCTTTGGTTGGGGGTCTTATAAGCCAATGGAAGTCAATGATTCTTTTTGGATTTGGTGGCTGGAGTCCTGGTGTGGCGCTGTGGGTTAATGCGCCAGACGGCAAAGCCATTTGAACTGTAAAGTTGGTGATTCAAGCTCACCAACTGCTCCTCGGAAACCCTACCCAGGGTCGCTATGGGCTGGAACCCACTCGATGGCACTTAACAACAACAAGAGCATCTCCCCTCACAATCATCATAGAGTGCTTCTTTTATTAAGAAAAGCTTTACTTAACTTTTTACAGCATTGGTCTCATACATATTTGTCTTTTGTGACTGACTGATTTCACTCAGCATAATGTCCCACAGACATTATGTTCACCCATGCTATGAGGTGTTTCACAAATTCATCTTCATTCTTAAAGTTTACATAGTATATATGTACTAAAGTTTGTTTAACCATTCTTCTGATGATGGGCAATTAGGCTGTCTCCATCGTTTTGATGTATCTCTTGCAGACACAAGAAGGATCTTGTTTTCAGAGCCATTCTACTACTTCCTGTCTCTTGACTGGTGCAATTCATCCATTTCTATTTAGTATCATTATCAATGCTGGTTATGTGCCGTGGAGTCGGCTCCAACTCATAGAGACCCTGTACAGGGTTTCCGAGGCTGTAAATCTTTACGGGAGCAGAAAGCCTCAACTTTCTCCCATGGAACAGTTGGTAGTTTTGAACTGCTGATCTTGCAGTTCGCAGCCTGATTCGTAACCACTACACTACCAGAGCAATAGGTATGAATTAATTCTTGCCTTTTTGCTAGGTGGGGTTTTTTTGTGTGTGTTGTTTTGTGGTGCTGTTAGTCTCTTTGTTCCACATACTTTTCTGCACTGGGTTCACTTTATGGTTCTTTTCATTTTCAGTTCTATTGTGTTAATGTTTATTTAATCGTTCCGATGTTTCTCTTCTTTATTTTTATGTTCTTGGAGGTCACCCTGTAATTTTTTTATTTTTTCCCTATTTAAAATAGTCTATTTTATCTTGTTATTTACTTGACTTCCTTGCCACTTGGAAGTTCTGTATCTACACTATTCGTTCTTTTTGCTTTGTAGTGGACTTCATTATAAATTGATATCTCTAATCCCCCATGTTCAGTCTTACCAGTTTATTTTGTTTAAATACGTCTATAGTCTATATCTGTACTGAGGAGCTCTGGTAGTGTAGTGGTTATGAATCGGCCTGCTGATCTCAAGGTCAGCAGTTCCAAACTACCAGCGGTTCCGTGGGAGAAAGATGAAGCTTTCTGCCCCCATAAAGATTTACAGCTTCAGAAAGTCTATGCAAGGTCGCTATGAGTTGGAATCGACTCCATGGAGTAACCACCACCATCACCATATCTGGATGAAGTTCTGGGTGGTGTTGTCAGGAATGCTAAGCTCACGATGTTGTTTGCTATTGTTGGTTCTCCATCCAAAGAACACATTTTAGCATTTTTTTATAAAATTGGTCTGGTCATTACAAATTCCTTTTAATTTCTGTTTATCAGGAAATGTCCTAATTTCATTATTGTATTTGATGTATAGCTTTGCTGAGTATATGGATTCTTGGTTGGCATTTTTTTTCTTTTAGAGTTTTGTCTATGCCGTCCCATTGCCTTCTTGCCTGCATGGTTTCTGCTGAGAAATCAAAGTTTGGTCTTATTGGTTCTCCTTTGTAGGTAACTTTTAATTTTTCCTGAGCTACTCTCAGGATTCTTTTCTTGTCTTTGACTTTGGAAAGTGTGATTATTATATGTCTTGGTGATATATATATATTTTTTTATCTAACCTGTTTGGAGTTTGTACAGTTTCTTGTATGATTTTTTTTCATCTTTCATGATGTTAGAGAAATTTTCTTGCAACAAGTCTTCAACAATTTTCTCTGTGTCTTTATAGTATCTTTCTGTTCTTCAGTTCTTATTACCTGTAAGTTATTCCTCTTCATGGCATCCTACATAACTCTTAGGCTTTCTTCCTAATTTTTTTTTCATTCTTTTTCTGATTAGTCTTATAGCACTGGCAGATTTGTCTTCAAGCTCACTAATTTGGGCTTCCCTTGCTTTGAATCTACTCCATTGCCCTTTCAATGTCTTGTCCATTTCTGAAATTTTAGTATTAAATTTCTTGGGTTTCTAATGGCAGGTTTTGTATTGTTTCAAAATTTGCATTTATTTTGTCTATTTGTTCTTGCAGTATTTTCATAAATTCTTCTAAAGATTTTTTCTGTGTTCTCCTTTTCTCGATATTTCTGTCAATCCTTTGAAGATACCTAAATATCATTCTCTTGAATTATTTTTCAGTTAGTTCCATCACCTTTACTTCCTTAGAAACATTTTTTGGCCCTGCATCTTGGTCATTTGTTTGAGCCATTCTCTCTTGCTTCTTCATGTGAGCTAAAATTATCTGTTGTCTCCAGGACATTGTGAGGTTGTCATGTTTGTGTTTAAATCATGATTATATGTTGGTGTATTCTTAGGCTCTCTCACCAACTGTCTTTTGTGATTTTAGTTAGAGAATGGAAGCGTGTATACCATTCTCCTTCTCTGTTCATTCACCTCTATTTAGGGTTGATTTGGCTCGTGTTAATTGTGTCTATCATTGATCAAGTGGTATAAGAGCTGG
>NW_006408519.1:27866469-27869603 GCF_000296735.1 Chrysochloris asiatica
CTTGCCAGAAGTTTTCCATGGTGGTTTTATTATTCTTCCCCAACACCATAATTCAAATGCATTGATACTTTTAGGGCCTTCCTTATTCAGTGTAAAATATTATTCAATGCAAAAACATTAGCTGCTAGGGTATGCCTAATTATGCCTCCTGTGCAAATTATGATTAATGTGACAAGGATGTGAACAGGGGTTAACCATAAGTCCAATGTCAGAAAATGGCTCTAGAATTCTAGTTATACTTTTCCAGACCCATGCACAACATGTCTTATTGGTGACACTACAGACTCTGCCTGCTTTTGCTAGCATAAATTCAAGACAATGTCTACGAAATCTCCTTCTTTAAAGGAGTTTTGTTCATCTTGTGCTGGCTGGGAGAAGTGGCTCAAAGCTCACTTTCAAACGCACTCTGCTTCTGACTCTGGCAGTTTGGCCATCAGAGGTGCATGAGAGGCTCAAGAAAAACTGACATCTGAATTCTTAAACCTGAGCACAAAATAGAATTAAACTCTGCCTGGCTCAAGTCTGTTGCAGCAAAATACCTTCAGATTTCATGCTTTAAAGCATTCCCTCTTCTTGGATTCCCTGAAGGTAATCGTATCAATGAGTAAAATCTGGATTTGGCAGGGGTCCTAGGTGGTGGCTGTGGCAAGCTCTTTTAACTCTTGGTGGTCTTTTACCAGATACCATCTGATCTCTTTACTAAGGCATTAAACAGGAGTGACATCTCTCTTAAACTTATTGTAGAGTTGAGCAGAGCCAAGTGCATATCACATGGTCAGAGCCATTTCTTTTCAACATTCTTATCAATGGAGAAAAAATTGAAGTTGTCAAGGACTTCATTTTTCTTGAGTCAACTATCCACACTCATGGAAGTAGCATTCAAGAAATGAAATAACGTACTGCATTAGGCAAATCTGCTGTAGAAGACCCTTTTAAAGTGTTGAAGAGCAAAGATGTCAATTTGAGGACTAAGGTGCTCCTGACCCAAGCCATGGTATTTTCAATAACCTCATATGCATGCGAAAGCTGGACAGTGAATAAGGAAGACCATAGAAGAATTGATGCTTTTGAGTTATGGCGTTGGAGAAGAATATTGAAAGTGCCATGGGCTGTCAAAAGAACAAACAGATCTGTGTTGGAACAAGTGCAGCTAGAGTGCTCCTTGGAGGCCAGGATGGCCAAGTTTCATCTCTCATACTTCTGACATATTGTCAGGAAGGACCAGTTTCTGGAGAAGGATATCATATCTGGTAGGGTGGAGGGTCAGAGAAAAAGAGGAAGACCCTCAGCGAGATGGCTTGGCAAAGTGGCAGCATTAATGGGCTCAAGTGTGGCAACAATAGTGAGGTTGGTCCAGGATTGGGCAGTGTTTCATTCTGTTGTGCATAGGGTCACTATGAGTTGATACCGACTCGATGGCACCTAACAACAACAACAACCTTTTAAAAACAACATGGAACTCACCAGATGGAATACACAGAAATCAAATTGACTACATTTATGGGAAGAAACAATGGAGAAGCTTAATATCATCAGCCAAAAATTCAGACTGAAGCTAAAGAAAATTAAAACAAGTCCACAAGAATTAAAATAAGACCCACCTGAATTTAAATACCATCTCAATTTAGATATCATCTCAGGTACAGCCCAGCTGAATTTAGATCCCATCTCAAGAACAGATTTGATGCATTAGACACTAATGATCGATGACCAGAATTATGGAGAGACAACAAGAACATCATATGTGAAGCAGGCCAAAGGTCATTAAAAAGACAATAAAGGAAAGAAAAAAAAAAAAAAAGATGAAAATGAATGTTAGAAGATACTCTGGAACTTGCTCTTGTACATGGAGAAGCTGAAGAGAAAGGAAGAAATAAGGAAGCAAGAGTTGAATAGAGTATTTCAAGGAGTTATTGTTGGATATATTAATTTTTATTGGCCATTATTATTATTTATAACTATGGGGTTCTAGTATGGCACTGTAGAATAACCAATGAACTACCAGTTCAAACACACTAGCCACTCCTCTGGAGAAAGACAAGGCTTTGGTTCCTGTAAAGATATATGTGGCTCTATAATCCCTAAAGAAGACATTAAAGGCTCTATGTGAAATATTGAAGGATTATTTTATTTACTAACTTTTTATTGTGAAATGAGTGAAAGTTTATAGAGCACATCATCAGGTTTACACTGAATAAATCACATACTTTGTTCATTACAATGATTACAATCCCATCCATGTACCATCAGTCAACAGTATTTACCTCTATTCTCTTTGATCTTGCATTCACCTCTATTCTCTTTGATCTTGCATTCCTCTCTGTGTCTCTTGCTACCTTCGTCTTTCCTCTGCCAACCTCCCTCTTGTTGTACACTGCCATTGCCAGTCCTGTCACCCATATTAATCCTCTAGTCCTTGAATAATTTTCCTTACCTCCTCCCCACTGTTAACCATAATAGAATGTTTCTTTTATCAAGAAAACCTTTTCCTAACTTTTTACAGCAGTTGTTGTTGTTGTTGTTGTTGTTATGTGCCGTCGAGTTGGGTCTAACCCATAGCGACCCTGTATAGGGTTTCCGAGGAGCAGCTGGTGAGCTTGAACTACCGGCCTTGCAGTTCAAATGGCTTTGCAGGCTGGCGCATTAACCCACAGAGCCACACCAGGATCACAGCAGTGATCTCCTATAATAGTTGCCCTTTTGTGATTGATTAATTTCACTCAGCATAATGTCTTCCAGGCTCAGCCACGCTATGAGGTGCTTTGCAGCTTCATCATTATTCCTCAGCGTTTTGTAGTATTCCACTGAGTGCGTGTCCATTTACATTCAGTATAATTATCAAACAGTTGGAATTGATTTTTTCACGGTGCTTCTGGTTTCTTTGTTCCACATAATTTTCTGTGCTGAATTTATGTATAGTTTTCATTTTCATTTCTGTTAATGTTTGCTAAATCTTTCTGATTTTCCTCTTTTTTTATTTTAATGCAAAGGTGTATTAAGTTTCTTTGAGGTTACCCTGTAATTTGTTATAATAATAATAATAATATATATTTTAAATGTTTTATTGTGAATTGTGTGATAGTTTACATGGGAGAATATTAGTTTTACATTCATCCTATCATATATTGTTTCAT
>NW_006408519.1:27869885-27871972 GCF_000296735.1 Chrysochloris asiatica
TATGAGTCAGAACCAACTCAACAGCACCCAAACTGAGAATCATAAATGAATTGAAGAGACTCAGAATAAAACATATGCAAGAAAGGAAACTGTCTCAGCATATAGCCCTCTTCACAGATGAGCCAGTGACCATTTACTGTTGAGTCCAATTGATTACCACTCATGATGACATCGTGTGTGTCACAGTGGAACTGGACTCCACAAGATTGTTAATGGCTGCCTTTTTAGAAGTAGACTGCCAGACCTTTTTTCTGAGATGCTTTTGGGTGGACTCAGACCTCCAAACTTTCAGTTATGTGGTACTTTGAATTTACTTGACAACATTTTTCTAGCTAGTGTTTTCTTAATTCCCACTATGTGATTGGGTGGGACCTTGCAAATAAGGCATTGTTGTTGTTAAGTGCCGTTGAGTCAGTTCCGACCCCACAGTGACCCTGTACAGGGTTTCCGAGGATGTAATTCTTTACAGCAGTAGAAAGCCTCATCTTTCTCCCGCAGAGCGGCTGGTAGTTTTGAACTGCTGACCTTAAGGTTCGCAGCCCGATTCGTAACCACTACGCTACCAGAGTACCTTGCAAATAAGGCCTACAGGACTCTAAGATTGGAATTGATTAGTTTTGCCATCCAGCTAGGTTTAAAAGGAGCCACGTCATAAGCAGGAATGGAAGATCCCAGGACAATCTAGAAGGAAGAGCATGAGTGGAGCGTGAGATCCCTACCTAGAAGAGCAGTGACAGCAGAGGCAATGGTAGAGGTGAAGCCAGAGGTAGTGGCAGAGTTGGTGGCATGGAAAGACAGAAGCTGCAGGCTCTAGGCCTAGGACTAGGGCAGCGGTCAAGAGGCCACATGGCTGAGAAGCTGAAAACAAGAGTGAGGCATGCCTACAGCATGACAAACAAGAGGCATTCTTGACTAGAGAACTGCTGAGTTGGTTGTGATCCTGCCTTGTGTGTACCCTGTTCATGTCCCTAATAAACCCCATAACCATGAGTATTGTGATGAGTTCTGGGTGACCACTGCAATAGATTATTACACCCAGATGTGAAGCGGAGTGTTCTGTGGGCGGGATGGTTGGTGTCAGACTAGGATAAAGAAGGTTGTAGGGTGGAAGCAGTTCTGACCTTCACTTCATAGGAATTGACCTTGGGCTGATTTTGAATTTGCTTCTTTTCCCCCCTGTGAAGCCAGAGAAGTCAGATATGGTCCCCACATGGTCTTTGCAAGTTAGTATCTGAGCTTGTCAACTATTTGCACCATCCAGGGATTCCTATAAATCTTAATCCTAAGGAGATAGAAGAGGAAACATTAGTTTGCACTTTCTTGGACAAGTACTGGCCCTTCAAAATTCTGGGATCTCCAGGGAACTCTCTCACAAAAAGATGTCAGCAGTTCCAATGGCAGTATGTATGAACTGAAGCCAGCCTGCAGAACAGGAATGTTCTGTGTTCCATCAAAGCAGGTGGATTTCTCTGTCCAGGATTTTTTTCTTTTTCTTTTAGCTTTCCTTCTTCTACCCAACTTTAACCCCACTTGTTGTTGTTATTGTTAGGTGCCATCTAGTCATTTCCAATTCTAAGTGACCTTGTGCAGGGTTTTCTGAGGCTATAAATCTTTGTGGGAGTGCAAAACCACATGATTTTCCCAAAGAGTGGCTGAACTTGTGGTTCATAGTACAGTGCTTATCCTACAGAATCATGGCTTAGACTCAGTAAAAAGGGGGAATCTGGTCAATGGAAGCCAATCTTCCGAAAAAGAACTGAGCTGTGACCTCTATAAGCAGGGTTCTGTCTGTCTGTCTTCCCTTTCCCTTACGGTGGCATTCCTTCTTGTGGTTCTGAGAAGTCGTATGTGGACAGCGAAACCTGCGTTTCATTTCTGCTGAATTTTGTTTTCAATTTAGGATCTGGTTTCCAGATTGACTTGTGAACATCTAAAGAACTCAATGTCATCATGACATGTTGTTGTTGTTGTCGTAATGTTCCTCAAATGCCAGTTGGTCATCAGCACAGAAATGGGTGGTCAACATGCTGATGTGACCGTGGAATTCAGCGTGGGAACACTACGAAGGAAAGATGAGAAACAAACAA
>NW_006408519.1:27872857-27875481 GCF_000296735.1 Chrysochloris asiatica
CCCTGTCACCCAGGTTAATATGAGTCTACCCTCTCTTGTTGTTGTTGTTAAGTGCCTTTGAGTCAGTTCCGGCTCATAGCGACCCTGTGTAGGGTTTCCTAAGAGCTGCTGGTGAGTTTGAACTATCAGCCTTGCAGTTCAAACTGATCTTGTGGTCCAGCGCATTATCCTACAGTGCCACACGAGGACTCTAGACCATGAATAATTTCCTCATCCGTACTCCATAACCATCATAGATTGTTTATTTTATCAAGTAGTCCTTTTAAAAAACTTTTTGCAATATTGATCTCATACAATATTTGTCCTTTTGAGATTGACTAATTTCATGTTTTCCAGGTTCAACCATGCTGTGAAGTGTTTGACAGATTCATCATTATTCTTCCGTGTTTCATAATATTCCACTGTGTGTCTATAAGGAGCTCTGGTAGCATAATTGTGACAAGTCGGGTTGCCTACCACAGGGTCAGCAGTTCAAAACTACTAGCGGTTCCACAGGAGAAATCTGTAAATCTGCTCCCATAAAGATTTACAGCCTTGGAAACCCTGTCACTATGAGTTGGAACTGACTCCACAGTACTTAACAACAACAACAACAACTGTGTGTCTAGACCAAAGTTTATTTAACCATTCTTCTATTGATGGGTTGACCACTGACCTTGTGGTTCAAACCAACCTTGGATAAGGACATAGCCAAGGAGGGCTAAAGCTGAGAGTGAAGCATCCAGCTGATATGAAGTGAAGGGAGATGAACAAGAATGGCCAAACTTGCAGATAGTACCAATTTGACCTACCCTCAATGACTTGATAATCAGAACTCAACTAGAGGAAGATTTAAAAAAACAATTTTTGATAAAAGGAATGAGTATAAATTACTACAATTTGATTAATTTGACCTATACTTATGGATGTAGTCACTCAAAATACCAACAGAGAGGGATGGAGTCTTCACATCAAGCATCAATGCTATCCCTTCTGTACACCGGGTAGATAGGGATGGACAACTTAGATATGGCTACTTAAAATGAGGGGGTGATAAAGGCTTGAAGATTTCCATCTTCTTTTGATGATTTCTGGATCACTCAAGATTTTACCCATCGAATCCTTCAGTTTTTCCAGCCAAGATTTGAGTATTTTCTTCAGTTCGTTCAGCTTGAGAAATGCTGAACATGTTCCTCCCTTTTGATTTTCTATCTCCATGTCTTTGCACATTTCATTATGATATTTGACTTTGTCTTCTCAAGCTGCCCTTTGAAATTTTCTGTTTATCTTTTTTACTTCCCCATTTCTTCCACTTGCTTTAGCATCTCTATACTGGAAAGCAAGTGTCACAGTCTCTTCTGTTACCAAACAAAAGGTCCAACTGCCAGCTGTTACAGCCAATCACAGACAATGGGTGAAAAGCAACAAACATTTTATTGACAGATCAGGAAGACAGTGAGATTTCTCTCAACGACTGTATTGCTAGATACAAAATCTCTACACATTATATAGGCTAAATTACAGCTGGATAAATGATTAACCTTTCATAACATTAAAGTAATGTTTCACAAAAACAAAGGAACAATGTGCTTCTTTATCACCAGAATTGTTTCTTACCTGATTCCTCAGTCCTTTGATAATTATCTTTATGGCAGGGGAGTGGGTTCACTTCCTCAGGGATGAGATTACTAAGATCATTTTTCTTTTCTTACTTCCTTGGTCATGTTTGGACCCTATTTTAACTTTGGCCAGAAGTTATCTATATGATCTTCTGACAGTCCATTTTGGTTTTTTTCCTTCTTTCTTGTCTTCTTATTTTTACTTCCTTTCTGTATGCTATCCTTGATGTCATCCCACAACTTTTCTGGTCAGTCAGTACTATCTAATGCATCAAGTCTGTTCTTGGGATGATTACTAAATTTAGGTGGCTTGTATTCAAGGTCAAATTTTGGCTGTCATTGACTTGTTTTAATTTCCTCAGCTTCAGCTGGAACTTTCATATGAGCAATTGATGGTCTGTTCTACAGTCTGCCCCTGGCCTGGTTTTATCTAATGATAGGGAGCTTTTCCACTGTCTCTTCCCACAGATGTAGTCAATTTGATTTCTGTGTGTTTCATTTTGTGAGGTTCATGTATATAGTTGTCTTTTATGTTTTTATGGGGTTTTTTTTTGTTTTTTTTTAAGCATTTGCAGTGAATAATTCATTGGTCTTGCAAAGTTCTATCATGCCATCTCCAGCATTATTTCTATCACCAAGGCCATATTTCCCAACTACTGATCCTTCCCCTTTGTTTCCAACCTTTGTATTTTAATCATCATAACTGTTATTACATCTTGATTGCATGGTTGATCAATTTCCAACTGAAGAAGTTAGTAGAATTCTTCAATTTCATCACCATTAGCTTTAGTGGTTGCTGTTTAATGCTGTTCAGACTGTTCCGACTCATAGCGAACCTATGTAGGGTTTCCAAGTTGTAACTGGTGGGTTTGAACTGTTGACTTTGTGGTTTGCAGTCTAATGCTGATCCTACAGTGCCACCAGGTGACCTTGTAGTCCTGTGCTAAACCTGTAGGACTCCTTTAGGTTAATCAGTAGTTAACCCCAGCCTGGATGGCTATTATAGGAATAAAGAAGTTCCTGAAA
>NW_006408519.1:27876521-27893022 GCF_000296735.1 Chrysochloris asiatica
TAAGAATGTTGTTTATTGGTTCAGTGGTGAGGATTTTTGTTTTCTTTACATTGAAATGTAATCCATACTGAAGGCTGTGCTCTTTGATCTTCATCAATAAATGTTTTAAGTCCTCTTTACTTTCAGCAAGCAAGGTTGTTATTGCAGGTTGTTAATGAGTCTTTCTCAGAACTGGGCAAGTGTGAAAGAGTCCTGTGCTAGTTCTTTTAGTATGGAATCCCTAGTGTCCCTTATGACTTTGACAGTGATATAGGAGTTCCTAAGTCCTTTACAGGTGGGACAAGAAAATAAGTTGTTTGTCTTCTGAGTTGGGCCACCATTTTTAAAGAAGGACTCAATTAGATTTGAAGGTCTTTCATTTTCTAATTTTAATCAAGGATATCCTTAGTGTTAATTATTAAACCAAGGAGCTTTAGTAGCTTGTTGTTGTTGTTAAGTACCATGGAGTCGGTTCTGACTCATAGCCACCCTGCACAGGGTTTCCCATGTTGTAAATCTTTATGGGAGCAGAACTCCTCATTTTTCTCCAGCAGAACCGCTGGTAATTTCGAACTGCTGACCTTGAGGTTGGTAGCCAGACTCGTATCCACTACACTGGCTATGACTTGGGCTGCTAATCTTCAAGGTCAGCAGTTTGAAACTACCAGCAGTTCTGTGAGAGAAAGATGAGGCTTTCTGCTCCCGTAAAGATTCACAGCTTCAGAAAACCCATACAGGAAAACTCCGACTCCAGGGCACATAATCACCACCACCACCAAGTCATAGGACCCGTGAATGAGTTGAATTTGTGTGAGGACATTTTATTATAACCCTAGATCTCTTGTAGTGTTTTGGTTTTGACTTTCTATTTTGTCAGTTGTGTTGGTTTTAAGTTTTCACTGGAATTTCGTCTTGATCATTTAAATGGAACAGTGTCCAAGATAGTTTTATATCTTGTTGAATGTGTAAAAAATTAGTTTAGAATAGCCACTTTTACCAACTGAATCAAAACAAAAATTATACAGCTACTTTTACATTTGTATTTCTTTGTTTTATATGTTGTTGTTGTTGTGAAATGCCCTCGAGTTGGTTCTGATCTGTAGCGACCCTGTATAGGGTTTCCGAGGAGCATCTGGTGAGCTTGAACTGCCAACCTTGCGGTTCAAACGGCTTTGCAGTCTGATGCATTAATCCACAGTGCCACAACAGGACTCCATAGGCCTGCTTAAAAAATGTTTTATTAGTACAGCATAGAATATCATAAGGGGAAACATAGTCTGTATAGTCTTATTCCTAGAAGCACTGGTTCTGATTTCCTTCCCCTATGAGATTTGCATGAAGTTCTCTTGAAAAGTATTCTGTAAGAAAAATTCTTTACTTTGGTATGTACTAAGGAGCTCTGGTAGCGTAGTGGTCACGAGTTGGTCTGTCAACCTCAATGTCAGCAGTTCAAAACTACCAGCGGTTCCGTGGAAGAAAGAGAAGGCTTTCTGCTCCCGTAAAGATTTACAGCCTCAGAAACCCTGTACAGGGTCACTATGAGTCGGAACCAACTCCACGGTACTTAATAGCAAAGGTCTTCTAAGTTAATGTGGTGGTGGTGTGCCATTGAGTTGGTTCTGACTCATAGTGACCTTGTATAGGGTTTCAGAGACTTTAAGGGAGCAGAAAGCCTCATCTTTCTCCAGTGGAACCGCTGGTAGTTTTGAACCACTGACCTTGAAGTTAGCAGCCTGAATTGTAACCACTATGCTACTAGAGCTCCTTATCATTCACAAAATTATGATTTTGCCTATGATTGTTATTACTGAATTAAGATTATTTTTTTGAGCTCTGTTTTAATTTTTTCCATCCATGTGTGCTTATGGGTTAAATCATTTTAATATTACAGAGAAGAAATGAAATGCTTTTATCTCAACAGGTCTTTGTGTTTACAACAACCATAAAATCAAAATCATCACAAATAATTTGAATGACCTATTGCAAAAATAAGTTTCCTTTAAAGATTTCCTTCTCCTAGATATAAGAAAAATTACTCCCTTGAGGAAGTTAGTCTGCCCCTTGTTTAGCAAAATCCCTGGGCCAGTCTAAACATATGCAAATAAATTAGCAAGCTTAAGTTTTTGTTTTTATAAATGTGAGTCAGAGGTGGGGTAAGCTACTCAGTGGGATTTCCTTTGCCACAGGAGTACTGGTATGGTGCTAATGGGTAAGTGCTGGACCACAAGGTCAGTTTGAACTTCAATGATGGCAGTTCAAACTCACCAACTGCTCCTCAGGAACCCTACACAGGGTCCCTATGTGTTGGAACATGACTCAGAGGCACTTAACCACAACAACACAGGTAACTTTTACAAAAGATAAAAAAGAATCCCTCCCAATTCAGTGTGTAAAGAGACCTGGCTACTCAGGGTTTTGAGCATTGGGCAGCTAACCAAATGCAGAGTCAGCAGTTTGAGTCCACCAGCCCCACCTCAAGAGAAAAATCCTCTGCTTCCCAAGAGTTCATCCTGTTTTGTTCTAGAGTGCTACATGAGTGGAATTAGCCTTACTGGCAGCAGGTTTATCAGGTATAGGGAATTTTAAAGAATCTTAAAAAGTTAAATTTAGAGAAATTTAAATTTAAAGAAATCAGATATAAGTTTAAAAAACACCTTGAGATATACAGATGTTTTTAAATTTTCTACAGTAATTAGGCTTTATTAGTTTATGAGTCATTTGTTGTTGTTGTTAAGTACCATGGAGTCAGTTTCGACTCATAGTGACCCTGCACAGGGTTTCCGAGGCTGTAAATCTTTACGGGAGCAGAAAGCCTCATCTTTCTTCCGTGAATAAACTTGTTGTTGTTAGGTGCCATCAAGTTTATTCTGACCCATAGTGACCCTATATAGAGTTTTCAAGGAGTGGCTGGTAAGCTTGAATTGCCAACTTTGTGGTTCAAATCGACTTTGCAATCCAGCACATTAACCCACAGTGTCATACCAGGACTCCTTACTAGTGCTGAATTAACAATGAAATGTTCTAATTTTAAGTTCATATACTTTTGGTTTTCAAAGAAAAGATACATGCATTTAAGAATGGCACAACAACAACAAAATATGTTAATTTTCTTTCCATTTAAAGACTTATGCTATAAACTATGCAACTGAAGCAACATTAAAAAAAATTCAGTAGAAGTTATCTGGTATGATCAAAGTTATATCCTTCTGGCTAGAGTTTTGTAGTTTAATTTTATACCAAGAGCTAGAACCACTATTAAAACTTCTTCTACTTGGAAAGCTAAGTGCCTTTCCTCATGAGTCTGGTCAGGTGACTAGAAGTTGACTGGTGATGGTGGTTACGTGCCGTAGAGTCAGTTCTGACGCATAACGACCTTGTATAAGGTTTCCGAGGCTGTAAATCTTTACAGGAGCAAAAGCCTCATCTTTCTCCAGCAGAACAGCTGGTTAACCTTGAGGTTAGCAGCGGGAATCATAACCACTACCAGAGAGTTCTTTAGCTCCTTAGGCATTGACTGGAGGAAGCAAATTAGACTTCTTTTAGAGCCAGGGATGATGCAGGGCACTTGAGCTAACAGTTTAGAGAATGAAATTAATTGGCAAGATGAACATTCTAGCATATTTATGACTTTTGTATTTTTGAAGCTTATTAAAAGACTCCCAGTACAGGAGGCACCAGATGAAATTTTAAAATTTTACACCCAGATTTTTTGAACATTTTTGTTATAACATCTGTTACTGCTGGAGTAGAAAGCTAGTTAAAATAAGAGACATCAGACTATAGTCAATACTGTACACCCTAAAGAAACATTAGGATCCCATAAGAAAAATGAGAAACCAAGATAGTATATATGTCATAGATGTATGCATGTATGCTCTTGGAGCCGGGCCTGAGTTACCAGGACATCTGCCTCTTCATAGCTTTGAACTAGCCTTTTTAGGATCCTAATAGTCTACAAATGGCTTTGTCAATGGCTTTGTGTACAGCTTTACCCCATTGGCCTTGGGGACCACTTGCATCTTGTAACTCAAGTCAGTCAATTATGTAACAGTTGGTGGCCTGCCTTCTTTGTCCTGCTACCTGTATCAACCACGCAAGGACTGTGAGGTGCTATGGATTCTCCTCAAGGTGAATTTCTAGAGACACTTATCCAATTGGCCACCTCCTGTTCTCACTTTTGTTGTCACACTAATCATGCTGTGTCCTAACTAGATAACCACAGAAGGTGTGACTAAGAGTGCCCAAGCTGCAATGTTTTTTAAACTGCGAAGTTGGCAGTTCAAACTCACCAGACACTCCTTGAAAACTCTATTCAGGGTCGCTATGAGTCATCACTGACTCCACAGCATTTAACAACAACAACGTCCTATTAGCCACTTTAGATGTATGTTGTTGTTGTTAAGTGGCTTTGGGTCAGTTCCTACTCATGACGACCCTGTATAGGGTTTCCAAGGATCAGTTAGTGGGTTTGAACAGCTGACTTTTCAATTAGCAGGCCACTGTCTATCCTACAGTGCCAAACCAGGATTTCTAAAGACTGATGTTGTTGTTAAGTGCTGTCAAGCTGCTTCCAACCCATAGAGATCCTGTATAGGGTTTCCGAGGAGCAACTGGTGAGCTTGAACAGCCGATCTTGTGGTTAAAACCAACTTTGCAGTCCAGCGCATTAACCCACAGCACCATACCAGGAGCCACCAAATCTAACTAGAAGTTACTGAGTTTTATCAGCTTACAAGATCCCCAATATCCAGTTTCCCTCATGAGTCCTCATCTATGTTCCTAATCAACAGGAAGTAACAAGATGAGAACATCGCCCTACTTCCCCACGATGGGAAACTGGTCAAAAAGGAGAGGGAGTTGAAGCCACAACCACCTAAAACAATTGCATCACATAAGGAAAGAAGTCATCAGTGCTTGTCTTCCTTTATACTTTCACCTAGGTTGTTGTTGTTGTTGTTGTTAAGTGTTGTCAAATCAGTTCCAGCTCATAGTGACCCTGCATAGGGTTTCCAAGAGATAGTTGGTAGGTTTGAACAACCAACTTTGTTGTTAGCAGTCCAGTGCTTATCCTATTACACTGCATCAAGTTTCCTCTTTAAGGTTAATCAATAGTTAACCCCCAACTGCAAGGGCTTGTTGTTGCCGTTGTTAGGTGCCCTTGAGTTGTTTCCAATTCATAGTGACCCAATGCAAAACAGCCAAACATTACCCTGTTTTGTGCCATCCTCACAATTGTTATTGAGTTTGAACCCATTATAACTTCCACTGTGTTAATCCACGTTAGTGGGGTCCCTCTTTTTTGCTGACTCTCCACTTTACTCAACATGATGTCCTTCTTCAGTGACAAACCTCCTAATAACATGTCTGAATATGAGAGATGAAGTCTGGCCATACTGGCTTCTAAGGAGCAGTCTGGCTTTATTTAAACACTTCTCTGAATTTTTATGTTCACGGTTAAGTGTCTACTCATACAATGTTGAAAACAAAGGCAGCCTTGAAGTATTCACAAAGATCCTTCACACAACAGAAAATAACTTCTTACTCCTCTCAATAACAAATTATATTTATTATATTAATTTACACATTTTTCCTTATGTTGGGCTTTTCTCGAAATGATTTACAGATGTTTTTAGTGTATTTGGTTCATTTTTAAATAAGAAAATGAATCATTTAGATAGATAAGAGAGAAATACTTTTAAAAACCAAAATGGCAAAGTTTTCTGTGACATGAGTATTCACTTAAGTCTAGTTTAAATTTAATTATAAATTGATTTTCTTTTTAATTTCACTGAGATTGTATTTTAATTCTAAAAATGACATTCTATCCCTGACGATTAGGCTATGTCCCTCCAAGGACACTACTTTCCAAAATTAATTAATAAGTTCATAATCATTTTCATGTGTCAGATTTCATGACAAAATCATGTGAGTTTCATAGTCAAATCATAGTCTGGCCATCCTGGCTTCTAAGGAGCATTCTGGGTGTACTTTTTCCAACACAGATTTGTTTATTCTCTGGCAGTCCATGGTACTTTTAACATTCTTCTCAAATACCATAATCAGAATTCATTGGTTCTTCTAAAGTCTTCTTTATTCATTGTACAATTTCACATGTATATGAAAATATTGAAAATATCATGATTTGGGTCAGGCGCATATTAGTCCTCTCAAACTGATATCTTTGCTATTGAATACTTTAGAGAGGTGATTTGTAGCATATTTGCCCAATTCAATACATCATTTGAATTCTTGACTGCTGTTTTCATGAGTGTTCATAGTGGATCCAAGCAAAACGAAATGTTTAACAACTACAATCTTTTGAAGACTTATCACGATGTTATTTGTTGATCTAACTGTGAGCGTCCTTGTTTTCTTTACACTGAGGTACAATCCATACTGAAGGCTGTAGTCTTTGATCTTTATCAGTAAATATTTTAAGTTCTCTTCACTTTCAACAAGCCAAGTTATATTATATGCATAGTCCAGGTTGTTAATGGGTCTTTCTCCAATCCTGACACCACGTTTTTCTTCATATAATCCAACTTCTCGGATTGTTTGCTTACCATACAGATTGAATAAATATGGTGAAAGGATACAACTGTGGCATATACCTTTCCTGATTTAAAACATTCAGTATCCTCTTGCTCTGTTTGAAAAGCTGCCTCTTGGTTTATGTACAGGTTCCTCATGAGCACAATTAAGTGTCCTGGAGTACCCATCATTCACACTGTTATCCATAGTTTGTCATGATCCACACAGTTGGAAGCCTTTGCATAGTCAATAATGCACAAGTAAAGAATACTGAAAGTGCTGTGGACTGCCAAAAGAACAAATAGATCTGTTTTGGAAGAAGTATAACCAGAGTGCTCCTTGGAGGCGAAGATGGCTAAGTTTCGTCTCTCCTACTTTGGACATATTGTCTGGAGAGAACAGTCACTGGAGAAGGATGTCATGCTGGGTAAGGTGGAGGGTCAGAGAAAAAAGAGGAAGACCCCAATGAGATGGATCAGCCAGGTGGCACCATTGATGGCGTCAAGTGTGGCAGCGGTAGTGAGGTTGGCCCAGGACCGGACATTGTTTCGTTCTGCTGTGCATGGGGTCACTATAAGTCGGTTCTGACTCGATGGCGCCTGACAACAACAACAAAGCTCTCTCTGGTCTTCTCTGCTTTCAGCCAGATCCATTTGACGTTATCAATGATTTCCCTCATTCCAAGTCCTCTTCTGAATCCATTTTGAATTTTTGGCAGTTCCATGTTGCTATACTGTTGCAGCTTTGGGCTCTAGGCCTGTGGACTGAGTAAAGGTGAGTGCCTATGGGCAGGAGACTGGCTTGAAGAACACGAGAGAGGCATGCTTGCTGTGTGACAGACAGGAGGCATTCCTGACTGTAGAACTGCTGCATCCTGAGTTGGTTTTGATCCTGAATTGTACCCTGTTCACTTCCCTAATAAACCCTATAATTGTGAGTTTTGTTATGAGTTCTGTGTGGCTATTGCAATAGATTATTGAACCCAGATGTGAAGCAGAGAGTGCTGTGGGAGAGATGGTTGGTGTCAGAATAGGATAAAGAAGGTTGTAGAGTGGAAGCAGGTTTCATAGGAATCGGCCTTGACCTCATTTTTAGTTTGATTATCCTTCCCCCTTGGGAAGCTAAGGGATGTCATGGCTTCTACAAAAGCCATTTTTGCCGTATGGCTTTTCAAATGTTTTCCTCCTTTTGTCTCCTTTTCCTCCACACCAAATCCAAGCTCTAAACCATTGCCATTGAATCATTTCTAACTCATAGTGACCCTATAAGGTAGAATAGAACTGTCCCATAAAAGCTCCATGGTTGTATGACTTAAAGAAAGGAGCCTTGGTGGCACTGTAGGAGAAGCACTGCATTGCTAATCACAGGTTCAAACCTACCAGCTTCTTCACATGAGAAACATGAAGTTTTCTGCTACTGTAAAGATTGGGAAATGCTAGACTGGATGGCTAAGAGTCAGAATCCACTTGATGGTAGGAATTTGTTGGGTGTTTTGTTGTATATCTTCAGGAAAGGAGCCCTGGTGGTGTAGTGTATTAAGCATTGGTCTGTAAAGTGCAAGGTTCACAGCAGCCCAGCTATTGCTCCACGGGAGAAACACAACACTGTCCCTGTCAGTAAGGACTGATAGGCTCAGATGCCCTCAACACGGTTCTACTCTGCCCCAAGAGTCACTATGAGTTGAGATTGAATTGAAGGCAGTGGGGTTTTGTTTTTTAATATTTTAAGGAAGCTGACTGCCAGCTCTCTCTCTCTCTCTCTCTCTCTCTCTCTCTCTCTCTCTCTCTCTCAGCTACTGATTGGTTCACAGCCAAGTGCTTGAACAACTGTGACCCGAAGGCTCCCTGTATCTCTTCATAGTCCCAATAAACTGAGAAAAGGTTTTGCTTATTTATTTATTGCAATTTAAGGAGCTCTGGTAGTATAGTGCTTACAAGTTGGGCTGTTAACCTCAAGGTCAGCTGTTTGAAACTACCAATCGCTCTGTAGAAGGAAGGTGAGGCTTTCTGTGGAAGGAAGGTGAGGATTTCTGCTCCCTTCCAGGTTTACAGCCTCAGAAACTCTATGCAGGGTCGCTATGAGTCAGAACTGACTCCACTGCACACCACCACCACTACCACCATTTATGTATTTATTTGCATTCAAGATATAATCTTTAATAACAAACAGTAGATCCCCCAGGAATGAAAATGATGGAGCTGGGGCTGGAGGTCCATGGAGTCTCCGTTTCCCACCTTCTAAGGTCTGAAGAATCAGTGGTTCAAGCTCACCAGCTGCTCCTCGGAAACCCTATACAGGGTCGCTATATGTTGGAACTGACTCGATGGCACTTTACAACAACAACAAGGTCTGAAGGCAGGGAAGTAGTGGACCTTATTGAGGGTGGTCTGTTCCAGTAAGTCCATCTGTCTGGGGCCCTAGGATCCAAGATGCAGCAAATGGAGCAGGTGGGACTCCTACCTGATCCGGAAGGTCCTAGAAGGAAATATTTTCAAAGCGGGGCAGACAAGCTGGTCAAGGACTCTGGGGTCGGATAAAGATGTTTTCCTCCCACCCAGGCCATCAGTGTGGCAGAGCTGCAGGGAACCACCAAAGTACTCGGCATAGGCCCTTTATGTGGGCAGCCTATGGGTGGGCAGGGGCTAGGACAGGAGGCTTCAGATGCTTGAGCCCCCTGAGATACCCTTACCCCTCCTTCCTGGCCAGGTGGAGCCTCACTCATGCATGGCTAATCTGGGTGTCCTGGGTGTGGCTTCACATCTGTGAGTAATTCCCCTGCCCCAGTCTGAAACCCTGACGACAAGATGGATATCACTGTTGGTAATGGTGATGACCATTACCTGAGATGTTGTAGGGCGTTTCTAGGTGACTCTCCAGCATAGCTCTCATGGCATTTTTGAGCAGCTCAGGCAGGATGCAGCCCAGTGGCATAGGGATGAAGGAGAACCAGGTAGTCACGTGCCCATTGATGCGGACGTGGGCAGGCACTGTCATACTGTGCTAAAAGTGGCATCTGGCAAAGTCTACCCACTTTTCAGTAATCTTATTTGGCGAGAAGCAAATGCAGATGATGCCAACAAAGTCAGGTTTGTTCTCGTGCAGTACCAGGAGATGTGTAGCCAACATGTGGACCCCATGCCAGGGAAACAGCATTTTGTCCAAGAAATGATGGACAAGCTTCTCATCTTGGGTGTGTTCTTGACTCTTACACAGGATCTCAGCTATGTAAGGATCAGCATATCTATATGGTCATCTAGGAACTGTGGAACCAGCTGGCAGTATTGGGCCTCTTCTGCCTGGTCCTTAATCAGAGGGAAGTCTGTCAGCTTCTGGAAGGCACAGATGAACAGCTCATGCGTGTGCTGCAAGATGGTCGGGTTGTAGCCAGCGATGCAGTGTGTGATCTTTACTGGCAGTTCTAACATTTATCAGAGGGTGGCTGCCATCCTGAGACTAGCTCAAATGGGACATAGGAACTAGACAGACTGAGGGCTTCTCAGCTGCTATGTTGATGGTTGACTGATTGTAAAAAGAGATGATAGTCTGGAACATTCCTGGAACATCGCATGGTGTGTGTCGGTGGCTGAGGTGGAGCAGGTCCATATAAGACATTGTGGGTCCCAAGAGGAGCCAGAGCAGAGGTTTGCTCTAGGAGGTGCTCCCCAGCATGGAAGCCAGTATCATTTTCCTGGTAATTTGTCAGACTGGGCAGCCAGTAGGTCTGAGGACCTGACAGAAGGAGGTGACCCCCAAATGGAAACAAAGGATGGAGGGGGAGCTGGCAAGGACTCTTCTCTGATTCCAGGGGTGAGGACCAGTGGAGGATGCTGAGCAGCTCCAGGGAAAGTCAAGCCCCTTCATTTCTAAGGTTTTTAAAGTTAATGAAATGCATTCTTTATTGTTTTTTTTACTTTGGTGCAACTCTTTCTGGATGACCAAGTTTTCTAAATGTCTGATCATCAGCTCCCTCCAGGGGAAGTTTTTCAGAGGTCAGAGGCTAATGATACCAAACATCAGGCTGTCTGGTTAATTGTCTGCGTATTTAGCTAAGATTAAGATCTCAGATAAGAGTGGACTTGCTCTGGCTGGGAAAGGAAATGGCCTTTTGATAGAGCAAAGCAATTCTTATGGGGAGATTGAGAGGGGTGGAGCTACTGAACATATGGGAAGTTGTGAGATTTGTCTTCCTCTAGTATCCTTAGATGGTACAGGAACTTTCATTTAGTACTGGAAGACACAATTCTTGAGTTATGGTTAAAAATAAGAAAGATGCATCATCAGATCGGCACTTAAGATCGGCAGCAAATTAGAGAATTTGAAAGCTTAGAAAAGAAATGTGAAGTCAAATGAAAGGGTTTCCAGTTGCCCGACTTTAAACCCACACTCCCTGGATTTAGAGGTCAAAGCTCACCACTCAAAGTGTCACCTCATCTTTTATTTAAGTGTTTTTCTTCTGAGATGATGACAGTACCTGGCCGCCTTTAACTATGTTGTGTAGTGAAGGGACCGAGAAACAGAGACAGGAAGACCTGGGAGAGCTGGAACGCCAGGTGACTGCCTGATTCTTGTATCTATTGCACATTCCTGCTTTTCTACCTTTGGCTCTTGTTTTACCTTATCACTTTTCTATCACTCTCTATTGTTGTTGTTGTAATGTGCCGTGGAGTCAGTTCTGACCCATAGCGACCCTGTACAGGGTTTCCGAAGTTGTAAATTTTTACGGGAGCAGAAAGCCTCATCTTTCTCCTGCAGAACAGCTGGTGGTTTTGAACTGCTGACCTTGTGATTCCCAGCCTGATTCGCAATCACTATGCTACCAGAACTCCCTACCACTCTCTGTTAGTATGAAATATTTGAGTGTTCCTTTTCCAGCAGGTTTCTGCCTTACACAGGTTTGGGCTTTTATAGTCTTTATTGTATTAGCGAGTGAAAGACTACATTCAAAGATTTGAGTTCTTTAGTCCGTCAAGTGTAGTAGCACCAATTTTATTTTCATGTTATCAGTTTTTCTATAGACATATTATAGAAAGACAGCTTTATCTATTTGGAATATTTTTTCATATGGACTTTTATAGCTGTACAAAAGTCCTGATATGGCACTGTAGTATAAGCACTGGACTGCTAACCACAAAGTTAGTGGTTCAAACCCACCAGTTGCTCCTTGGAAATCTTATTCAGGGTCTCTATGAGTCAGAACCAACTCAATGGCACTCAACAACAACAGTCACAGAAATCTTAAATTTCCTGAGTGTCACTACAATGTCCCGATGTGTAAGGTTGGCTGCTCTGTGTAATGAAGGGTATTTTTATTGTTGTTTTTAGGTATCACTTTCATGTATTAATTACTGTCTTCATGATGTCTATCAATTTAGGAGAATATTTTTAGAAGTACCTTGTTGTTGTTAAGTGCCGTCGAGTCGGTTCCGACCCATAGCAACCCTGTACAGGGTTTCCGAGGGTGTAAATCTTTACGGGAGTAGAAAGCCTCATCTTTCTCCCACGGAGCAGCTGGTAGTTTCGAACCGCTGACCTTAAGGTTCGCAGCCCGATTCGTAACCACTACGCTACCAGAGAAGTACCTAGAAGAAACTAAAATGTCGTGGAAGAGTGAAGGAGAGTATTTATCTCTTACACTGTAGGTCATCACCTTCATTTTGCTAATAAGGAAATTAAAGCCCAGAGAATGCTCAATCCTTCATTACTGTTGTTGATATTGTTAAGTGCCATTGAGTTGGTTCCAACTCATAACAACCCTGTATAAGGTTTCTAAGGAGAAACTGGTAGGTTTGAACCATTAACTTTGCAGTTAGCAGTCCAGTGCTTATCATACAGTGCCACACCAGGACTCCTTCATTATTGCTACTGTTGTTATTAAGTGACATTGAGTTGGTTTCAATTCATAGCAACCCTGCATAGTGTTTGTAGCTAGTGAGTTTGAACTGCTGAACTTGTAGTTTAAAGCAATCTTACAGTCCAGTGCTTATCTTACAACACCACACTAGGACTCTCCTTCATTACTATTGTTGTTGTTAAGTGCCTTTGAGTTGAGTCCATTCCGACCCATAGCGACCTTGTATAGGGTTTCTGAGGAGCAGTTGTTGAACTTGAACTGCCGACCTTGCAGTTCAAAGTGACTTTGCAATCCAGCACATTAAACTACAGTCACAGACCAGGACTTCTTCGTTACTTGTTATTGTTGTTGCTGTTGCCAAGGGCCATCGAACTGACTCTGACCCACAGTGACCCTGCAGAGGGTTTCTGAGGAGCAGCTGGTGAGCTTGAACTACTTCTGGTCTTGTAGTTCAAATGGCTTTGCAGTCCAGCACATTAACTCACAGCTCCACACCAAACACCCCTTCATTACTTTGTTGTTGTTAAGTGCCGTAGCAACTCATAGCAAGCCTATGTAGGGTTTCCAAGGAGCAGCTAGTGAGCTTGAACCACCGACCTTGCAGTTCAAATGGCTTTGTAGTCTGACGCATTATCCCACTGTGTCACACCAGGACTCCTAGGAGGGGTCAAAAGAGGGCTTGCCTTTTTGTTGAAACTTTCCTTTGAAACTAGAGCTTTAGGGTAAGTCCTCATTAGGGCAAGACCTAGCTTTCATTCCTGCAGCTTCCAACTTACTTGCATAGTCACCTGGTATCCCTCCCTTGACTAATAGGAATAGACTTGATTCTAAATTAGTTATGGCCTCAAAGCCCATGACTATGTGGAATTGGTGATTCACATCTGATTGGCATTGATCTTTTGAACCAGTCACCCCAGTTAGCATGCCAGCTGTATTCCCCAGCTACCAGGTGTTTCTCTGCTGAACAGCAGAAAAATGCTAGGGAGCACGTGTTGCTTCTGGGAGTAGGCCAGCTGTTACCCAGCTCTGCTGGTCTTTGGGACCCGAGCCAGGAAACCATACTCTTTTCTGAAAAGGGAACCCTATTTCCACCATGAAGCTCTGCCTGACCTGCCTAACCTTCTCCTGACCAATTACAGCTCTACCCCCATTGCTTGTCTGACGTTGCCTCTTAGATTGCTTTTCTCCACATGTGTAACTATTTGTATTACCAGTTCAATGACTCTGTGAAGACCAGAAAGGCAGGAAATGCCTCTTGCATCTCAGTCAATGTCTGCGGGGCTGGTGAACATACGAGTAGACGTTTAAAGAATGTATTATCTTTTTGCCTCCTGGAAAAGTTGTGCTTATAAGAAAACACTTCTCTCTCATTTTCATCCTCTTATTCACCCTCTCCCCACCTAATGTGGCAATGGTTGCTTAGGTGTGAGGGTAGCTTTCCATAAGGCTTACTCATATATCATGCATTTTGATTCTCATAATTACATTGCAAGATCATTATTAATATTCTTAGCTTTCAAAATGAGAAAGTGAAGACCAAAGTGGTTGAATAAGTTGCCTGAGGTAGTTATATAGGCAGTAATTGGCTGAATAGACATTCAAACCAGAATGTGGGATTCTAGGGAGCTGTCTCTATATCTTTCTAAGACAATGAGATGTTGCAGCATTGTAGAAACTGTCCCAGATTTAGGTTACAAATGCCGACATATGACTCAGGTGTAGGTTGTACCCAACTGTTAAGTTGTTATTAGTTGTCGTTATTGCTGAGTTTTTGTTTCCAAAAACGCGAAGATTGGATATGACTCATGACAATCTTATGTATGAAGTTAAATAAAAAAGGATTTTTGGTGCTGTAGGTAAGCACAAGGAGTCCCTGGTTGTTGTTGTTGTTGTTGTTAAGTGCCATCAAGTCAGTTCTATAGCGACCCTGTTTTCCGAGGATCCTGGTTTCTGAGGAGTAGCTAGTGAGCTTGAACCACTGACCTCACAGCAAACTGACTCTGCAGTCCAGCACATCAACCCACAGGACTCCAAGGAGCTCTGATAGTGTAGTGGATTGATTGTCAGTTGGGCTGCTAATCCCAAGGTCAGCTGTTTGAATCTGCCAGTAGCTCCCCAGGATAAAGACAAGGCTTTCTGCTCCTGTAGAGGTTTGTTACTGTTGTTGATGTTAAGTGCTGTCACGTTGGTTCCCCGACATAGTAACCCTGTGTAGGGTTTCTGAGGAGCAGTAGGTGGGTTTGACCTGTCGATTCGCAGTTTAGGGCTGATCTTATAGTTCTCAGAAACCCTCTACAGAGTTGCTATGAATTGGAGCTAACTGGATGGCACTTAACAACAGCAACAACAAATAGTTTTACTTTTGTGTAGCATTGTGGGGTAAACATTGGACTGCTAACCACAGAAACTTTATACATTCAGGGTCACTAGGAGTTGGAACTAAACAACACTTAAAAACAACATCAACAACATCACTTTACTTTCAGAGGTTTGCCCTGTAGCAGTTCCCCTATTCAAGATTGTCTGTTGTCTTTGCATTGCCACCATTTTCACTCCTATTGCACTTACTTAGAGATTTCAAATTCATTCATATTAAAGTATAAATGACTGCTAGGATTTAATACTGGTGTGGCACTGTGGGCTAGTGTGTTGGACTGCAAAATCAGTTTGAACCACAAGGTCAGCTGTTCAAGCTCATCAATCACTCCTCAGAAACCTATACAGGGTCGCTGTGGGTCAGAACTGACTCATTAGCACTTCACAACACCAACAACAAGGTTTAATACTTTTTTCTTTTATTCAAAACCAAACACATGGTACTCAAGTTGATGCTGACTTAGAGAGATCCTATATGTCAGAGTCCTGAGTCCTGATGTGGCCCTGTGTGAGATAAAGTTCTGGACCACAAGGTCAGTTTGAACTACAGCATTGATGGTGTGAACTCACCAGCCGCTATTTGGAAAATCTAGACAGGGTTGCTATGAGTAGGAACCAACTGCATAGCACTTAACAATAACACAGGTCAGAGTAGTACTACCCCACAAGGTTTCCAAGACTGAAATCCTTACAGAAACACATTGCCACATCTTTCTCCTACAGAGTGGCTGGTGAGTTTGAACAGCCAATCTTTGAATTAGTGACCAAATGCTTACTAACTGCACCACCAGGGCTTCTCTTCTTCCATTTGTTATTGTTAATTGCCTTCTAATCAGTTCTGACCCAAAGAGACTCTGTATAGGGTTTCTGAGAAGTGGCTGGTGAGTTTGAACCGCTGATCTTGCAGTTCAAACCGACCTTGTGGTTCGCACATTATTCTACAGCACCATACCTGGACTCTCATCTTCTATGTTGTTGTTGTTTTTAAGTACTATCGAGTGGGTTCCAACCCATAGAGACCCTGTATAGGGTTTCCAAGGAGCAGCTGGTGAGCTTTAACCACCAACCTTGCAGTTGAAACAGCTTTGCAGTCTGGTGCATTACCCCACAGCTCCACACCAGGACTCCTATAAGCCATTGTTGTTCCCAGGGGAAAAAACTGTAAAGCCAAAGATATGATGTTTAACTGGTTCATACAGCAGTGTCAAAAAAGGCTTCCCTGTCTGCTCTTCTCCTTCACAGAAACCCACAGAATTAAAGACATATGAAAAGGATGCTGCAGAAAGTTTCTGGAAAACGGCATTACAAGATAAAGGAGAGAGAGCACAGACTGTCTCCTAAGCAGATCTCCAGAACCATGTTCCTGTTTTCCAGATCTCCCGAGCATTTCATTCCTGCAGTAGTCCATGTGAAATATTGTACAGCAATAAAATCTACAGGTTAGAATCCCAAAGAGGATATAATAATAATAATAATAAACTTAAGAACTCTTCTCAGAACAACTCCATAGTAACAGAGAAACAAATAGGTGGGAACATGTGCTGTGGGATGAAGTCAGCACCAACCAGGAAGTAGGCGTCAAAACATATAAATTTAAAAAATAACTCTTATCATGTCAATCTCTCTCTCCCATTAAGTAATTTTATTGTAAACATTTTTATTGTGAATTGAATGGTTAACAGACAACTCTCAACCAATCATACATTTTGTTTCATCTCAATGATTACAACCCTCTCGCTGCAACAACAGTTATCCTGCTTCCTC
>NW_006408519.1:27912235-27921101 GCF_000296735.1 Chrysochloris asiatica
AAAAACCTTAAATTAAAAAAAAAAAAAAAAAAATTTAAAGGTCATTGGATATGCTCAGAGGACATGCAACATGCAAGTGGCAGGAACAAAGATACTTCTCACTGTGCACAAGCAGGATAAAGGTTGAATAACTAAGTTCAGTTCTTGCACACAACAGTAATTAACAAACACTTTGGTCAATTCTGCAAAAACTGCATGAATAAACCTTATTCACAGCAAAACAAAAGGTTTCAATCTGCCACCCATGAGTGAATTTAAGAAGTTCTGACTTCCCAGTCACTTTCTTTGTCTAGTACTGGAAGCTCTAAGGAATACATTTTAAAGAAAATTTGATAATAGGATTCTACAGGGTTGATATGAAAATAAGAACAAATTAGCAATCAGGTGTTTCTTGAGAACTAATATCCAATATTTGTCAAGTATTAGGATTAATCAACTTGTTGCTTTTTAAGGGACTGAATTCTTTCTTATCCTTTGCCCCCACAAATTAATTATTGCTAGCAAAGGAAATTTTATTTCTAGTGTTTAACTTCTCATCAGTCTAGAAAATTACTATTATCACTTCATTAAAGAAAATAAAGGTGGAGATTTGTTGGAATGTATTGGACACATGTATAAACACACAACAGATCTGGTGGTTGTGCTGTGGTGTTCCCAGATGGTTGAGTCTAGAGGTATCTCATCATATAGCTCCCTGTTAGATCTCCAAAGTAGTCTTAAGTCTTGGTTGTCTCCAGCCTGAGAGCCTGAGAGCAAATGAATTGGAAAGACTCACTTAATATCATTATCTGAGACCCTTGAATAAAATGGATAAAATATGTGCTTTTGTGAGCAACATTGCAGTTGGGAACTTGAAATGAAAGGTAGAGAGAGATACAGAAAAACACAGCAGCTCTCATTTGATCTTAGACTGTATTCTGCCACTAATGAAACACAAGAAAGATGAACACTGAAAAATGAGCTGAATATAAGGAAGGTTTCAGAATGGGTAATTTTTAGAACTGTTGCTTCTTTCATGTTTGCTGCTAAGGTCCTGAATATTTTTTAATATATAGGCATCTTCTTTGCATAAAATTAAATATATGGAAGGGTATTCTTGTCATTGAAGTATGGTAGTTTTTTTTTTGCTAAGTGCTGTAGAATTGTTTCAACACATTAGCAACCCTGTATAGGGTTGTCAAGGAGTGCTTTATTGGTTTGAACCTCTGATCTTGTGGTTAGCAGTCCTCTGATTATCCTACAGTGCCACACAAAAGTGAAAGTATTTGTTGTTGTGTTATTCAGTGCTGCTGATTCAGTTCGAACTCATAACGACCTTTTATAGGGTTTCCAAGGAACGGCTGAAAGGTTTGAACTACTGACCTGATTTGGAATCCTACAGTGTGTTTGGAATCCTGAAGTGCCACACCAAGACTCCAAAGAAACATGGTTTGCTTTTGTTTTTAGGTGCCATTGTGTCGGTACTGACTCATAGTGAATGAAACAACAGAATTAAACACTGCCCAATCCGGGGCCAACCTCACTATTGTTGCCATGCTTGAGTCCATCAATGCTGCCACTTGGCCAATCCATCTTCCTGGGGGTCTTCCTTTTTCTCTCTGACCGTCTACCTTACCAAACATGATATCCTTCTCCAGCAACTGGTCCGTCCTGACAATATGTCTGAAGTATGAGAGACGAATTTGGCTATCCTGCCCTCCAAGGAGCACTCTGGCTGCACTTCTTCCAACATGGATCTATTTGTTCTTTTGGCAGCCCATGGTACTTTCAATGTCCTCCAACACCATAACTCAAAAGCGTCAATTCTTCTATGGTTGTCCTTATTCACTGTCCAGCTTTTGCATGCATATGAGGTTATTGAAAATACCATGGCTTGGGTCAGGTGCACCTTAGTCCTCAAACTGACATCTTTGCTCTTAAAACACTTTTAAAAGGTCTTGTGCAGCAGATCTGCCTAATGCAATACACCATTTGATTTCTTGACTGCTGCTTCCGTGAGTGTTGATAGTTGATCCAGGAAGAATGAAGTCCTTGACAACTTCAATCTTTTCTCCATTGATAAGAATGTTGTTTCTTGGTCCAGTGGTGAGGATTTTTGTATACTTTACATTAAATGTAATCTATACCAAAAGCTGTGCTCTTTGAGTTTCATCAGCAAATGTTTTAAGTCCTCTTCACTTTCAGCAAGCAAGGTTGTATCATCTGCATATCGCAGGTTATTAATGAGTCTTCCTTCAATCCTGATGCCGTGTTTTTCTTCATAGTACCCAGCTTCTCAGATGATTTGTTCAGCATACAGGTTGAATAAGTATGGTGAAAGAATACAACCTTATTGCACACCTTTCTTAATTTTAAACTATTCAGTGTTCCCATGTTCTCTTCGAACAACTGCCTTTTGGTCCAGTTACAGATTCCTCATGAACACAATTAAGTGTTCTAGAATACTTATACGTTGCAATGTTGTCCATAGCTTGTCATAATCCACACAATCAAAAGCCTTTGCTTAGTCAGTAAAGCACAGGTAAACATCTTTCTGCTGTTCTCTGCTTTCAGCCAAGATCCATCAGACATTAGCAATAATATCCCTAGTTCCATGGCCTCTTCTGAATCTGGCTTGAGCCCCTGAAAGTTCTCTGTCAATGTATACTTGCAGCTGTTTTTGTTACCTTTAGTAAAACTTTATTTGCATGAGATATTAAAGAGATTTCCAAGGAGCTGCTGGTGAGCTTGAACCTCTGACCTTATAATTCAAACCAGCTTTGCTGTCCAGAGCATTAACCCACAGTGCCACACTAGGACCCTAGGTACTACCTGATGGGCTTTTCAAACCCTAGGTACTACCTGATGGGCTACAAAATTGAACACAATCATTAAACATGTTGTTAGACTCATTAACTGGAATGCCCTGAAAACCATGACCCTAACCTCTGGTAGCGTAGTGGTTGAGAGTCGGGCTACTGACCTCAAGGTTGGCAGTTCGAAACTGCCAGCTGTTCTGCGGGAGAAAGATGAGGTTTTCTGCTCCTGTAAAGATTTACAGCCTCAGAAACCCTATGTAGGGTCGCTATGAGTTGGAACCGACTCTAAGGCATATCACCACCAACAACAACAACCTCCAAAGTATTGCTGTTCAGCATCCTCAAGTCAGTTTCAACGTATAGTGACCCTATGAACATGAGAATGAAACACTGCCCATTCCTATGCTATTCTCACAATTGCTGTTAATGCTTAAACACATTGCTGCTGCCACTGTGCCAATCCATTTCAATGGAGTTTACTCTTTTTCACTGACCCTCTATTTTCCCAAGAATGATGTCTTTCTCTAGGCACTGGTCCCTTTTAATAATATGTTTGAAATATGTCAGACAAAGTCTGACCTCCTTGGCTTCTAAGGAATATTCTGATTGTACATCTTCCAACACAGATTTGTTTGTTTCTCTGGCAGTTCTTGGTACCTTTAATATTCTATTTCAACACCATAACTCAAATGCACAGATTCTTCTAGGGACTTCCTTATTTACTGTCCAACTTTCACATGCATATGACGCTGTTGAAAATACTATGGCTTGGGTCAGGCACACTTTAGTTCTCAAACTGACATCTTTACTCTTGAACACTTTAAAGATGTCTTGTGCAGTTGACTTGCCTAATGCAATATGTCATTTGATATTTTTACTGTAGCTTCCATGAGTGTTGATGGTGGGTCTAACCAAAATGAAGTCTTTGACAACTTCAATCTTTTCTCCATTTATCAAGATGTTTTTTGTTGGCCAATTGTAAGGATTTTAGTTTTCTTTACATTGAGGTGTCACCCATACTGAAGGCTGTAGTCTTTGATCTCCATCAGTATTTTAAGTCCTCTTCACTGTTAGCAAGCAAGGTTGTAGTATCTGTACATTGCAGGTTATAATAAGCCTTCCTCCAATCCTGATGCAATGTTCTTCTTCATATAATCCAGTTTGGGGGATTATTTGCTTGGTACAGATTGAATAAGTATGATGAAAGAATATAATTGGGGCACCCAACTTTCCTGGATTTAAACCTTTAGCGTCCTCTTGTTCTTTTCAAATGATTGCTTCTTGATCTATGTACAGATTCCTCATGAGAACAAGTGTTCAGGAATACTCATTCTCCACATGCTGTTTATAGCTTGTCATGTTCCACACAGTTGAAAGCCTTTGCATAGTCAATAAAGCACAAGTAAACATCTCTCTGATATCCTCTGCTTTCAGTCAAAATCCATCAAATGTTAGCGATGATGTCCTTTGTTCCATATCCTCATCTGAATCCAGCTTGAACCTCTGGCAGCTCCCTGTCAATGTATGGTTGCTGCTGTTTTCTAATTATCTTGAGCAAAATTTTACTTGCATGCGACGTTAATCATATTGCCTGATGATTTCCGCATTTTGTTGGGTCACCTCTCTTTGGAATGGGCACAAATATGGATGGATCGCTTCCAATCAGTTGGCTAGGTAGCAGTCTTTCACGTTTCTTGGCATAAATGAGTGAATGCCTCCAGTGCTGTATCGATTTTTAAAAATATTTCAAGTTGCATTCTCTCAATTCCCAGAGTCTTGTTCTTTGCCAATGCCTTCAGGGCACCTTAAAGTTCTTTCTTCAGTTCCATTTGCTCTTGACCATGTGCTTCCTCTTGAAATGGTTGAACATCAGCCATTTATTTTGATACAGTTACTTTGTGAAATACTCTGTTCAGTCCTTTTCTTCTTTACACTGCTTTAGCATCTTTACACTGGAGAGCAAGTTTCAGAGTGTCTTCTGACATCCATTTTGGTGTTTTCTTTCTTCCTTGTCTTCTTCAGGAGCCTTTGCTCGCTTCCCGCATCATGTTCTTGATGTCATCCCACAACTTGTCTTATTTTATTTCATTAGTGTCTAATGCATCAAATCTGTTCTTGTGATGATTTTGGAGTTCAGGTGGGATATATTCAAGGTCATACTTTGGCTCTCAAGGACTTGTTTTTGTTTTCATCAGCTTCAGCCTTAATTTGCAAATGAGCAATTGGTCTGTTCCATAGTCTTTTCCTGGCTTTGTTTTATCTGATGATATAGAGTTTTTCCATCATCTCTTCCCACAGATGGTAGTCTTGATGTGAATCTCTAGCACAAAAATTCAAGTTCAGCTATTCAAATTCATCAGCTACTCCTTGGAAATCCTGTATAGGGTAACTGGGAGTTAGACCTAACTGGATGGCACTTCACCACCACAAGAGCTTCTCATACAGGTAGTCAGTTTGATTTCTGTGTATCCCTTCTGGTGAATGAATAAGTCATTTGTCTTGCAAAAGCCTTTCATGCAATCTCCAGCATCATTTCTTTCACCAAGGCTAACATTTCCAACTACTGATCCTTCCTCTTTGTTTCCAAACTTTGCATTCCAATCACCAGTGATTATCAATATATCTCGATGGCAAGTTTGATCAGTTTCAGACTGGAAAAGTTGACGTTGTCGTTGTTATGTGCCATGAAGTTGGTTCCAACTCATAGCAACCCTGTACAGGGTTTCCAAGGCTGTAAATCTTTATGGGAGCAGAAAGCCTCATCTTTCTCCCAAGGAGCAGCTGGTAGTTTCAAACTGCTAACCATAGATTAGCAGCCCAATTTGTAACCACTATACTACCGGAGCTCCCTGAAGAAGTTGATAGAATTCTTCAATTTTATCATCACTGGTTATAGTGGTCATCTCATATATTTGAATAATAGAGGTATTAAGTGGTCTCCCTTGACATTTCTTGCAAAATAAGCAAATACCAGTACATTTCAGATCAGCCATGCCTAGGACATTGGTGTTTATGCATTCTATTTCGTTTTTGAGAACTTCCAATTTTCTTAGATTCATACATTGTAATTCCATGTTCCAATTATTAATGGATATTTGTAGCTATTTGTCCCTATTTTGAGTTGTGCCCCAATCAGCAAATGAAGGTCCTGAAGCTTTACTTCATCCTTGTCATCACCATCAACTCTACTTTGAAGATACAGTCCTTCCCCAGTCATGTTTTGAGTGCTTTTCAACTTGAGAGTTTCCTCTTCTGGGACTATACGTGAAAATATTCTCTTGCTATTCATTTTGTTTCACTATTCAGTATTCTGGTGATATCTGACAGTGTTTCACTGTTTCACTGTGATTCATAACATTTTCAGTGGCTAAACATTCAGAAATAGTCTGCCTTTCTTTTGAATCTTAGTCCGGAAGCTCTACTGAAACCTGTCTATTATGGATGACCCTGTTGATATTTGAAATACCAGTGGCATCATTTCCATCATCATACCAACACTCAAGTCACCAACCATCATGCTACAAACTGACAGACGAGAGATGGAAACCTCCAAACTAAGAAACAAAAATTCATGAGGTGTCTGGTCGTCCACAAACAGACTAAGCAGCTAGTCTTTTTCATTTATTTGTCATTGTCGTAAATATGTCTATCACATAACCTTTGCCAATTCAACTTTTTACAGACACACAATTTATTGACAGCAATTGCATGAATTGACTGTTTAAACCTGCTCATAATCCATGTAATGTTTCTATCACTGAAAGCTGGAATTGAAACACAGTACTCCACAGGCAACAGACTTCACGTTCCCCTTCACTCCTACCCTTCGTAACTACTAATAAACCATTCTGCACATATTTGCCTATTATCATGTTTTATATAAGTCATATAATATTGTGATAGTCTACTAAGATTAATTTAGAATTTAGATAGCTAAATACATTTTTGAAACAGTGATATTCAGTGAGAATTAATCTAAGCTTTTTCACACAGCATTAAGCAGTGCTGAACTGGAAGATCTGGAATCCTACAGCATGAGTTTACCTCACCATTCTGTTTTACTAAATGGAAAAACTATGTGGAGCCCGGGTCTGACTTCCCCTGGCTTCACAAGGGAGAAAGGAATCAAACTCAAAATCAGCCCAAGGCTGATTTTTATGACGTGGAGGTCAGACTTGCTTCTACCCTACAATCTTCTTTACCCTATTCTGACACCAACCAGCCTTCCCACAGCATTCTCTAATTCATATCTGTGTTTGATAATCTATTGCAATGGCTGCACAGAACGACTCATAACAATGCTCACTATTATGGGGTTTATTAGAGAAGTGAACAGGGTACAGTTCAGGATCTCAACCAACTCAGGATGCAGCAGTTCTCCAGTCAGGAACACCTCTTGTCTGCCATATTGCAGGCACATCTCACTCTTGTCTTCGGCCTCTCAGCCATGTGGTCCCTTGGCCTCTGTCCTGCTCAAGCACATGTTACAAAGTTCTTTTAGACACTCTGTGAATGTCCAAAGGGCCCATTCTTCAAGCTAGTCTCCAGCCCTTAGGCACTCAGTTGTACTCAATCCATGGGCCTAGAGCCTGCAGCTGCTCTGTCTCTCAGAGCCATTGCCACTGCTGTCGCCATTTTTCTAGGTAGCAAATCTCAAGGTCCACTCATGCTTTTCCTTCTTGATGGTCCTGAGATCTTCTGTCTCTACTTCTGAGATGGCTCCTTTTAAGCATAGCTGGAGGGTAAAACTAACCATTCCCAGAGTCCTGTATACCTTATTTGCATGGTTCCATCTAGTCACTAGGAGTCCTGGTGTGACACTGTGCGATGATGCACTAAACAGCAAGGTAGGTTTGAACTGCAAGTCAGCTGTTTAAATTCACCAGCCGCTCTTCGGAAACCTTATACAAGGTTGATATGAGTTGCAACCAATTTGATGGCTCTTAACAACAACAACAATCCAATCACTTGGTGGGAATTAAGAAGACTGTGGATGGAAAAACCATATCAAGTAAATTCAAGGCACTACACTAATAAATTGAGCAAGTTAATGATTGGTTTGATTGGGAAATTGTGGGAAATTACTCTGTTTCATTTTGGGTCCACTGTAAAATGCAGGTTCCATAGTACTTCTGCATACAGCTATTAGTTGCTATCAAGTTGATTTTGACTCATGGTGACCCCATGTGTGCAGAGTAGGCCTACTCCACAGAATGGTCATGGCTGTGACCTTTCAGAAGTCAATTACTGAGACTGTCTTTCAAAGTGCCTTTGGATTCTTTCTAACATTTAACTTTTTCACCAGTGGTTGAGCACTTACCCAGGATCCCTGCTGGCATAGTGGGTTGTGTGTTGGGCTGTTAATTGCAAGGTCAGGAGTTCTAACCTACCTACTTTTCCACAGGAGAAAAATGAGTCTTCCTTTCTCCTGTGGAGCAGTAGGTAGGTTAGAACTATTGACCTTGCAATTAACATTAAGATGTGCACTTTTGGAAACCCTATAAAGGGTCTCCATGAGTCAGAACCGACTTGATAGCGCACACCAACAGTATCAGAAACTCCCTCGTAGGGCTGTTATGAGACCCCAATGTTTGGTACATTGTTCACAATATGAAGGTATCATTTTCTTTGTTTCATATCACTTGTACCTTTTAAAATGGGCTTCTGGTGTGGTGCTATAAAATAAGCACTGGACTATAAACCACAAGGTTGGTGCTTTAAACCCACCAGCTTCTCCTCAGAAATCCTATTGTTGTTGTCAGGTACCATCAAGTCAGAACCGACTCATAGTGACCCCATGCACAGCAGAACAAAACAGTGTCCGATCCTGGGCCAACCTCACTACCACTTCCACACTTGAGTCCATCAATGTTGCCATATAGCCAATCCATCTCGTTGGGGGTCTTCCTCTTTCTCTCTGACCCTCCATCTTACCAAGCGTGATATCCTTCTCCAATGACTGTTCCCTCCTGACAATATGTCCAAAGTATGATAGACGAAGTTTAGCCATCTTGGCCTCTAAGGAGCACTCTGAACTTCTTCCAAAACGGATCTATTGGTTCTTTTGG
>NW_006408519.1:27922374-27936283 GCF_000296735.1 Chrysochloris asiatica
ATTTGTCCAGAGAATCCTTCAATAACGAAAGTCGAAGCTTGAATTTTTTCTTCAGTTCCCCCCAGCTTGAGAAATGCTGACCGTGTTCTTCCTTTTTGGTTTTCTGATTCCAAATCTTTGCATATTTTATTATAGTATTTGGCTTTATCTTCTTGAGCTGATCTTTGAAATCCTATATAGGGTCAGAAATGACACAATGGCAGTTACAACACCAACACACTTCTTCAAGCATCAAATTTTAAAAGACATAAGGAAAGCAATATTTTTACATTTCACATTATTTAAGGCAAATTGGCTGTAAATAATAAGTGAACCTTGACTGGGTTTTATGTTCTTCTGCTCATATTTTTAAAATAAAGTTCTGTGTTAGCTGTAATTCTGATTTTTCCTTTCACTTCTCAGCACAAAATTCTTTGTTTTTTTGTGTGAGAAGCCCAAACTTTCTTAGGGACTCAGTCTTGATGCTGTGTGTATTTTAGGTAAGTACTAACCTGTGGCCAGTGTGTTGGTTAAGTGTCTATGCTGAGGGTGAGCTCATGTTTGGGACTTATGGAGACTTTTATGGGGGTTTGTTGTTGTTGTTATAGGTAAGAGTAAAACATGCATTTTCGCTGTCTGCTTTTATTAGAATAGTAATAATTCACTGGGTTGTATGAAAGGACTCCCTGGTGTTACAGTGGGTTAAGCGGCTCATGGAAAGATCAGCAGTTTGAAGCCAGCAGCTACTCTGTTGGAAAAAGCCAAGGCAATTTGCTTCCTTATGAAGTGGTTCCTCCATGCCCTTGTTGTTGTTGTGAAGTGCCATCAAATCAGGTCCAACTCATAGTGACTCTGTATAGGGTTTCTAAGGAGCAGCTGGTAGGTTTGAACTGCAGACCTTGTGATGATCCTATAGTACCGTACCAGGAGTCCTTCCCTATTGGGTCATTATAAGTCAGAATTTACTTGATGGCAGTGGGTGTGGCGGTTTTTTGATTCTTTGGTTGGGGGGGGCATTGAATGAGAAATAAATGCATAACATTAACGCAGTGCGTATGTAGCGCATGATGGGTATTGGTTAGCTATTCTTCACCTCTTTTAATTAATTTCCCAGTTGATAGGAAACTTCATTATTCAAATGCTATTTATCTGGTGGGGTGCTGTGGGCTAATGTGTCAGACTGCAAAGTCATTTGAACTGCAAGTTCGGTGGTTCAAGCTCACCAGCTGCTCCTTGGAAACCCTATACAGGGTTGGAATTGACTCAACAACAAGTCTTTTGTGGCATGGCAGGTTAATGTGCTGAACTGCAAGGTCGGTTTGAACTGCAAGGTCAGTAGTTCAAACTCACCAGCTGCTCTAGAAAACCCTATATAGGGTTGCTCTGAGTCGGAACCAACTCAATGGCACTGAACAACAACAATGGATATTTATTGTCTTTGTTACTGGATGTTGATTAGTTTTCAACGTCTAGTGACCTGATAGAATGAAATGTTGCCCAATCTTGTTGGATGTTGATTAGTTTTCAACGTCTAGTGACCTGATAGAATGAAATGTTGCCCAATCTTGCACCATGCCATGATCACTGTTAAGTTGGAGTCCATGGTTGCCCCAGCTATATTTTGAGTGCTTTCCAATCTGGAGACTTACCTTCCTACACTGTGTCAGCAAATGTTCTATTGTAATACATTGGGTTTTCTTTATCTAATTTTTAGAAGGTGACAGCCGAACCTTTCTAGTCTGTCTGAGTCTTGAGGCTTCAATAAACCTGTTACCATGGGTGATCCTGCTAGTATTTTAAATACTGGTAGCATAGCCAACATAGTACAACAACCTTAGGGTACTTGAGAGTTGATTTTCCCTTTCTACCTCAGAGGAGAAAGGGGCAAGAAAAGGTGGGAAAGAAATAGAAATAAACACTATTTGCTGTTACTTTGGTATCTGTCATGACAAAAATGAAAGTAAAACAGTTGGTTTTAACTGTTGTTGTTAATAGCCTTGGAGTCACTCCAGACTCATAGCGATGCTGTTAAGGGTTTCTGAGGAGCAGTTGGTGAGTTTGAACTGCCTACCTTAAGGTTATAACAGAGTCCTATGTGGCCCTGCAGGCTAATGCACTGGACTGCGAGGTTGGTTTGAACCGAAAGATCAGCAGTTCAAACTCACCAGCCACTCCTTGGAAACCCTATACAGGGTTGCTGTGAGTCAGAACAGACTCAACAGCACTTAACAACAACACCATATATATATTGTAGTATATACCATTGCTCTTATGATTCCTTTAAAAAAAATATATTTTCCTGTAAATCATGTTTTCTCTGATTAGCATCTCACTGAGCATTTTCATTTTCCAGAATGATAGTAACTGAGGATCCTCTTAGTTTCACATTCATTTAGACATCCATGGAGTGTCAGAGGCATTATTATGTGTTTCTGAAGTATTCTAATAGTTCAAATGTGCTTTAAACACATATGCTTTTATTGTCAACCTTCCTGTTTTACAGTCTCTCCAATTTAATCCTGCTTTCCCCATGTGGAAGACTGCTAAGAAACCTGCTCGGATTTCTCTCTCTCAACCACTCCCTCCTGCCACCCTTCCTCTTCCATCCCATAGGAAGTCAAGAGGCTCCTCAGATTTCCTCGGCAGGGTGTGCGTCCTCACCTGGGCTTCCGTTCCTGCTCAGCAACAGGTGGTTGTTCTTGTACCTTCCCAGCTGTCAGAATTCATTCCCAGTGGAAATAGAGACTGAGTTTCTTCCAGACATCAATGAGTCAATTGTCAATTTCCATTTTATGAAACTGACTTTCGTTTGCTGGAATCATCTTGTTTCTGCAGTATTGCATTAAACTAAAGGCTTACTTTTAGCATACTTAAAGGCTGAAGTATGAAATTATCTGTGTGCTGCCCCTTTTCTCATTTCTTTCTCATAGTATCCATGCAGATAGATCATACTGAGTTCGCTAGTGAACAATGGAATTAGACTTGTGGTCACCTCACTTTTTAAACCCTGATGCATCATACATTTTGGTTTGCTTCTCTTTACCATTAGTTTTGAGTTTGGAAAAAAAAGCTAAGGAATCATAATACCCAGGGATAGGACACAGGGTTACTCACTTAAAAACATGCACTCCAGAATCTAGGGCTATGCACTTTAAAAAGATAGTCAATTTCCACACATGCAGCAGGCATTAGACAAAACAATATCTTAGTAAGGAAAATGAAAAGTTTAATGTAAAATGTGAATGTGTGTTTTTAAATAAGTGTGTTTTTAAATAATACTCTTTTCTCAAAAATAGAAAATGAAACCCAAGGGGCAATATGATAAAAATGGTAAGATAATGTTCACATCAATACATAACCAGTATCACTTACCATCTCACTGATACGTATGTTCCAGAGCAGAACTGCACTCGATCAGATTTTCCATGGCTGGTATTTTTGGTAAGGAGAACACCAGGACTCAAACTTCCAACTTTTTGGTTAATTGTTGTTGTTGGTAAGTGCTGTTGAGTTGGTCTGACTCATAGCCACGCTATACAGAGTTTCTGAGGACTGACTGGTGGATTTGAACCACCAACCTTGTAGTTCAAATAGACCTTGGAGTCCAGTGCTTTTCCTATAGAGTCATACTCAAGTGCATTAACTATTTGTACCACCCAGTAACTCCCATCATTATGTTGTGTTTGTTAAGTGCCATGGAGTCATTTCCAACTCATAGAGACCTAGAGTTCCTGAGGAGTGGCGGGTGACTTTGCACCTCCAACCTTATGGGCCAAATTGTTCTTGAAGACCTGTGCTTATCTTACAAAGTTCACACCAGGACTCTCATCATTATATATTGGGTGACAACATTACTTTGTTTATAGATTTATCAAACTAAACTTTAGCTCTCATACTAACGATCTGTCCAGAAATTCTTTCTCTGTGATTATTCAGTATAATTTCTTGTCAGTCTCCTGGGTTCTGCTAAGTCTTATATGGTCTGATAGAGATCAGAATACTCTAGGAGGCCTTGAGTATTCTTGGCTTATGCTATTCATCACTGATGGGCTCCCTGTTCCTTTCCTTATGGCACTTTGAAGTCAAACAGTGCTCTGGTACCCACCGTACTCTTGGCCTTTGGACTGTTAATTTTCCTTTAGTTCCAACGCCTAGGATCCACCAAATCTCTCTCAGACAGCATGTCACTTTAACAAGCTCTCGGCCTCAAGAAGACATTAGGGTTTGGAGTGCTACTGCTTGGTGTTCCTTCTGCCTTCTCTCTACTCATGGCCCTGGGGAATCTCCTTGTCCTTACTTGTTGATCATTACTGCTTCTACCCATTAAATGCTAATCCTCTGCAGCTTTTTCTTCTCAATATGTGCACTAAATTCAATGCACAAACAAGATTAAAATAGTTTTCATCAGCCTTGTCACTGCTAGGCGAATAGAGGGTTTTAAGAAAAACAGTATAGTGTAGTACAGTGAAAGAGCCCGAAAACTATACACAGCAGAGCTTGGTTTTGGAAACTGCCACTTATGGACAGGAGTTGTTCTTAGGTGCCTTACAGCTGATTCTGAAACACCACCCGGCATTGCACCATCCTAACAATTGCTACTACGTTTGAGTGCATTGCAGCTGCCATTGTGCCAATCCATCTCATTGGCAATCTACTGCTTTTTGACTGACCCTCCACTTAACCAAGCACTATATCCTTCTCCAGGGACTGGTATCTCCTGAGAATATGTCCTAAGTATGAGAAACAAAGTCTAGCCATCTTGGCTTCTAAGGAGCATTCTGATCATACTTTCTCCAACACAGAACTTTTTTGTTCTTCTAATATTCTTCTCAACACCATATCTCAAATGCATCAATTGTTCAACAGTTTTCCTTATTCATTCTCCAACTTGTGCTTTATTGACTACACTTCATTGTGCTCATGAGGAACCAGTACTCCTATAGATAGACCAAGAAGCAGTCATTTGAACATAACAAAGGGATACTGAGTGGTTTGAAGTCAGGAATTGTGAATAGTTCAACAAACATCAGTGTGCATATATATGTCTACACATGTCCTGGCTCTTTCTTGTGGATATATGCCCAGTAGAGAAATTGTGGGGTCATAAGGTATTTCTACTTCTAACTTTATGGGGAAGCACCATACAGTTTTCCACAGTGGTTGAACCATCTTATAGTCCCACCAGCAATATAGGAAGGTTCCAATCTCTCCACACTCTCACCAGCCTTTGCTGTTTCCTGCTTTTTTGAACTTAACTATTAAGGTTGGTATACAATGTATCTCATTATTGTTTTGATTTGGATCTTCCTAATGACTGGTGTGGAACTATAAGATAAGCACTTTACTACAGAGTTGACTTGAACTGCAAGGTCAGTGGTTCAAACTCACTAACCGTAATTCAGAAACCCTATACAGGGTCACTATGGGCTGTAATCGAATCACGGCACTTAAAAACAACAATGGCTAATGATCGTGAACATTTCTTCATATTTTTGCTGACTGCCTGAATATCTTCCTAGGTGAAGTGTCTAAGACGGAGACAACCTAAGTGCCTATTAATGGAAGAATAGATAAATAAACTTTGGTACATACACACAATGGAATACTCTGCAATGTTGAAGAATAACAGTGAGTCTGCCAAACAAACATCTCATAGCATGGATGAACCTGAAAGACATGTTGAGAGAAATCAGTCAATCACTAGATGACAAATATTGTATGAAATCATTATTGTAAAAATCTTAAGAAAAGATTTTCATACTAATAGAAATATTCTTTGATGGTTACCAGGGGAAGGAAGGAGGGGAGAGAAATTCACTTGCTAAAAGTAGATGCATGTTAGTTCAGAAGATGGGGAGAGCAATATACAAGAAAAGGGAGGATGGCAGAAGTATAGGTGAAGTCACAGGGGGAAATGCATGGGCTAAAAAGGATAGAGGTAAATCGTGATATATACACAACCTTGGAACAACAGTGCTTGATGCCTGCAAGGTCAGTTTGAATCACAAGGTTGGCAGTTAGATCTCCCCAGCCTTTTCTCAGAACCCCTATACTGTATAATTATGAATTGGCACTTAACAACATATAGATATAGATATATATCCCACAAATATATAAGAGTTTGAAAGAGGATATTTTTAAACAATGATCTACCTTTTCATCATTTTACCTGCTGTAGGCTTCAACACAACTATGAATGTGGTGGAACCTACAGCAGACAAAATGATGAAAATTTCCTAGATCTCATCAAACATCTTAATGCAATGGGGGTTCAGGACCGTAGTTTCAGGGTACACCATGACCAATTGGTATAACATAGCCCTCAAAGACAATATTCTACATCCTACATTGGTGAGGAGCGTCTGGGATCTTGAAAGTTCTAAGGTGGAGCTATTGGTCACTCTGTGTGCGGAAGAAAGAAGAGTGATAAAAATTGAAGAGGATTGGAATCAGTTAATTCGATGGATCAATGGAACATGTGTACAACAATCTCCATGATTCTGAGGCTAGTAGAACTAAATGGTGCCTAGCTACTCTGCTTTGAAAGGGTTCACATTAAAGGGCCCCAGATAGAATGGGAGAAAATGCGGAACGAAACTCAAAATTGTTAGAAAAATAAAGACCGGGTTTACTGGTCAGAAAAAGACTGGAGGCACCTGAGACTATGGCCCTCAACCAGCCTTCAGGTCTGGAAAGGAATTCACCCTCATAGCCCAATTTTCAGCCAAGCAGTACATTGTTGTTGTTGTTGTTGGTAAGTGCTGTTGAGTTGGTTCCGACCCATAGTGACCCTATATAGGGTTTCTGAGGAGCAGTTGGTGAGCTTGAACCACCGACCTTGAAGTTTAAATGGCTTTGCAGTCTGGTGCATTAACTCACAGTGCCACACCAGGACTCCAAGTAGTAGATAGGGTTATCATTATTGTTAAGTGCTATTGTATTAGTTCTGACTCATAGCAACCTTGTATAGGGTTTCTTAGAAGCAGCTGATGAGTTTGAACTGTTGACCTTATGGTTCAGAGTCCAGTGCTAATCCTACAGTGCAACACTGTTATAGAGGGTACAACAATGCTACTAGTAAGGTGTGCTCCCTATGGAAAGTCAGTCATTCAAAAGCAAAAGGGCAGTAGTTTCCTAAAGACAAAGTTGAGAAGGGATGGACTGCAAATAGGAACCACAGGGAGAAAGCAGGTTACTGTTGTTGCATGGAGATGAGACAAAGCATATGCTTTGTTGGATGTAAAGTTGATGGTCTTGACTGTAAACCTTCATTGAATTCAAAATTAAAAGTAAATGAATAAATAAATCTTTTCCTGAGTATACAATGGAAGAAGCTGGATTATATGAAGAATGTGGCATCAGGATTGGAGGAAGACTCATTAGCAACCTGTGATATGCAGATGATACAACCTTGCTTGCTGAAAGCAAGGAGATTTAAAATACTTACTGATGAAGATTATGCCTAGTGTTCAGTTTGGATTGTACCTCATCTTGACACTGATTACATCTCATATCTTTCCTTTTCTCGCATGTTTAAAAGACTAAGGAAGCGGTATTTCATAATATTGTTACTGTTTTATACACTGAGGATATTTTCTTTAAATCACAATACTATTGGAATTTATAATGTATAAAACTGAAAAATAACAAACAAACCCAGGTGTGTTCCTGTTGAATCAAGAACTTATCAGCTTTCCTGCACCTCTCCCACGCTACTCTTTCCCTAACACCCCAGAAATCCTTCTGCAGAAACTTCATTTGGCTTGAGTAAAGTAAGACAGGAGTTCTGGTGTGGTGTTGTAGGATAAGCACTGGATTGCAAGGTCAGTTTGAATCACAAGGTTGGTTTGGACTACAAAGTCATCTGTCCAAACTTACCAACTGCTCCTTGGAAACCCTATACAGTGTCACTGATTCGGAACCGATTCAGCCACAGTTAACAACAATAAAGTAAGACAGGTCTAGGAAGTCACCAGACTGTCTTGGATGGACTTTTGGCTAGAGAGAGATTTATGTGACCATACCTGAAATTCAGAGGCATGCTTAGGATGACATTTCAGGATTATTGTAATGGTAAGAATTCATGAAAAGATAATGCCTTTATGGTTGTTGCTATTAAGTTGGTTCCAACTCATGGTGACTCTGGACCCCTGGTATGGTGCTATCGGATCAGCACTGGACTGAGAACCACAAGGTTGGCAGTTCAAACCTACCAGCTGCTCCTTGGAAACCCTATACCAGATCACTATGAGTTGGAATCGACTCGACAGTACTCAACAACAACATAGCGGCCCTGAATAGTGTTTCTGAGGAGGGACTGGTGAGTTTGAACTGCCGACCTTGCGGTTAGCAGTCCAGATCCTGCAGTGCCATACCAGAACTCCTTATTAAGAATAGTTTGAAAAAAAAAGAATAGTTTGTCTTATATTTCAGTGGTGTTTTTGAAGGCCATCACGATTTAAAGTCTGCCAATGTGATCAGAAAACAATAGCAGAATACTTAGTCCTCATAACCAAATGTGAAGAGACTAAGACAACACACCCATGCCAGTATTTTGTAGGAATAAATTAACATTGTGTCTTTTCTTTCTGTTCTGTCAAGACTCAAAATCTTTCTGTTTTAAAATACAGGGTTTTGGAAAGGTCACTATTCAGTAAGAGGGGAAAGGCTTGGACATAGTTTATGGAACTCTTGGGAGAAAAAGAGGGAGAAAAAGATAGAGATTTTCCAGTGGTTCCACGAATGAGATATTATTGTGTGGTGTACACGCTTACAGCTGGTTGTAATCACTCCCACCATCATACTGTTACTTGTTAGCATCAAATGTGAACACATGTGAGCGTTTCCCTTCAAGGGAACTTTTTATTTACTTTCTTGAATATAGGTTATCACTGTGATCCTAACCCACTTTTATTAGAGTCTGTTTTTAATCAAATGTAAGGTCTTTCCTGGAGAATATTTCTTGTGGGTATAAAGTCAACTCATTGCAACATTAGTAACAGATATTTCATTGATAATTCATATAGTCTTCCTTCTTCGTTTTTAGAAACATGACTTTGGTAGCTTGTCTACTTAGAGTTGTTTGCTCACTAAGACCTTACATATCTATTACTGTAATGCAGAGTTAGCAGCTCAAGTCATTATCTGGGAAAACCCCATCCTCTACTGAGTGAAAGCTCAGCTTAACTAGAGCTGAAGTGAGGGGCATTTTGACCTCCTTTCTGGAGCAATTTTAAAAGCAATTATTTAAGGTGTATTTCAATATTATGTCATCTCTGTAGTTATTGCTGTTGTTAAGTGCCATCAAGTTGGTTCCAACTCGCAGTGACCCTGTAGGGTTTCTGAGGAGTTTGAACCATCAATTTGTAGTTCAAACTGACCTTGTGGTCCAGTGCTTATCTTACAGCACCCCACCAGGACTCCACCTTTCCTGTTTGTTTGTTTTTTTAGCTTACCATCTTTGTGAGATATACATGGATATATAGTTGCTTTTGTTAGTGTCACCCAACTGGTTCTGACTCATATCAACCTTGTGTAGGGTTTTTGAGGAGTGGTGGGTTTGAACCACTGCCCTTCTGGTTAGCAGTCCAGTGCTTATCCTACAGTTTCATACTAGAAAGCCCTAAAGACCATGACAAGTGTCCTTATAAGAGGGAGGCAGAGGAAGATTATACAGATACATAGAGGAGAAGACAATGTGAAGATAGGACAAAGAGATGCAGCCACAAGCCAAGGAATGCTGGCACAGCAGAATGAAAAACTTCCAGGTCCTATACCATCCTCACAGTCACTGGTAAGGTGGTGTCCATTACTGCTGCCACTGGGTCAATTCATTGCATTAGGGGTCTCCCTCTACTTTACCAAGCATGATGTTCTTCTCTACCTTGTCCAAAATATGAGAGACAAATTCTCACACCATCCTGACTTCTAACAAGCATTTTGACTTTATTCTTCCAACACATTTGTTTGTTTTTTCTGGTAGTCCATGGTAATTCCATTATTCTTCTCTAACACCATAGTTCAAATGCATCCATTCTTCTATGATCTTCCTTATTCATTGCCCAACTTTCATGTGCATATGAAATGTATGTAAATACCATGGCTTGGGTCAGGTATACTTAGTCTTCAAATTGATATCTTTGCTCTTTAACATTTTAAAGAGATCTTTTGTAGCAGGTTTGCCTAATGCAATACAACATTTAATGTCTTGACAGCTGATCTATGAATGTTGATTGTGGAAAAAAGTCTTTGACAATTTCAGTCTTTTTCTTCATTTCAGCTGATCCAGTTGTGAGGATTTTTGTTTGTTTTACATTGAGGTGCAATCCATACTGAGGCTGTGATCTTTGATCATCATCAGTAAATATTTTAAGTCCTGATCCCTTCCAGCAAACAAAGTGGTGTCATCTGTGTATTTCAGGTTATTAATGCATCATCCTCCAATCCTGATGCCACCTCCTTCTTTATATAATCCATTTTTTTTTATTATCTGCTCAGCATACAGATTGAATAAGCGTAGTGAAATGATACTATACTGATGCACAGCTTTCCTGATTTTAAATCATTCCAATTCCCTTCTTATGTTGTAACAAATATCTCTTGGTCTATGTAGAGGTTCCTCATTAACACAATTAAGTATTCTGGAATACTCATTCTTTGCAATTCTTTCCATATTGACTAAGCCTTTGCTAGTCAATAAAACACCAGTAGACATCTTTCTGGTATTTTCTGCTCTCAGCTAAGATCTATATGATGTTAGCAATGATATTCCTATTTCCACATCTGCTTCTGAATCTGACTTTCATCTCTGGCAGTTTTCTGTCAATGTGCTGTTGCAAGTGGTTTTGAATTTTTTTGTGCACTATTTTACTTGCTTGTGATATTAATAATATTGTTCAATAATTTCTGGATTCCACTGGGTCGATTTTCTTTGCAGTGGGTACAAATACGGATCTTTTCCAATCAGTTAGCCAGGTAGCTCTTTTCCAAATTGCTTGGCATAGATGAGTGGGTACCTCCAGCGCTTTCTTTCAGTATGGTGTTCTTTATGTAATCCCACAATTCTACTGGTCTTTGGTCACTGGTGTCTAATACATCAAATCTGCTCTTGAGATGGTTTCTAAATTCAGGTGGGATCTATTCAAGATCATACTTTGGCTCTGCTCTTGCTAATAAGTTTTAAGCTTTTCAGCTTCAGCCTAAACTTCCATATGAGCAATTGATGGTCTGTTCCACAGTCTGCCCCTGGCCTTTGTTTGGCTGATGATATGGAGCTTTTCCACTGTCTCTCTCCCAATGGATGTAGTCCATTTGATTTTTCTATATTCTATCTATATACATGAGATCCAGGTGTATAGTTGCCTTTTATGTTGTTTAAAATAGATATTTGCAGTGATGTTTTTTTTTTTTTTTTTCAGAAATAAACCGGCTTTAATATTTAATATTATTTTGTATTCATAGGACCTTAAATGCTTTACAGACATGGTGTCGAATTAATCCCCACAACAACCCTGTGAGGTAGATATTACTACCACTTTACAAGATCGGGAGACTGAAGCACAGAGAGGTTAAGTGATTTGCCCAAGGCCACATATCTAAGTCCAGTGACAAGGCAGGACCTGAGCACCTTAGCCTCCCAACCCCCAGTTCAATACCTCAGGAGAGCCTCTGTCATGAAAAGAGTCTTTAAAGAAAGTGTCAAGAGTCTTGAAAATTTTTATCATGTGATCTCCACCATCATTTCTATTACTAAGGCCATATTTTCCAACAATTGATCCTTCCTCTTTGTTTCCAACTTTTGCATTCCAATCACTAATAATTACCAATACATCTTGATTACACTTTTGATCAATTTCAGACTGAAGAAATTGGTAGAATTCTTCAATATCATCATTACTGTCTATAGTGGCTGATGCGTAAATCTGAACAATAGTGGTATTAACTGGTCTTCCTCTTGTTGTTGTTGTTAGGTGCCATTGAGTCCGTATGGACCCAAAGAGACCTTATGCACAGCAGAATGAAATACAGCCCGATCCTGGGCCAACCTCACTACCATTGCCACGCTTAAGTCCATCAATGCTGCCACATGGCCAATCCATCTCATTGGGGTCTTCCTCTTTTTCTCTGACCCTCTACCTTATCAAACATGATATCCTTCACCAGCGATTGGTCCCTCCTGACAAGATGTCTGAAGTATGAGAGTTGAAGTTTGGCCATCCTGGCCTCCAAAGAGCACTCTGGCTGTACTTCTTCCAAAATGGATCTATTGGTTCTTTTGGCAGCCCATGGCACTTTCAATATTCTCCTATAACACCATAACTCAAAAGCATCAATTCTTCTACGGTCTTCCTTATTCACTGTTCAGCTTTCACATGCATATGAGGTTATTGAAAATACCATGGTTTGAGTCAGGTGCACCTGAGTCCTCAAGCTGACATCTTTGCTCTTCAACACTTTAAAAAGGTCTTGTGCAGCAGATTTTCCTAATGCAATATGTCTTCCTCTTAGGTCTATGGAAATTCTCCTATCATAAGCAGAATTTTTCAAGATAGATTTTGAAATGTTCTTTTTGACAATGAATACTATGCTATTCCTCTTCAATCTGTCTTTCACGGCATAATAAATCATGTTTTTTCAACTCAAAATGGCAAATACCAGTCCACTTCACCTCATTATTGCTTATGATATTAATCTTTGTATTTTCCATTTAAGTTTTGACAACTTCTAATTTTACTAGATCTGGTCTTTGTCCATGCATGTCCTGATTATTAATGGATGTTTGCAGCTGTTTTGTGTTGTGCTTCATCCCCAAATGAAGTTTCCTAAAGTTTTGCTCCATTCATGTCACTATGGTTAACTCTCCTTTTAGGGGCAGATCCTCCCCATTCATATTTTGAGTGCCTTTTAACCTGAGGGGGTGCTGATTTTCAGGTAGTTTACCTGACAATGTTCTGCTGTCATTTATAATTGTTTTTACCTTCCGGCACTGATTCTGACAATGTTCCATTGCAATTATTAAGGTTTTCAATGACTAAACATTCATATGTAATCTGCCTCATATGTCCTAATCTGTTTTAGTCTTGAAGCTCCACTGAAACCTGTCCATCATGGTGACCCTACTGGTCTTTAAAATACTTGGGGCGTAGCTTCTAGAATCACAGCCATACACAAACTGCCACTGACAAACTGACAAACGAGTGGTGAAGAACAAAAATAGTTACCTTAAAATTGACATATAATAAATGAAGCTGCTTTAATTTGAAATTTTCCTTTATGTGAAGTTTAAAAGCACCTGTCAGTTTTTGCACTTAAGACTTGTTGATTGATTCATATTTATTGGGATTTTTACAAGGTTAAATCCATTCTTAATCCACCTTCTTTCCCAATTCCTTGTTATTAAATTGCTGTTAAAACTTTTATTCAGATTATAGTCAAGTATTTGTACAATTCTAATTTGCTTGGAAAGATATTGGTCTGAGATTGAAATGAAAGATTGTTACTATAATCTAAAGTACTAGAGAGTTCCTTCTCCCTTCTCTTTCTTTTCCTTCCTTTGTCTCTCCTCTCCTTCCCTTTTTTTTCCTCTTCGTTCTTCCTTCCATCCTCTTCTCTTCTTCCCCTTCTTGCCACTTCACCTCCCTTCTGTCTGTCTGTCATTGTGTATGTGTGTATTTTTGTATCAGAAACTAGATATTTGGTCAGGTCCTGCCATACTAATGATTAACAAGTTAGGTGTATTCCTTGCTCTGTTTTTACATGGGGTCCATTTAAAATGGAACACAAAAATGAAATTTTAAAAAACATAAAACAGTAAGAATATGTTTTTCCTCTTTATCTTAAGAGCTGATCATTTTCATTAAGATTTATAATAAATATTATTTTATGAAGCTGTTATAAATGATTTAACATAAACAAGTTATTTGAATATATA
>NW_006408519.1:27936478-27971443 GCF_000296735.1 Chrysochloris asiatica
TATATATATATATATATTTATATATTTGTTGTTGTTGTTATGTGCCATGGAGTCGGTTCTGACTCATAGCGAACCTGTACAGGGTTTCTGAGGCTGTAATTCTTTACTGGAGCAGAAAGCCTCATCTTTCTCCGTGGAACAGCTCATAGTTTCTTACTGCTGACCCTGAGGTTAGCAGCCCAATTCGTAACCACTATACTATCAGAGGGTACAACCAAAAAAATACCTTTACGAATATATATAATGCACCTGTTATATGAAGTGTTGGAAAATTAAGCAAAATAAGGTACAATGTCTTCCAAAGGAAGTCACTACCTGCTGGAGAATATGCCTTTCTTTATAGGGCGTTTTATGAAATTGCTGATTTGACCATTTTTGAAATACAAAATGGCGATTTTTTTATGGTTCGCCACTATCATTACTGGAGAATTGGAGGTTCATTGGTAAATTTAGTTTGGCTTAATTGTAGTGTGCCAAAACTAATACATGTATTAAAGCCAGGCTTTGAGTTGTTTCAATCATATTTACCAGAAATGAATCATTTTTCCCCTTCCCCATCATAGTTCCTATAGACCAAAATTGGAATTTTGCAAAGACCTCTGAGAAATAATCAGTTTCTAATAGGTTGTGGTTTTAGGAAAAGGACCCATTGTTGTTGTTGTTGTTGTTGTTGTTGTTGTTAGTGCCACTGAGTAAGTTCAAGCTCACTCATAGTGATCTTGTATAGGGTATCGAAGGAGCGACTAGTGAGCTTGAACCATCAACCTTGGGTTCAAATCAACTTTGCATGGTATTTTTAACGTTTTAGTATGAATTGGGTGAAGGTTTACAGACAAGATCATCAGTTTTATATTAAAAAACCATACACTTTGTTTCAGCTCAGTAACTGCAATCCCTCCATGCAACAACACTATCCCGCTCCCTCCCTGAAGTTCTTGTTTCCATTCCACTCACTTTCCCATCCCTTCTCAACTTTGTCCTTAGGAAAACATTTCCCTTTTCATTTTTAATGACTGACCATTCCATGGTGAGCATACCTTACTAGTGTTGTCCTCCCTATATAAATATCTACTGTTTGGCTGAAAATTGGGCCACGTGGTTGAGTTCCTTTCAAACATGAAGAGAGGCCAAGGGCCCTAGTCTGAGTTTCCTCCAGTCTTGTTCTGACCAGTAGGCCTAGTCTTTTAAAAATAATTTAAAGCTTTGTTCTAGACATTTTATCTAGTCTATTTGGGACCTTCTAATGAGATCCCTTCAGAACAGTTTGTAATGGTAGCTGGGCACCATCTATATCTTCTGATTTCAGAGAATGATGCTCACATGTTCCATCTTTCCATTGAACTAATTGATTCCAAACATCTTCAGTTCTCATCACTCTTCTTTCTTTGCACATGGAGAGACCAATAGCTGCACCTTAGGTTGCCACACATAAGCTTTTAAGATTCCAGATGCAGTCACCAAAGTAGAATGTGGAACATTGTCTTTGTGGACTATGTTATGCCAATTGACCATGGTATCCTTGACATTAATGGTGCTGAGCCACCAGACGCAGCATTCATTGCCTTAATATTTGATAGCAACAAAGAAGTTTTCATCATTTTGCCTGCAGTACTCGCCACCACATTCATAATTGTGTTTACAGGAAAGGTAAATACCCATCTACAAATATCCTTTTTCAAACTCATATATGTGAATGGGTATATTCCTACTCTTCCTCCCATGTCTGTTCAGCATGTGTCTCTGTCTATGTATCTACCCACAGAACACTGTTGTTCCAAGATTGTCTAGGTAACACTATCTACCTCTGTCCCCTTTAACCCTTGCATACCTTGCTGTGTCTTCATCTGTCTTCATCATTCTTTTGTCAAACCCCTTCTTATTGTTTATTGCCCTCCCCTTCTTGTATATTGTCCTCCCCATCACTTGAGTTAACATGTGTCTATCCTACAGCCAGTGAATTCATTTCCATCCCTCCCACCTCTGGTAGTCATCAAAAGAATGTTTCTTTTAGTATGGAAACCTTTAATGAGTTTTTACAATAGTGGTCTCACACAATATTTATCGTTTAGTGATTGACTAATTTCACTCAGCATAATATCCATTAGGTTCATACATGTTATGAGGTGTTTTGCAAATTCATTGTTGTTCTTCCACGTTGCATTGTGTTCCATTGAGAGTGTGCCAAAGTTTGTTTATCCATTCTTCCATTGATGGGTATTGACACTGTCTCAAACTTTTTGCTATTGTGACCATTGCTGCAATGAACATTGGTGTGTATATATCTAATTTGTCCTGATTATTATTTCTTATGGATGAATACCAAGTAGAGAGATTACTGGGTCACACAGTATTTATATTTCCAACTTTCTGAGAAAACACTGTTTTCCACAGTGATTAAACCATTTTATAATCCCACAAGCAATATAGGAGTGGCCCGGTATCACTACTTTCTTGCCAGCATTTGTTATTTTCTGGGTTTTGTTTTTGTTTTGTGTTTAACTGTGCTATTAATCTTGGTGTGAGATGATATTTCACTGTTGTTTTGATTTGTATCTCTAATGGCTAATGATCAAGAATATTTCTTCATATGTTTGTTGGCTGCCTGAATGCCGTCTTTAGTGAAGTGTCTGTTTATGTCCTGTGCCCATTTTAACTGGGTTGTTTGTCTTTTTCTTGGAGAGGTGTTGTAGTTTCTATAAATTTTAGAGATTAGTCTGTTATCTGACATATCATTGCAAAAAAATTTTGTCTAGTCATTACGCTCCCTATTTACTCTTTTGTCTAATTATTTTGATGCATCTAAGTGTCTAACTTTTAGGAGGTCCTAGTCATCTATTTTGTCTTCTATGGTTTGTGTCTTTTTAGCAATGTTTGAACAGTGAATTTATACCATATATTAGAGCCCCTGGAGTCCTGGTGTGGCAATGTGGGCTAATGCATCAGACTGCAAAGTCATTTGAACTGCAAAGTCAGTGGTTCAAGCTCACCAGCTGCTCCTTGGAAACCTTATACAGGGTCGTTATAGGTTGGAATGTACTCAACGGCACTTCACAACAACAACAACATTAGATCCTGCCCCTAAGTTTGTCCCTATTTTTTTGTTCATGATCCTTATTGTTGTTGTTGTTAAGTGCCATCAACTTGCTTCTGACCCATAGTGGCTTGTATGGTGTTTTCAAGGAGCAGCTGGTGAGCTTGAACTGCCAACCTTGTGGTTCAAACTGACTTTGCAGTCCATTGCATTAACCCACAGTGCCACAGCAGCAGCCATAGTGTTTGCTTTTGTATATGGTTTTAGACATGTGACATGTGTCTTGTTTCATTCTTTTGTAAATAGATTTCCCATTTTGCCAGCATCATTTGTTGAAGAGACTATCCCTCCCCCATATAATGTGTTATGGTCCTTTGTCAAAGATCAGATGACTGTATGTGGATGGATTTGCTTCTGAGTTCTCAATTCTGTTCTATTGATCTATGTACCTTACACTGGAAGAGTACCAGGGTGTTTTGACTACTGTGACTGCATAGTACATTTTGAGATCAGGAAGTGAGTGGCCTCCAATCTTGTTCTTCTTTGCTTATCCAAGGTCTCTTTCCTTTCCATATAAAGTTAGGGATCCATTTTTCCATCTCTTTAAAGAATGATGTTGTAACCTAGATTGGGATTGCATTATATCTATATATTGCTTTGAGTAGTGTTGACATTTATACAAAGTTAAGTCTTCCTATCTGTGAGCATGGTATATTCTCACATTTTTGTAAGTCTCTTTTGGTTTATTGTAGTAGTTTATGTAGTTTTCTTTGTATAGGTCTTTTTGTTTCTCTGGTTAGATTTATTCCTAAGCATTTCATCTTTTGAGTGACCATTGCAAATGATATTATATTCTTAATTTCCTTTTCAGAACTGTCTTTATTAGTATAGAAGAAGTTTACTGATTTTTGTATATTGGTCTTGTACCTTCCACTTTATTGAATCAACAATTTTCTTGCTGAGTCTTTAGGATTTTCTATATACAGGATCATATCATTTGCAAATAGAGTTTTACTTCTCCTTTGACAATTTGGTTGCCTTTAATTTCCCTTTCTTACCTTATAGTTCTGGTGTAGCGCTGTGGGTTAAGGCAACAGCCTGCAAAGCCATTTGAACTGCAAGGCCAGCAGTTCAAGCTCACCAGTCACTTCTCGGAAAAACCCTATACAGGGTCACTATGGGTCAGAACCGACTCAATGGCACTTAACAACAACAAACCTTATAGCTCTGGCTAAGACTTCCAACACAATATTGAATAGCAGTGATGATAAAGTCATCCTTGTCTGCTCTCTGTTCCTAAAGGGCATGCTTTCAGTTTCTTTCCATTGAGTGTAACATTGGCTGTTGGATTTGTACAGATGCTCTTCATTACGTTGAGGCACATCCCTTCAATTCCCACTTTGGTTAATTTTTCTTTTAAAATCAGGAATGGATGTTAGATTTTGTCAAATGCCTTTTCTGAATCAATTGATATGATCATGTGGTTCTTTTCCTTTGCTTTACTTATGTGGTGAATTATATTCATTGTTTTTCTAACGTTGACCCATCCTTGTCTCCCTGGTATAAATCCACTTGGTCATGATATATTATTTTTATGATATGTTACTGAATTCTATTGGCTAGGATTTTGGGCACAGAGATATTTATTATGGTTATGTTTTCTTGTTCAGTTGAGTCTTTAATTGTGAGATAAATGTCTTTCTTTGTCTCTTATGCTGGTGATTTGCCTTAAAGTCTATTTTATCAGAAATTAATATGGCTGCTCTTGCTTAGTTTTGATTGCCATTAGCTTGATATATATTTTTTTCTATCCTTTGATTTTAAAACGCTTGTTGCCTTTGTGTGAAAGGTGTGTCTCTTGAAGGCAGCCTATTGAAGGATCCTGTCTTCATATCTATTCTGCTACTCTCTCTCTGTCTGTTGACTGGTGCATTTAATCCATTGATGTTCAGTGTTATTACTAATAAGTATTCATTGATTGCAGTCATTTTGCTGTGTGACATTTGTGATGCTGCTGGTCCCACATATTTTTCTGTGCTGAGTTAATTTTTTGTGTGTATTTTTTCAATTTATTCATTGCTGTTGCTTTCAATTTTTTTTTTAAATCTTCATGGTTTTTCCTCTAAAGTATTTGATGTGCAGGTGTAATAATTTTCTTTGAGGTTACCTTGTAATTTATTAATTTCTTCCTCAGTTTAAAACTGTCTGTTTTATCATGAAATCTACTTTACTTCCTTGCCATTTGGAAGTTCTAGAACTATGTTTTTCCATCTTTTTGCTTTGTGTATATAATGTCTCCATTATAAAATGATACCTGTAGTTCCCTATTTTCTGTCGTGTAGGTTTATTTTTCTTTCAACACTTCTATATCTGGATTGAATTCTGGGTGGCATTGCCAAGTACATCAACATCTGATTGTTGTTGGTTCTCAGTCTAAGAGTCTTTCTTTAATATTTCTTATAAAGTTGTCCTGATTATTACAAATTCCTTTATTTGTGGCTTATCTGGAAATGTTCTAATTTTACCATCATATTTGAGGGACAGTTTCACTGGTTATATGATTGATTCATGGTTGACAATTTTTTTTCTTTCAGTTTTATACATGTCTCCACATTGCCTTCTTGCCTGCATGGTTTCTGCTGAGAAATCAGAGCTTAATCGTATTGGTTATCCTTTGTAGGTAACTTTTCTGAGCTGCCTTCAGCGTGCTTTCTTTGTCTTTGATTTTGGAGAGTTTGAATATGATATGTCTTGGGGATTTTCTTTTTAGATCTATCCTGTTTGGTGTTTGTTCAGCATTGTTGAAGACTTACCTTCTCGTCTTTCATGACCTAGGGAAATTTCCTTTCAACAACACTTCACCTCTTTTCTGTGCTTTTTCTATGTCTCTTCTTGTTCTGGAATTCTGATCACTCATAAATTCTTCTTCTTCATGTTGTCTACATGACACTTAGGCCTTATTCAGATGATTTAATTATTTTTTTCTGACTGTTCTTCTAGTTTACTAATATCAAGAGATTTAACTTCAAGCTCACTAATTTGGTCTTCCATTAATTCAAATCTACTTCTTTTGTCTGTTCACTACATTTTCCATTTCTGAAATCTTGGCATTAATTTTCTGGATTTCTATTTGCAGGTTTTGTATTGTCTCCAATCCTTTATTTTGTTTGATTCTTCCTCTAGTGCAGGGATGGGGAACATCTGGCCTGTGGGCAGTATGTTGTTGTTAAGTGCCGACGAGTCAGTTCTGACCCATAACAACCCTGTATAGGGTTTCTGAGGAGTTGCTAGTGAGCTTGAACCACCGACCTTGCAGTTCAAATGGCTTTGCTGTCTAGCACATTAAAGCAAAGCACCACACTAGGAGTCCGTGGGCAGTATAAGGTCTGCAAAATCGTTTAGCCTAGCCCTGCCAAGACAACTGCAGTTCCAACCATCACATCAAAGGTGAATTAGTTAAATGTTTGACCAAAATAGTAGACTAATTTTTTTGTTGTTGTTATTAAGTGTTTCAACAGAAATGTATTGATTTATTTTTTAAATATCCCTGTAGTTAGTTATAGCAAAGACATTTTTCTAATGCCCAACTTACATTTATCAATGTAACTACAAGGCTAAAATTCAGTGCTAACTTAATTTTCTAACCTCCTAGTATGCTCTTAAGGTGCTCCAGTAGCATAGTGGTTCTGAGTCGGGCTGCCAGATTCAAGGTCAGTAGTTTGAAACCACCAGCCATTCCATGAAGAAAGATGAGGCTTTCTGCTCCCGCAAAAATTCACAGCCCTGGGAACCCTATACAGGGTCGCCATGAGTCAGAACCAACTCCACGGCACACCACCACCAGCAGTGTGCTCCTGGGGAATGTGTTGGCTCTGTACGTAAGCATTGGACTGTGAGCCGACCAGCTGCTTTATGTATGGGATAAAGATGAGATTTTCTCCTCCCACAAAGATTAACAGCCTCAGAAACCATTACAGGTTCACAATGAGTCAGAACCAGCTTGAAGGCACCCAATACCAACAATAAATAATGTTATTCAATGTGGAGAGATTTTGTTGTTATTATTCATACATTTGGTTGGTATGTACCAGGGAGTTGGTTCTGATTCATAGCGACCCTACATCGGGTTTTCTAAGGCTGCAAATCTCTATAGGAACAGAACACCTCATCTTTCTCCTGAGGAATGGCTGGTAGTTTCGAATTGCTGGCCCTGAGGTTAGCAGCCAAACTCATAACTGCTACATTAAAATCTAAGAAATATTACGTTTAAGAAATTGGCAATTCTGTCACATATTATTTTATGATTAAATTTGATTCTAAATATTACTAAGGATTCCATAAGCTACGGTGCAGGATGAGAGCCACTGGGTGACACAACACTGGTGGTGCTTCTGTACCTAAACCCATTGTATCAATGGTGGTGGTGGTGGTTTGTGCCGTGGAGTCGGTTCAGACTCATAGCGACCCCGTACAGGGGGTTCTGAGGCTGCAAATCTCCATGGGAGCAGAAAGCCTCATCCTTTCCTAGTGGGACAGCTGGTAGTTTCGAACTACGACCCTGAGGTTAGCAGCCCGATTCAATACGCTGACAGAGAACCTTGCGATGCTGTAGATCTCCGGATGTATTGTACTGCAACACCACTTTTTTTTTTTTTTTTTTTAATGTTTTATTGTGAATTATGTGATAGTTTACATGGGAGAACATTAGCTTTATATTCTTCCTATCATCATATGTTGTTTCATTGCCTTGGTTACAATCGCCTCCATGCATCATCAACCAACCAAAGAGTATACCCTGCAAGCCTGTCCCCCATATGTCCGCACACAGCCCCTCTCCCTCTCTGGGTCTAAAGTCTCCAGCTGCTCCATCTCTCCACGTCATCATCTCTGCCTCCATCTCTGGTATCTCCGCTTCTCTGGGCAGGGTCCCGCTCTCTGCTCTTCTCCCTTAATGGTCCCAGGGAGCTCTGGTCCTAGACTGCAAAGTCAATCACTCCCCTCCTTTGCTACAAAATGCCTATCTTTACATTTCCAATCCTCACAATCAGTCCTGATAACAATTATTCACTATTGTATCACAAAAGACCTATCCATATCTCCTTTTATCAGCCCAGCCCAGACAGATTGGATACTACTCAGTGGAGATTCTACCTTCCTACACTCCCTCTGGATCTAGGCTCCCTCTGAAAACTTGTAAGCCAGCCACTTCTTGCTTTTGTAGCTCCCCCATTTTGGGTAGCCAGTGTCCAAGTTGCCCATCCCTGTCTACTCTGTGTATGGAGGGTGTGGGAATGAGCCTCACTGTAAAGATTTGTTTCCTCTTTTGAGCTACTGCATCCACAGGTGTCAGTCAAGTTCATCAAATTGTATCAGATTACTCTTTTTTTTTCCTCTTCTTTCTTCTTCTAGTTGAGCTCTGATTATCCAGTCATTGAAGCCAGGTCAAGTGAGCATTATCTGCAAGTGTGGGTGCTCTCAGACTAACTTTTAAGTTGATAATTTTTTGTGGCCTGTGAAATGATGTTATTACATTTTGGCAGAAAAATATATATATATATATTTTTTTCTGCCATACCCCTGGTCTAGTGCTTTCTTGAAGTTTTCCTCGATCTTTCTGTCAGTCATTTGGAGGTACCTAAATATCAGTCTCTTGAATTCTTTTTTCAGTAGTACCTATGCCTTTTTTTCCTCAAAAGCATTTTCTATCTCTGCCTCTTTGTCATTTGTTTGAGCCATTCTGTCTTGTTTCCTCATGTGAACATAAATTACCTGCTATTTTCAGGACATTGTTATTTTATTTGTATTAAATTGATGATCGTATGTTGGTGTATTCTTAGACACTCACCTACTGCCTGGGTGTGATCAGGAGATGAGATTGTGGACCATTCTCTGTTCATGCGATTCTGTTCTGGATGGATGGATGGATTATTTAGCTGATGGCGCTTGTTGCTGTTGATCTGGTATATTTCAGCTGGTTTTGTCTCTTGCCCAATGGGAGGGGTTGTAGAAGGTACGGTTGTGGCTGGGCTGTATAGATGTGGTTGCTGTCTCCTTTATCTTTATGAGCCACCTGTATGTTTCTGCAACTCTAATACATTTTCTTATTTCAGAAGCTGCTCACAAATGCTTAAGATGGCTGTACCATGTCTGGTCGGCTGGCACAGGTCACCATTCTCTCTCCTTTTTGCCACATCTGCTCAGCTCTTTCTCCTGATAAACATTCAGTCCACTTCTCTGGCCCTTCTTCTAAAGCTCAGAGTTCCAGAACTATTATCTACATCTGTTTCCTTTGGCTTTCTGTCTCTTTGTTGTAGAGGGTCCATACAGCCTTCTTGACCTTCCTCTAAAGATCCCATTCTATTCACTCAACTCAGTTTCTCAATACTCTAGAGTAGAAGTCAGCAAATCTTTTCTGTGTAATGTAAAACAGCAACCATTTTAGACTTTGCAAACCATATGATCTCTATAGCAACTATTCATTTTTGCTGTTGTAGCGTAAAAGCAGCCACAGATAATTTGTAAATGGCTGAGCATGACTGTGTTCTAATAAAACTATTTGTGGATGGTAAAATATGAATTGAAACATTTTTTTGTTCGGGTTATTTTTCAATAATTAAAAAAAGATGTAAAACCCATTCTTACTTAATGGACCATACAGAAACAGGCCAAGAGCTCTCTCTGGTAGATGGGCTGTAATTTCTTGATGCTTGCTCTAGAAGCACACTTGTAAAAAATGTTTGCAAAGCTCCCTATGGTATTCTGGGCTCAGGAAAGATACAGTTCAATGTAAGAGCCAACAGGATCCTTCCATTTTGATTTTCCCACAAAGGTCTTTCTTCTGAAAGCCACGAATGTCTTTCTTCTGACTCTCAGCAGGTTCTGTTCATAGAATGAAGATGTTCTTTATTCTCTAGGAGATATTGTCAGCAGTGCTATACACTAAGAGGGATGGTAACCTAATAAGGGAGGAAATCAAACCATGTGAAAATTCATTTCCTCTCTAGCAGAGAACTGCCAGGGCAGTGTCAAGTTTTTGCCTTCAGTCATCAACACCTGTTCCAGATGAAGGTAGTACTTTGAAGGTCAATTAGAAGAGAATACCACGCATCCCCCATTGAGATCCAAGGACTTCCTCATGGGCCAGTTCCCTTATTCTTTGAGTCCTAAATGGGATGAACTTGTTCCCCACCTCACCCCCTTTTTTCCCCAGTCGCTTTAACTATTAATACCTATTGAACAATCTTTCATTTTGCCAGTTATAATCAAAACCAGCCACAAAGGTTAGACTGTTTTATGCCCTTAACTTACAAAGATTTCATTCAGTGATTGATTTGATGTCTGGGGTGGGGAGGATTACCTACATGATGTAAGTAATTGGGTGTGACCAATCCCTGTTTTCAGGAAAATGAGCATTGATTACTGACGGAGCTGGAGATTGGTCAACTGAACAGCAATTTGGGAAACCTATTTTTATCTGCTCCTTCTTTAGCTAACTGCTGTTTCCACATTAGATAACAGAGGTTTTCTTTCTCTTTCATTTCTACCTGATGATAAGCCATTTGCAAATCTATGACACTTTGTAGGAACTAGTTCGCTGCAGAGAAACTGCAATAGCATCATTTTATCCAGTCTCAACTGAGTAGGAGGATTTCAATGGGGTAGACAGAGATGTTAATTCACCCTCAAATCTTTTGTCTTCCATGTATAAATACTATAGCAAAAGAACTGTGAGTGATGAATGTAACCTGTGGAGTCATTGTCTTTGCCTCCTAGTGGTTAGTTATTGTTGTTGTTATGTGCCATGGAGTCATTCAGACCCATAGCAACTCTGTACAGGGTTTCCGAGGCTATAAATCTTTACAGGAGCAGAAAGCCTCATCTTTCTCCCGTGGAACAGCTGGTAGTTTCAAACTGCTGACTGTGAGATTAGCAGCCTGATGCATAACCACCACACTAAGTGGTTAGCGATAGATTTCTTTATAATATGGACTTTGAAGCTAGAATGCCTGGTTTAATTGACACTTAGTTCATTTACCTTGTTCATTGGATGTTTTGTTTTTTAACTCCCTAGCGTTTATTTCCCTCATCTATAAAATGGGGTTATAAATTGTTCTAAGGACAGTGAGGATGTTAAAGGAGGCATATCAGTGCTGGCATCAGATGGATCTTGGCTGAAAACAGAGAATACTAAAAAATATATTTACCTATGCTTTATTGACTGCTCAAAGGCAGTCATTGTGTGGATCATGCCAAGCTATGGACAGCATTTCTGAGAATGAGTATTCCTGAACACTTACTTAATTGTGCTCATGAGGAACTTGTACATAGACCAAGAGGCAGTAGTTCAAACAGAACAAACAGAATTATTTAATTAGCCAGAAACATACTTTTCTTTTCTTCCCTTGATGAAAATACTGAATTCTCAGCTCCTTAGATAGGTTACCCTTCAGATAGAAATTCCAATCTTTGCCTTCCAACGCTCATTCTAAATTAAGTACCTAGTTTGTATTGTGTTGTTGTTGTTGTTAAGTGCCATAGAGTCAATTCTGACCCATAGTGACCCTATATAGGGTTTCCAAGGAGCAGCTGGTGAGCTTGAACCACCAACCTTGCAGTTCAAATGACTTTGCAGTCTGACACATTAGCCCACAGCGCCATAGTAGACGTAAATCTGTGTTGCATGTTTACGTTTACTACAACTCATCATATTGCATTATTTGGTTTTCTGCTCTTATGGTTACAAGATTGTGAACTCTTCTTGGAAAAGGACTGTTTTTTTTCTCATCTCTAACCCCTTAGATTGGCATTAAGTTAGAAGCAATAGATGCACAATGAATTGTTATTACCAGCATTCACAAGTTAAAAATGATTTAACGTATTTGGTAGATACCATTAGAATTACAGAAGAATGCCTTGCATGTTTATCTTTTGTATGATTTAACTGAGGGTAAAAACATAACTATAGACAGGGGGGTGGGGGAGGGGGCAGGTAGACAAGCAACCATATCCTGGTTGTACAAACTATCCAGAAATTTCTGTAGTCTCTCAATTTCTAGCTTCATTGTATTGGATTCTTTATTATTTCATGTGTGATGTTGCAAGTTTGGGCTTGTGTCACAAAAAAAGTAATTTGAAATTTAGAAAATGTGGGTGTAAGGTGACTTCTAGGTTCAACTGTTTCTTGGCACCACCTTGATCATTTTGTTAGGAGACGTATAAAAGTCAGTGAAAGTCACAAATTAATATATAACATATCTAAAATTAAACCAGTTGTGATACATACTTGTACCTCTAACACAGACAAGTCAAAATTTCCAGTTGTGCTACAGGCATCACTGTCTAGATATTCCGATGACCCATTCATTGGACTGTGGATTTAGAAAACTAGATTTTCATCCTGGCTTTGCCACTAGTCAGCTGAACAAACTGTGCAATGCTATCCTTTTTGCTCCCAATTTTCTCATTTATTCAGTGGGTGCTTATAGCAAGAGCTGATAGACATTTCTGTTAGGATGTCAGCTCTTTGAGAAAAACAAAATGCAAGACAAAAATTCGATTTCTACTTATTGTTTTTCCAAGTTAAATCCTTTGTTCCTCTTACCCTGCATCCTTGGTGGAATCATTCTACTTGAAACACTGTGGAGTAGCAAATATTTGGGAAAACACTTCAGTAAACTGGGTTGTTTTACGTATGAAAAACTCATAGATAATATCAAGGAGGCCCTGGGAGCTAGAGAGACATTCTCCAAACCAGTCTGATCTCTTTCCATTTCTATTTGTATCCATTTCATTCCCTTAATCAATCCCTCCCTGGGATCTATAGTAATCAGTCCTGATAAGAAAGTCTCCTGTGCTTTCTTTCTGGCTTGGGTAGAAAAAGAATCCACCAAGATTAGCTCGTGGTACTGCTCTAACTGGAAGAAGTGGAAGAAAAAAGTTGTCCAAGACAGTCTACACACATAAAACTCTGGTGAGACTCAAGCCCAGAGAATGAGCTCAAATGAGTTTAACTGACAACGAATGTTCCAATTTAGCCCAATATCTGAAAGATATCATCCTGTTTTCAGTGAGCATGGTTTTCCATACTCCCCAATTTTCAATCTTAAACCACAGAAACACAGGTGTGATGAGAAAAATAGTCATAGATTAAAGGAAATAACATTTACATATCCACTATATTGAGTAGATAGCTTAGAAACAGCCTTGCTTCTTAGATTAACCCTTTCCCTTCTCTGCATTCACTCTTCTTTTTATCCTTTCAGGGTCCACTGAACTCATGTATCCATCTCTGCCAGAAATCTTAAGTGATGATTCCATCTTTACTTCCTCAAACATACATCCCCTTCTCCTGTACTCTATTCTCTCCATCTTCTGCTTTGTGAACGATTCAATCATCTAACTGAGGTTGAATTGTCAATAGCAGATAAGGTTCTAAAGCATCATTTTTCTAAACTATCAATAGGATTTCAGTGAGGATACCTATTACCATGAAGTCAATTCCAAGTTACAGAGACCCTAGAGCAGAACTGTTCCATAGAGTTTCCAAGGCTGTTATCTTGATGGGATAAGATTGCCACACCTTTCTCCCAACGAACTGCTGGTGAGTTGGATCATCAACCTTCTGGTGAGCAGTTAAGCAATTCACCACTGCATCATCAGGGACCCCCCTTTTTTTTTCTCTTTAATGAGAATGGCATGGCTAAATCTATTAGATAATATTAACTAATATCAAATTAGCAAGTGTGCACTCCACTTTCAAATAAACTGTCATGTCCCCACATTCTGCCCTACTGACCTGTGGCCTTCATTATTTCAGAACTCTTGTGCTCTATCACCTACCATTAGAGATATCTATTTTCATTCTAGTGAAAGAACTTACGATAAAAAAACACATTATGCACAATAACTCATACAGATAATAAATTGGTTCAAGATGAGACCTTGAATCTTTGTCCTGTCTAACCCTTGTTCTCCTCCTTCTGCCCTCGTCCTTACATTTCTGCAATTCCTTGGCAATGTGTTTCATGAAAACATTTCTTCTACTGGATGTGTTAGGAGAGAAATGAAGCTTCATTCCAATCTGGCTCCCAACTCTGTCAAGAGTTGAATTGTCCCTAAACACCCTCATTTCCCAGCTCTGGTAGAGATCATCAGAATCACTGACAGATAGCAGTTTAGAACACCCCACTTCAACTGGATAAAATCCAAGAGGTATATTAAATAAAAATAAAATATCACATTTGGTGGACTCAAATCTATTTGAAACTTTCAAGGTACGTTATTCAATAGTTTTCTTTTGAAAATACTTAATATACTCACTTGGAGTCCTAGTATAGCACTGTAGAAAAAACACTGACTGTTAAGCACCAAGTCAACAGTTCAAACACATCAGCCATTCTTAAGAAACCCTAAATAAGGCCTCTATGAGTCAGAACCAGCTCAGCGGCACTTAAAAACAACAACAACAACAATAGGTTTGGTAAATTCTATACAAAACCCCCAAACCAAGTCTACTACCATCAACTTGATCCACACTGACAGCAACGCTGTAAGACAGAGTGGTGGGCAATGTACCGTGGGGTCGGGTCCAACTCATAGCAACTCTAGGTGGGGTTTCCAAGGCTGTCAATCTTTATGGGAGTAGAAAGCCTCATCTTTTTTCATCAGAAGACAGCTGGTAGTTTCAAACTGCTGGCCTTAAGGTTAGCAGCCTGACTTGTAACTACAATACACCAGAGTTTCCAAGACTGGAAGTCTTTATAGAAGCAGGCTGCCATGTCTTCCTACTGTAGAATGACTGGGGGCTTGAACCACTGGACTTTTAATTAGTACTAAAATCACCAAACACAAAGTAAAGGAATTGATTCAAATACATTTTGCAGAAAATAAGCTCTTTAACTCACCTCCCCCATGTGCTTGCTGTTATGAAATCACCCAACCAGTCTCCTCCTCTGGGTGAGACGACATCCTGGTGATGTTTGGATTATATTAACTATTCCAAGTGAAAATCATTTCTGAATCAAAGTAGAAACACAGCACAGGAGACAAGTTCAGAGACCCTTAAGCTATCTAACCATTCTTTGGGAATTCACAACAAATCTGATACTCAAAGTGGGGAAGTGTGGGCAAGTTTTCTTACTATTATTCAGAGGTGTGTCCTCTCCCTCCTGCAGACTGACTCTTTAAATTTTTTTAATTAAGAAAGAAAGAAATGTGTAACAGCGAAGGGACCACACCCTGATATTTTCTTTCAGTAGAATTTCATAGCCAACTTTGTATGGGGAGAAATAAAATTTCAAGTCAAGTTACATTCTGGGTTATTTTGTAGCAGTTTATCCTTGGAGGCAAATAAACATTAAGTAATAGTGATGTGAGAAGCAACATGTTTGTGGTTTTTGATTGTTAAGAGGACACATAAAAAATAAACCAAGATTTTAGTCAACATGAACTTTATGAAGGTCAATTACTTTCATCTCTCAGGAGAGACTGAAAGAACCAAGTTATAATGAGGCCTCTAACCCTCACTATAGATTATCAGGATTTCCTCTGCCTTTAAGAAAATACAACTTTCTCTACCTTAATTTTTCTTAATCTAGTGAAAGAACTAGGCAATTTCTGTGTACAATTAAGGCATTAAAAATGGCTATGTAGTTAAAAATGGCTATGTAGTCTATATATAGGGTCGCTATGGGTCGGAACCCACTCAATGGCACTTAACAACAACAACAGTCTATATTTGGTTAAATTTGTTATCCTGTTTAAGAATCTAAAGGAGAGCTTCCATTTATACTTTCCTTGGGTTATGCTGAATGAAAATGATAGCAAAATTACCATTGTTATTGTCAAATGTTGTTGAATTGATTTCAACTCATAGTAACTATATATTGGATTTCTAAGAAGGAGCTGGTGGGCTTGAATTGCCAACTTGGTGTTGACAATTATTCTACAGAGACTACACCAATACCGCATCAGGACCAAGTTTTTTAAATTGTAGTTTTAAATAGTGTTTATCCATTCATCTACTGATGGACATGCACCATTTGGTGAGAACAAAGGAGATATATTTTCCTTTGCTGTTGTTGGTAAGTGTTGTTGAGTTGGTTCTGACTCAGCAAGATCCTTTATAGAATTTCTGAGGAGCAGCTGGTGGGTTTGACTGCTGATTTTATCCTACAGCGCCATACCAGGAGTCCATATTTTTCTTGAACACTCAAATTTGGAAGACAACTATATGGCCAACTGATTGGAAGAGATCATATTTGTGCCCATTCCAAAGTACAGAGACCCTTAAGCTATCTAACCATTCTTTGGGAATTCACAACAAATCTAATACTCAAAGTGGGGAAGTGTGGGCAAGGTTTCTTACTATTATTCAGAGGTGTGTCCCCTACCTGCTGCAGACTGACTCTTTAATTTTTTTTTTAATTAAAAAAGAAAGAAATGTTTAACAGCAAAGGGACCAACAGAATGAGGAAATCATCGGACAATCTATTTGATATCCCATGTGAGTAAAGTTTTACTAACAGTAATACAGAAACAAGCTGCAAGCATACATTGACAGAAAACTTCCAGATGTTCAAGCTGGATTCAGAAGAGTCCATGGAATGAGGGATATCATTGCTGATAAACAATGGATCTTGGCTGAAAGCAGAGAATATCAGAAAGATGTTTACCTGTGCTTTATTGACTACGCAAAGGCTTTTGATTGTGTGAATCATGACAAGTTATGGACAACATTGTGAAATATGAGTATTCCGGAACACTTAATTGTGCTCATGAGGAATCTGTACTTGGACCAAGAAGCAATTGTTCAAACAGAACATGAGAACACTGAATGTTTTAAAATTAAGAAATGTGTGTGACAGAGTTGTATTCTTTCACCATACTTATTCAATCTGTATGCTGAGCAAAGAATCCGAGAAGCTGGGTAATATGAAGAAAAACATAGCATCAGGATTGGAGGAAGACTCATTAACAACCTGTGATATGCAGATGATACAACCTTGCTTGCTGAAAGTGAAGAGGACTTAAAATATTTACTGATGAAGATCAAAGAGCACAGCCTTTGATATGAATTGCATCTCAATGTAAAGAAAACAAAAATCCTCACCACTGGACCAATAAACAACATTCTTACCAATGGAGAAAAGATTGAAGTTGTCAAGGACTTGATTCTTCTTGGATCAACTATCAACACTCACGGAAGCAGCAGTCAAGAAGTCAAACGACGTATTGCATTAGGCAAATCTGCTGCACAAGACCTTTTTAAAGTGTTAAAGAATAAAGATGTCAGCTTAAGGACCAAGGTGCACTTGACCCAAGCCACGGTATTTTCAATAACCTCATATGCATGCAAGAGCTGGACAGTGAATAAGGACAACCATAGAAGAATTGATACCTTTCAGTTGTGGTGTTGGAGGAGAATATTGAAATGCCATGGGCTGCCAAAAGAACCAACAGATCTGTGTTGGAAGAAGTACAGCCAGAGTGCTCCTTGGAGGCCAGGATGGTCAAATTTCGTCTCTCATACGTTGGATATATTTTCAGGAGTGACCAGTCACTGGAGAAGGATATCATGTTTGTTAAGGTGGAGGGTCAGAGAGAAAGAAGAAGACCTCCAGTGAGCTGGATTGGGAAAGTGACAGCATCAATGGGCTCATGTGTGGCAACAATTGTGAGGTTGGCCCAGGACTGGACAGTGTTTTGTTCTGTTGTACATAGGGTTGTTATGTACAGTCGGTACCGACTCGATGGCATCTAACAACAACAATTTAGTGTCTGCTATGTCCAGGAGCCCTAGGAGCTCTGGTAGTGTAGTGGTTATGAATCAGCCTGTGAACCACAAGGTCAGCAATTCGAAACTACCAGCTGTTCCACGGTAGAAAGATGAGGCTTTCTGCTCCTATAAAGATTTACAGCATTGGAAACCCTGTACAAGGTAGCTATGAGTCGGAACCGACTCTACGGCACATAACAACAACAACATGTGCAGAAGCCCTGGTAACACTGTAGGATAAGCACTAGATTGCTAGTTACAAGGTTGGCAGTTCAAACCTGCCAGTGACTCCATGGGAGAAAGATGAGCTTTTCTGTTCCCATAAAGATTTAGAGCCTCAGAAATTCTGTACAATGTCACTATGAATCAGAATCTATTTGATGGCAGTGGGATTAGTTTGGTTGTGTGCAGGAGTATTTTAAATACTAGGACTATGGTGTTGAAACTTAAATTTCAGTATGAAACTACAGACAATAAATAATAGACCAGAAAACATTATGTACTATGGAAAGCATGACGTAGAGTGTCGTGAGAGTGAGTGAGTAGTTGACAAGTTTGTATTGGGGGGGTCAGGAAAGATCTTTCTGAGATCTGACTTAGAAAGATCACTGCCATGTGAAGGATATTGCTGTCAAGGACATGTTGTTGTTTGGTGCCTTTGAGTTGGTTCTGACTCATAGTGACTCTATGAACAACAGAATGAACACTGCCTGGTCCTGCACCGTCCTCACTGCTGTTATATTCGAGTCCATTGCTGCTGCCACTGAGTCAGTCCATTTCCTTGGAGGGCTTCTTTTTTTTTTGTCTTTGACCCTCCACTTTGCCAAGCATGATGTGTTACAGGGACTGGTCCTTCCTATCATACCATGTCCAAGGTATGAGAGAGAAAGTCTTGCTATCCTGACTTCTAAGGAACATTCTGGCTGTATGTCTTCCTTCAGGACAACACAAAATGTTTTGGTTGTTGATATTTATATCTGCCTGGAAAATCAACTACCTAAATTTAATTTGCAGATAATGATTAGCTTTTTCTATAACTGCACCACTCAGCCACATTGCTGCTCTCCACTGAGCAAGTGTATTAAACCTGTGTTACACCCTGTATCCTTACAACTCTTGTTGTTGTTGTTAAGTGCCATCAAATTGCTTCCGACCCATAGCAACTCTGTATAGGGTTTCCAAGGAAAGGGTGGGGAGTTTGAGCAGCCAACCTTGCGGTTCAACCCAACTTTGCAGTCCAGCGCATTAACCCACAGTGCCATACCAGGACTCCTATAGTGTAGATACCCTGTACCCCCTATTTCTCATAGGAGGAAGTCTGTGTTTCCAAGATGGGAAGTGAAATCTCTTGAGTTGAGAAGGTTGGTAAATAGAATTTGAATAAAGTTTTGTTTTGCTTCACAGCTAATACTCCTTACAGTTAGCCATACAGTTTGCCTTCAATAAAATTTGACTAGAAGACAATGAGAAATGCTCATCTGTTATATACATGGTCTAACCTATCCTTCATTGGATAACAGGAGTATGTTTGAATATACTGGATAGAAACAAATTATACATTTCAGGAGAGAGACTTTTACTTTATAAAGCCCTTGCAACTGTCAAGTTTATAGTAGCATAAGCCATTAAATATTTAGTATCACATGCTGAAAGTTCTGCTGTTTTTTGCTCAAGTATGTCATCTAAGTGTTTCTATCTTTTACTTATTTTTTTGCTCATCTTCTACTTCTTGCATATTCATATATATGACCAACAGAAGGCATTAAAACACAACTGTTATTGAGTTAGTTCCAACACATAGTGACCCGGTACAGAGTTTCCAAGCAGAGCAGCTTGTGGGCTCAAATCACCAGTCTTGTGGTTTGCATTCCTGACCACAAAGGTTATTCTGTAGAGCCATTTCAATCATTCAACAATGTTTTAATCCAAAGTCAAAATGGTTAAATCTGCCTCATACATGATTAATTAGGTTTCAAACAGTTTCACAATTCTCAAAATCATAATTAATGCCTAGGTTAGATGCTTTCTGTTCACTGTGTCTACAAATAATAATTTATAATCGACAATATATAACAACCTGTATAAACTGAAGCAACCTATTATGTAATATAAAATGAGAAAATATATAGCATATATAATTAACTTTGTTGTTGTTGTTATGTGCCATCGAGTCGGTTCCGACCCATAGCGACCCTGTATAGGGTTTCCGAGGGTATAAATCTTTACAGGAGTAGAAAGCTTCATCTTTCTCCCGTGGTGCAGCTGGTAGTTTCGAACCGCTGACCTTAAGGTTCGCAGCCCGATTCGTAACCACTACGCTACCAGAGCTCCTTAGTAAAAGTTAAATAATAAGTTAAAGTTATATCTCAGTACTTTATCAATTATTATTATTATTTATAAATTACTGTTTAGTTTTCTCTTTTTACATGTTGTTGTTAAGTTCCATCAAGTCAGTTCTGACTCATAGCGATCCTATTTAGGATTTCTGAGGAGTGACTGGTGAGCTTGAAGGCCAACCTTACAGTTCAAACTGACCGTGCAATCCAACACATGAACCTGCAGTACCACACCAAGACTCCTGTTTTCATATGGCTGGCTGTGTGCCGTGGAGTCAGTTCCGACTCATAGCAAGCCTGTACAGGGTCTCTGAGGCTGGAAATCTTTATGGGAGCAGAACGCATCATCTTTCTTCCATGGAACAGCTGGTAGTTTTGAACTGCTGATCTTGTGGTTTGCAGCCCGATTCGTAAACCACTATGCTACCAGAGCTCCTGTTTTCGTATACCAGATGTTACAACAAACAAATTTTAAAAAAGATTCCTTAAACACAGAAGGCTTCTGAAACAAACACATAGCGTTTGCTTTCTCCAAAGGCTGTGTGACAGCTTTGTGCAAACATCTTTTGCATGGTCTGATCCCTTGCCTTTCATTTGTTCAATGTTTGGAGAAGGGTCCTTTTGTTCATATTCTAATTACAGGCCCAATGAAGGTACTTTATTTCATGATAGCTTTAAGTGAAACCCTAGACAAGCTCATTGTGAGTCGGAGTCAACTCACAGGCAATAAGTTTTTGTTTTTCACTGTTATTTTGTTTTAATACTCAAAGTCTCAAAGACCAAACCTGTATGGAGCTATTTTTTCATCCCTACAGGTGTTCATTATTTAAACAATTTTATTATTGAACACTTTCTATTCTAGGTAATAAGGAGCTATGGTAGCATAAGGGTTACAAATCAGGCTGATAATTAGAATTATTAGTTTTTTAGATGAGAAGTTCTTTGTGTCAGTTAAAGAATGGTGACTGTATTTAACTAGATGTGTATTTCTTTCTGGAGTTCTGGCATGACACTACAGTTTAAAGCACTGGACTACAATGTCATTTTGAACTGTAATGTGGGCAGTTCAAGTTCACCAGTTGCTCCTTGGAAACCCTAAACAAAGTTACTATGGGTCGTTACTCACTCAAAGCAGTATACAACGACATATCTATTAATACATAGAAGTTTGAATAATTGAAAACACAACTTAAACCAAAATATGAATTTAAGTGATTAATCCTACCAATTCTATAAATAAGTGGATTTACAAATAGTTTTATAAATAATTATTTTTTATTTTCATAATGAAATGATACACTCATCATTCCTGGCCAAGCTAAGAGTATATTTATGTAGCAAACAAGACAACTTAAGAATTGCAGTGACAACTTGGACATTGGCTACCCAAAATGAGGGCAGGGGGAACTACAAAGGTAAGAAGTGACTGGCTTACAAGTTTTCAGGAGGGAACCTAGATCCAGAGGGTGTGGAGAAAGGTAGAATCTCCACTGAGTAGTATACAACCTGTCTAGGCGGGGCTGATCAAAGTAAATGCAGATAGGTCTCTTGTGATACAATAGTGAATAATTGTTATCAGGACTGATTGTGAGGGTTGGAAATGTAAAGGTAGATGTTTTGTAGCAAGGAGGGAAGTGATTAACTTCTTAGTCTAGAAGCCGAAGTCCCTGGGACCATGAAGGGAGAAGAGCGGAGAGTGGGACCCTACCCAGAGAAGCAGTGATGCCTGAGATGGAGGCGGAGATGATGATGTGGAGAGATGGAGCAGCTGGAGACTTTAGACCCAGAGAGGGAGAGGGGCTGTGTGCTGACAACCGGGGTGGGGGTGGGGTGGGGGGCAGGCTTGTAGTGTATACCATTTGGTTCGGTTATGATGCATGGAGGCGATAGTCACCATGGCAATGAAACGATATACGATAGGATGAATGTAAAAGTAATGTTTTCCCATGTAAACTATCACATAATTCACAATAAAACATTAAAAAAAAAAAAAGAATTGCAGTGAATGTCTTATCTAAATACTTGTCCTGTCTCTTATGTCAGGACCCTTTCCTCAGCAATCCTCTCCAAGAATAAAATTTAAAATTTCCCAATTCACTGTCTGTCTCTTTCCAGACTTCTAACCAGAGTGAATGTAATAAAAGAAAATAATTGAACACATGGTTCTAATAATGAAAAAGTTAAAAGGCATCATAAATAGCAAGAACATATATAAAAATGTCTCATTTTGGTAATTAACTTGATTTCTGAAAGATTCTTCTATTGAGTATTTAAACATAGATTTAAGCCATTAAATTGAGCTGTTCAAGAAAGCACCAAGATCAGATTTTTAAAAAGTCATTTTACAGAAGAAAAATTTTAAAGGAATAAGAAAAGTAAATATGTTAGTACAATGGTTAAGTAAATTATACTGTAGACATGCAATAGATTTCCTTGAAACCTAAAAATGAGGTAACTCCGTATGTATATATATTTTTTTTACCTTTTATTGCAAATTGAATGAAGGGTTACAGAAAGATCCACAGCTTTACATTCAACAGATCATATATTTTGTTTCATCCGAGTGATCTCAGTCCCCTCTATTTAACAGCAATTATCCCCCTTCCTCCTTAGGTCAATGTTGCCCTTTTGATTTTGAATGATTGACCATTCCTTGGTGAGCATGCCTTATTAGTGTTGTTGTCCCCCATAAACCTATCTACTGCATGGCTGAAAATTGAGCTACGAGGGTGAGCTCTATTGCTCCATGTTTTGACATGGAATGATGTTCATGATATATTATGAATAAAAACAATTAAATTTAAGAGAACGATACATAAGGGGAACACTACCCTTTCAATTTCTCAGACCAAAACCTTGTATTGGCCGTATCTTCCTCTCTTATTTCACTTTCTTCTTTTGTTACACGTTCAAATAGTATCCAGGATGTGGACTTCACATAGCGTGCCTGCTACTTCTCAGATCCATCATATACCTTTCTTATGAATTCGATTTTTAATCGTTAACCTTGCTCTTACCTCTGCCTCTCTTCTGTCTGTTTGTAACATAATAGAATAATTTCTCTAAAACACAAGTCTGATCATATTTCTCTTTTGCTCAAACCCTCCAGTGTCTTCCCATCTCAATCTTATAATGGACTATGAGAGCTTCTGTAGTTTACTCTCCTATTACCTCCCTGTCCTTGTCTCCTACTACTCCAGCTGATACTACTAGATTCCTTAGTGACCCTGATACATGCTAGGCATTCCACACTAAGCTAGGTCATATACCTGGAATAATCATCCACCAGATCACCACATGACTAACTTACGCATTTTATCAGTGAGCCCTACCTCAACACCCTCTCTTAAAATTACAAATCATGCTCCCACCTCATCCATACCTAGCACTCTCTACTCACCTTACCCAATTCTGTTGATCATTTTCTTTCAGAACCCTAACCATCTCCCAATATATTATGCAGTCTACCCATTCATTACATTTACTACTGGTCTGTAAATGTGAAAAACTGTAATCTCCATCAGTGGATACATCTTTGTTCCTTTTGGTACTGTTATGTTCCTGGTATCATGCTGCGGGTTAATGCACTGGATTGTAAGGTTAGTTTGAATTGCCGAACTTGTGGTTCAAGCTCCTCAGAAACCCTATACAGGGTCACTATGAGTCGGAACCAACTTTATGGCAGTTAACAACAACAACAACAACAACAAAATTCCAAATATATAGAACAGTACATGGTATATAACCTGTTGTTGTTATTAGATGCTATCACTTCCAACTCATAGTGACCTTACGTACAACAGAACAAAACACTATCTAGTCCTGCATCTCAATATAAGGCATACTTAACGAGTATTTGTAAATGAAGTTTTCTTTGTTGTGGTGGTGGTTATTCTGTTCTTGTTTTTTTAGTAACATAAACCATAAATTCAAGGGCATATATGAATTGTTACTAGATGTTACAACTGGACAATCAGGAGGAATGAATAGAGCTTTAGCCAGGAGTTTCCCTATCTCTATTAGAATTTTCAAACATATAACTTTTATAATAGCAATATACATCTGTGGACTCCTGGTGTGGCACCTAATGATAAGCACTTGACCAAAAGGTCGGTTTGAACTACATGGTTGGCAGTTGAAACTCATCAGTCACTCCTCAGAAACACTATACAGGGTCATTATGAGTCGGAACTGACTCAACAGCACTTAACAACAATATAGCTACAGAAATAAAAAGAAAAATAAAAACCTAAATTTTAACATTTAACACATCTATGACTGATTTTTCCTAAAACTGGATTTGTTAAGTTTAGGTGAAAATTCTTTTGCAGAGTAATTCTAATATAATGTTCCAAATTTATTTTAATCCTCAAGGAGAGAGTCCTGTTAAGTTTTTCACTATGAGTTAAGAGTAGTGACGATGCAGACTGGAACTTTGAGTGCTATTCATCCCTAAGAGTGCACTTTGCTACAATTTAGGAGGAAACTAGACGTCTAGTCAGTGTGACTCAAGGGACTCAAGGTCTGTGTGGACTTATACACATGAGTCAGTGTGACTTAAGGGACTCGAGGTCTGTGTGGACTTACACACATGAGTTGGTGTCACTCAAGGAACTCGAGTCTATGTGGACTTACACACATGATGGTTATGCATGTAATTGTGTTTAGAAAGCTCATGAGACTATGTATATTATTCATGGTTCTTTTACCAAAATAGAGCCAGCCTCAAATCTACGGGGGGGAAATAGTTCAATGTGTCATAAAAGTCTACCTCTGGCAAACATACATTTCTATTTATTGGTAATATTGACCTCAAATAAATAGAGATAAGGAATTGTCTGCAAGATTCTTATTAAAATGTATCCACAATTTTTAGGGAGAAGGAGTGGAAAAGAGGTGAACATATCAGAAATACAGTCTTCTAATCAAGTAGCAATTTATTAGCATTCTCTCTCTTTAAAAAAAAAATTAATTGGGTCACACATTCTGTATAGGTACTTCTACAATTGATAGGATTGATAAACATTAGTATTGTATGATACACTGTGGTCCCAACAAATATAAACTGCTCTTATACTTTTATTTCTTATTCTAGTGGATTTTTGTTGTTGTTGTTGTTGTTATTGTTGTTCTTTTAATTTATTTGTGGGGTTGGGGGCAGATAGAAGTAAGGAGTTAGGCTTCAGGTACTATCTCTTAAAAAACAGATTATGATAGTAGTGGTGGTGGTTGTGTGTTATAGAGTCGGTTCCAAATCATTGCGACCCTTACAGCATTTCCAAGAAATGGAGGGTGAGTTTGAACTATCAACCTTGTGCTTAGCTGTCTAGTACTTTTCCTACAGTGCCACACCAGGTCTCCTCTCTCTCTCTGTGTCTATATATGGTGGAGGTGGTGGTGGTGGTGGTTATGTGCCATGGAGGTGGTTACGACTCATAGCGAACCTGTTTGGGGCTTCTGAGGCTGTAAATCTTTACGGGAGCAGAAAGCCTCTTCTCTCTACCATGGAACGATTGCTAGTTTCAAACTGTAGATGTTGAGGCTAGCAGCCCAACTTGTAACCACTATGCTGCCAGAGCTCCTTAAATTATATGTAAAGAGAAGAATCTTTGTGGGGGTCTGGGGGTGTGTGTGTGGAGATGACAAGCATGAGATAATGGTAGAGAGTCAGGCAAGAGGGAGAGAGACTGGAAGAAAGTCATTCGTTTTGAGGAGGTTGATGAAGGAGCCTGAAATAAATAGTCGGCTTACCTATTGACTTTCACCAATAGCAAACAGAATTCCATCTCTTTTTATTCATCATTTATGCACGCATTCATTCAACATTTCAATGAGCAGACACTGTATTACAAACATTGTAGTAGGGGGAAAAAAAGGTGTGAGTATATGGTGAAGACAAGCAAGTTCCTTTGAAAGGGACTGTGTTAGAAATCCAATGAGGTCAAGTATCTGTTGCTTCCTGCCACACAGCAGACTTTGTCAAGCTCACTTGAGCTTTCCCGTCATTTCCTGAAGGGACCCGGTCAGTCCCAAAGCTGCCAGGAACAGGCAGCAGTTGACACAATCTGACTCCAGACTTCTGGAGGAGCTCACGTGCCCAGCTGCTTGGACAGCGACACAGAAAGCAGCTGCACAAGCCCACAGGCCTTGCTTGACCACCCAGGAGCTTTCCCTGGAGGGAAAAAGTCAAGTTACAGCCCACCTGGCTACTGCAGGGCACAGAGAGGTCAAGCTGAGAAGGACTTGGAGTCCGTACACATCACCTTCAACACTGAACATTTCAGAACAAGGCTGTTGGGGGAACATTCTGCAACTCAATGTTCAAAAGAGCTATTATGAGTTATTGTTGTTAAGTGACTGTTGTGTCAATTCTGACTCATTGCGACCATGTATAGCGTTTCTGAGGAGCAGCTGATAACTTTGAAGCATCAACCTTGTGGTTAGCAGTCCAGTGCCTAACATAGGTGTGACACCAGAACTGCTCTTCTGAGTTTGAGTCTAGTATTTAGCTTCCTGATTCTTGGTGCTTGGTATGGGCAGAAGATTAAGAGATAGGTTCTAGGCAGAGATCAAGCTCATTCCAAATACATGCTACACAACTTACAAACTGTGACTATTAATGAGTTACTTTACTTTATGATATTCAGTGGTCTCATATATAATGTAGGACAAATAATAGAACCAGTAGCGTAGTGGTTACGAATCCGGCTGCGAACCTTAAGGTCAGCGGTTCAAAACTACCAACCACTCCGTGGGAGAAAGATGAGGCTTTCTACTCCCATAAAGATTTACACCCTCGGAAACCCTGTACAGGGTCGCTATGGGTCAGAACCGACTCGATGGCACTTAACAATAACAACAATAAAAAATGAAATGTTTATTGGCATTAAGTGCTGTTGAGTTGGTTCTAACTCATGGCAACTCTATAAAGGACTCCAAGTTGCCGATGGTGAATTTGAACTGTCCAACTTGTGGTTAGGAGTCCATGCCTGTAAGTCATTGTAGAAAGATACTTACTTAATTTTTTTACTATAAATATTAAATAAAAATAAAATTCATGTCATATAAATAACATATTTCCCAAAACACAATAGAAGTCAGTAACATAGACGATATTGTCTCCTATTAGCTATTTTCCATATGCCAGTCCCACCACGTTTATGTCAATTTGTCATAATGTGGTGGCTGCCATATTGCTGAAGGTATGACATTGGTGCATTAAATACCAGCAGGGACACCCACAGTGGACAGGTTTCAGCTGAACTTCCAGACTAAGACAGACTAGGAAGAACGAGAGACAGATGACTTCTGAATGATTATCTACTGAAAACCTTATGGATATCAGTGGAACATTGTCAGGTAACACCAGAATACTGAATATTGAAACATGATGAGCAGCACCAAAATATTGTCTGATATAGTGCCAGAGGATGAGCCCCATAAATTGGATGAAACTCATTATACGACTGGAGAAGAGCTACCTACTAAAAGTAGACTTGATGACATGGATGGAGTAAAGCTTCCAGGATCTTCATATGATGATGGTAGATACTCAAAATGAGAAAAACATCTGTAAGTATGCATTAAATAATTAGAACATGGAATGTACAAAGTATGAATCTAGGCAAGTTGGAACTTGTCAAAAATGAAAGGGAATGCATAAAGATCAATATCCTAGGCATTGGTGAGCTGAAAGGACTGGTGTTGGCCATTTTGAATCTGACAATCATATGATTTATTATGCTGGAATGACAAATTAAAGAAGAATGGCATCACAATCATCATCAAAAAGAACATTTCAAGATTTGTCTTGAAGTACAATGCTGTCTGTGATAGGATAATATCCATACGCCTACACAGAAGAACAGTTAATACCACTATTGTTCAAATGTATGCACCAACCACTAAAACCAGTGATGATGAAATTGAAGAATTCTATCAAATTCTTCAATCTGAAATTGATAAAACATGCAATCAAGATGTATTAACCTTGGCAAAGAACAAAGCTTTGGGAATTGATGGAATACAAATTGAAAATTTTCAACAAACTCATGAAGCACTAGAGGTACTTACTCATTTATGTCAAGAAATTTGGAAGACAGTTACCTGGCCAATCAATGGGAAGTTGTTGTTGTTACTAGGTGCCGTTGAGTTCACACCACCTCAAACTCATAGCAAATCTTATGCCCAACAGAACAAAGCACTGCCCAGTCCTGTATCAACCTCACCATCATTGCTACACTTGAACCCATTGCTGCTGCCACTGTGTCATTGTGTCTTTTTTTTTTGCTGACCCTCCACTTTATAAAGCAGTTCCACTGGTATTCATAAGGTGTTCAATGACTAAATATTCAGAAATAGTCCTCTCTCCTTCTTCTTATTTTATCTAGTCTGAAAGCTCCTCTGAAACCTGTCCACCATGGGTGACCCTGCTAGTATTTAAAATACTGGTGGCATAGTTTCCAGAATCACAGTAACACACAAACAACCACATACTTTTGCCCATTTCATAGAGAAGTGATCCAACAAAATGCTGAATCATTGAGCAATATCATACACAAGTAAAATTTTGCTGATAATACTGAAAAAACAGCTACAACAATACATCAAGAGGAAACTTCCAGAGTTTCAAGTTGGATTCCGATGAGGACATGGAAAGAGTGATATCACTGCTGACATCAGCTGGATCTTCACTGAAAGCAGAGAATACAAAGAATATGTTGTTGCTGCTGTTAAGTGCTGTCAAGTCACTTCCAACTCAGAGTGACCCTGTTTAAGGTTTCCAAGAAGCAGTGGAGGGTTTGAACTGTTGATCTTGTTTGCAGTCTATACTGGTCCACAGCACCACATCAGAAGTCCAGAAATAGATTTACTTGTGCTTCACTGACTATGCAAATTCTTTCAACTGTGTGGTTCATGGCAAGCCATTGATAACAGTGGGAAGAATGAGTAGTCCAGAACATTTAATTGTGCTGAGAAGGAACCTGTACATAGATCAAGAGACAGTCATTTGACAGAACAAGGGGATACAGAGTGGTTTAAAATCAGAAAAGGTGTGCACCAGTGCTTCGTTCTTGCACCATACAAATTCAATCTGTATGCAGAGCAAATAATCTCAGAAACTGGATTATATGAAGAAAAATAAGACATTAGGATTGGAAGTAGACTAATTACCAATCTGATAGGCAGGTGTACAACCTTATTTGCTGAAAATGAAGCAGACTTAAAAATACTTACTGATGAAGATAAAAAAAACCACAGGCTTCGGTATACGTTGCATCTCATTGTAAAGGAAACAAAACTCCTCACCACTGGACCAATAAATAACACCATGATGAATGCAGAAATGATCGAAGTAATCAAAGACCTCCTTTTGCTAGGATCCTCTATCAACACTCATGGAAGCAGCAGTCAAGACATCAAATGATGTATTGCCTTAGGTAAATCTGCTGCAGAAGACTTCTTTTAAAGTGTTCAAGAGCAAAGATGGCAGTCTGAAGACTTAGGTGTGCCTGGCTCAAGCCATGGTATTTTCAATAGCATCATATGCATATGAAAATTGGACAATGAACAAAGAAGACTGGAGACGAATTGATGCATTTGAGTTATGGTGTTGGAAAAGAATATTAAAAGTACAATGGACTTCCAGAAAACAAAAAAAAATCTATGTTGAAAGAAGTACAGACAGGATGCAACTTAGAAGCCAAGATGGGAAGACTTTGCATCTCATACTTCAGATATATTATCAGGAGGGACAAGTAGGACATCCTGCTTAGTAAAGTGGAGGGTCAGAGAAAGAGTGGAAGACCCCAATGAGATGGGTTTATACAATGGCACCAACAGTCAGCTCAAGCATAACAATGATTATGAGGATGCCATAGGATATTGCAGTGTTTCATTCTGTTGTGCATGGGGTTGCTATGAGTCAGAACTAACAGCTGCAACAAAGTACTTCTTTCCTCATTTTCCTGACTTATCTTAATATTTGTTGAACACAGACTTCTTGGTCTGCATTTTGCAAGGTATTACACAATAGTGAAATGGTGAAAGATATATTGCTTCTTCACTCAAAGAGTTCTTAGATCATCACAAAGCTGTGCACCCAATATGCACCCATGTATTAGGATCTGAAAAGGCATCATATGCAGAATTTACTTAATGCTCGTGACACCTTCAAATGTAGCTCACCATTATTGCCATTTGTCGTGGGTTGAGTTATATTACCTAAAAATATGTGTTGTAGATCCTAACCCTTAAAATCCCTTTTCTGGTGTCCAGGATAATGCGCTGAACCGAAGGTCCATTTGAACTGTGAGGTCAACAGTTCAAACCCACCAGCTGCTCCTTGGAAACCCAAACCCTATATACAACACATGGATGTAGAAACGTCATAAATGGTGGTTGACTCATCTATTAAGTAAACTTTATGGGGCTTTGTTAGATACCAGTGGATGAAGAACGAATAGGAGAACACCCCTACCCCACAATGTGCGCTTTAAATACATTCAAATGTACTTCTTTCCACAAGGAGCTCTGGTAGTGTAATGGTTACGAGTCAGGCTACTAACCTCAAGGTCAGTAGTTTGAAACTACCAGCATGGTAGAAAGATGAGAGAGCTCCCTGCTCCTGAAAGGATTTACAGCCTTGGAAGCCTATACAGGGTATCTATGAGTCAGAACTGACTCCACAGCACATAACCACCACCAGCACCATTACTTACTTACATATTGGGCATATTCTTGATTCCCTGAGATATATACAAGCATATGGTTAGCTACACAGGAAATAGTGATGCAAGAACGTCTCAGTTATTTGTGATACGTTAAGGTTTTAATAAAAGACAATTTTCCTGCTCTGAAACATCTACTACCTTTTGCTGTGTACTCAGTTGAAGCTTTTAAAGGGCTGCAATTGAAGTAAAGTGTACAGGATGCTTTTTATCATCCTGAAACTGTTTATGAGACTTAAAATGGGATTTCTCTCCACTCACAACTAAATAAGGTTTTTACTGATTTATTGTGCTTCCATCTCTTTTCCTGAGACCTCAATCTCTGTAAGAACCTTCACCTGTTTCTAATTTTCATTTCCCTGGCAAACTTTCATACTCATTTTATTCTGTCATTTTTCACAAACGGTATATTTCTTCCTCCTAGCCCCAGTCACCTCTGATATGGCCTTCTTTGTCCCGAATTGCCACATTAGTATTCTCAGCCCCAGTGCAAACACACTGACCTTCTTCCAAACATATTAACCTCAACCCAAAACCAGTTTCAGGAAAAGGTCTCAGGTTCTCCACCATACTGCAGTAATATAATGATATAGAAGTGATCCAGAGAACCTATGACATATTACAGTGTATTTATAAGAATCTCTATATTTAGAAAATACAGATAAGAGTACTTAGAAAGTCTTTAATTGTTTCAAAGAATCTAGACATATAGAATGCATAAAACCTTTTGGCTATTTGCAAATCTGACAAAATTATTTTTAGTGAAGTTTACTTGACAAAAACATTTTCTGTTTAAATGTGTCATAAATTAAACTGGATTATATTCATTCTGAAATACTGTTTCTAATCATATATATAACACTTAACAAACTTTCAAAACAAAAAGTGGTAAATGAAAAAGCGACAAAGGTTCAGTAAAGTGATGTGTATGCCTTACATGTAGCATAAACATTTTGCTGTGTGTGAATTCAGACATTACATATGTCAGAAGTTTGAGTTATTTACTGTTCCTTAGTTACTTCTTTGGGAGTCCTAGTGTGGTGCTGTGGGTTAATAATACGCTGGACTGCAAAGTAGGTTTGAACCACAAGGTCAGTGGTTCGAGCTCACCAGCTGAAAACACTATACAGGATCTGTATGGGCCAGAACCGACTCAACAGTACTTAACAACAACATCAAGAGCAGTTATTTCTTTATCCTTTGCTGCAGCCTAAAAATATCCTTTGCTGCACAAGAAATATGTTCAGTAACATTTTTTGTATGTGTGGAAAAGGCATTAATTTATTAATCAATTAATATTCTTTCTTTTTTGTTTGTTTTTTTTTGGGGGGGAAGGATGTACACAGAAACACTCAGGAATATATAATAACTTAAACAACCAAAGAATACATTCTGCAAATCTGCCTCCTGGCCCCCAGTATCCAGTTCCTCTCTTTCTATGAGTCTAGAGTCCTCAGCTGCTCCCTCTCTCCATGTCCCTGTCTCTGCCTCCATCTTTGGTGTCGCTGCTTCTCTGGATAGGGTCCCGCACTCTGCTTGTATTCTTCTCTCTTGATGGTCCTAGGGTCTTCTATTTCTGGACTGTAAGATTAACTATTCTCCTGTTTTTGTTACAAAACTTCTACCTTTACAATAGTGACAGTTGCAATTAGTCATAAGAACAATTTCTCATCATTAAAGCATAAGAATCTTATTCCCATCTCTTTTTACCAGACCTGTCTAGACAAGATGAAAACTATTCAGTGGGGACTCTTATCTTCCCCTGCACACTCTTAAACTAAACTCCCACTTGAAAACTTGTAAGCCAGTCACTTTGTGCCTTTAATGCCCCCTAATGTCTAAGTTGCCCATCCCAATCTACCCTATATACAGAGAGGATAGGATTGATGCTTGATGTGAAGACCCTTTCCCTCTCAGTTGGTATGTTTAGCTACTACATAAATAAGTATAGGTCAAGTTCATCAAATTGTAGCAATTTACCCTCATTTCCTTTATCAATTTTTTTTTTTTTTCTTCCTTTAGTCAAGTTCTGATCATCAAGCCATTGAAGCTAGGTCAAACAGGACCTATCTGAAAGTTTGGGCTTTCTTGTGCATCTCCCCTGACTTCATATCAGCTGGACTTCACTCTCAGGACTAGCAGTCTGTAACTATGTCCTTGTCCATGGGCTCAGGAGTTCCAAGGTCTCACCACACTTTGGACCACCCAGCCCTCCCTCTACTCTCTCTCATCCTCAGATCAACGGGAGTCTATGAAACATGGTTGCTTAGTAACATTTGAATTGTTGTTGTTAAGTGCCATTGAGTTGATTCCTACCCATAGCGACCCCGTATAGGGTTTCTGAGGAGGTCTGGTGAGCTTGAATTGCCGACCTTGCAGTTCAAACAGCTCTGCAGTCTGGCACATTAACCCACAACGCCACATTTCATCATTAAACTGAGCATTATCCATATATCCAACTTTACAGTAAGAACTAGAAAACAAAGGCTTTCAAGGAGTTCAGAATCTACTTGGGGTGAGAGAAACAATTATAGCCATTGTAATATGTTGCCTGACAAATGTATTAAAATGCCAGGTTTTGAACTTAGTCTGGGCCTGTGTCAGGGTCTAGATTGCAAATGTTTTAAAAGTGGTAGTTTTTCAGATAAAGATAAACAGCATGGAGCTTCAAGTACAGTTGGTACCTGGGAGTCCAAACAATAAGATACAAACACTAGAATTCTGGAGAAATTGAAATTATTATAAATATTTCTCTAAAAATTCTATCGCTAGGATAATTGAAGTCTGGTTTGCCAGAATGAACAGAATGTTGAAGAAAATGTGAATCAAATAAATGTTGAGTTCACTCTTTAGATTTTATGTTAAAACAAGTTGGTCACCTTGGATATCACTGAAATTCACATGACTAAATGCTATGGGATGAAAGATGCTTATAATAACCTCTGCTACTTACCTCCCTTTATACCAAGGGCTATAGGCACTGATGATCCTATGCAAAGATAATAGACATTTCGCAAGCAAGTAATCTTGGCTAAGTACCTCAAAGTCACTGAGATTCAGAGTTGTCAAAGTTGATATATGCCAACAGTGACTAACCCAAAAAGCTATTGTGAGGATTAAATGAGATAAAACAGCTGATGTTCCTTGTACAATGATTATAAGAGGCCTTCACAAAAATCTTAAATAAAGGAAAGAATAAATGAAACCATACGATAAACAAAGAGAAATCACTTTCTCAATTGTTGTTGTTGTTGGTAAGTGTAATATGAAATAATGGGAAAATGGCAAACCAGAATTTTTTCTGTAGAAGCTAAGGATCACTTTGGGAGAATAAGATGGGTGAGTGAGAAAGAGAAACTGGTCTCAGGATTTCACAATAAAATCCAGACTACTGACACAGTTTTCCCAAGAGTGAACATGGCACACAATCCAGCCAGCAAACCACAGAATGAGAAAATCAGCTTGTGGCCAACCCAAAGGACAACTTTCTAACCACAAGCTGGGACGTCTGATGAGCCATAATACTAGCTGTAATCCAACGTGGAAATGAAGGGGAAAATCCTTGCGTCTAATGCTGTATTTCTCAGTGGGTTATACGCACAACATTTCTTGATGATAGTAGATACAGGCTTAGAAACCATGAAGGATTGTTAAAGATTTACTGTTCCCCAGAGAAATAAAGAGAACTCCTTAAGAAAAAGAAGCCATCAACATGAATGTGGTGTGGAGCATGTTTTCCAATAGACCTAATCACTGAAACATGAACACAACTATACGAGTATACTTTAAGCTTATTGAGAACTTACTAGTACCAGACATTATGTTCACTCATACCAAGACATTATATAGTACATGCTGGTGTCCATCTTATGAAAAAGGATAGTGGACCTTAGGAATTGAAGTTTAATGCCATATATCTAGAAAATAATGGATCTAGGACCCAAACCCAGGTCCTCTTATTCCAAAGTCAGACAACATAATGCTTGTAGTTATCATTCATTTGATTCTTTCCTGTTGCATGTTGTTGTTGTTAGGTGCCATCAAGTCGGTACCGATTCATAGCGACCCTATGTACAACAGAACAAAACACTG
>NW_006408519.1:27971853-27974614 GCF_000296735.1 Chrysochloris asiatica
TCCAACACCATAATTCAAACCTGTTGCATGAAGCACTGGGAATTTAGATGCATATTCTAAAAGCTCTTTAAAGACTTTGCAAGCTACAAGAAATCTAGTGTTGGACACATTTGGGTAAAATAGAGTCCATGTCCTTGCTTATCATCAGCATATACAGCAAAGTAGAGCAATGTTGCCTAAAGGAAGTAATATGCACCATTCATCATGATGATAGGGACATTTATTGTTAGTTGAGTTGTGGTAAGAAGCAGTGAGGAGGGAAGAACTACCTTCTTTACAATGTCTTTAATTCATCGTCATCACTGAATTCATGTTTCATGTGTTTCACACTTCAGTGACTAAGAACATAGACCTTGTGTATTATTTTAGTAAAAAGGACGATAAAGAGATGTGGAAACAAAATTCTTAGATCCTGGATTGGGGAAATACACTTACAGCCTCTATTAATGGAGCAATTGTCCTTTGCAATGGCATATTATTGAATTCTAAATATGGCAAAATTTTAACAATTGATGAAACTAGGTAAAATGCATGTTGGTTCTTCTTGTATCATACTTTCAATTTTCATGAAAGCCTGAATTTTATCAAAATCAATTTTAGGTACCTTTGTGATGTCAAATGGTTAACAATATTTAATAAAAATAAAAGTGAGACTATAAAGGGGTAGTAAAACTAGATTAATTGAAACAGAAAAACCAGGACAAAAATAACCATAGTGTTCACACATTGTGAACTATATTATTAACTAATGTCACTAAGCAATTTAAGTAGAGATTTCCAAATAAGAATTTCATTGTTGTGTAAATCTTCCTCCAAAACACAATAAAAATAATATTCAAATAAGTAATGAATAAATGTTGGGAATAAAGTAAAATAAGCCACCACCAAACCAAAAGACATATGAAACCCAGTGTCACCCAGTCAATTTCAGCTTATTGTGACCCTGTAGGACAGAGGTGAACCACTCCCTAGAGTTTCTAAGCTCACAGTCTTTATGGAATCAGACTGCAACATCTTTCTCTCACAGGCTGCTAATGGGTTTGAACTTTGAGTTTTCTGGGTAGTTGCTGAGGGCTTAACCACTGTGACATCAGTGTTCCATAAGCCACCACCCATCTTCCCAAATGAAAAAAGACTCTGGATTTTTGGCTAGTTAGTTCTGGTTTGAATATCAACTATGCCACTCACCATCTATGGATCTTTGAAAAAGTTCTTTAATCTTTCTAAGCCTCAGTATTTTCAATAAAATGGGAAAGATGAATCAAATCAAGAAGAGTTTTTTGGGGGTTGAGGATTACATCAAATAATTTATACAACATATTTAGCAGAGTTTGTGTCATGCCATAAATAAAATGTCTCATATCATAAATATAATAATTATTGTTATTTGCTTGAGGAGTTTAATTTACCTGTATAATCTCTACAATTTCTCAGCTTTTTCCTCAGGGTGGCTTGTCCCAAAAGTACTATCAAAATATTTGACTGGAGCTGGTCTTCTTGAAGAGTCCTGGTGTGATGCTGTGGATTAATGCGCTGGACTGCAAAGTCATTTTGAACCACAAGGTTGGTGGTTCAAACCCACCAGATGCTCCTTGGAAACCCTATACAGGGTCACCATGAGTTGGAACTGACTTGACGGCAGTTTACAACAGCAGCAGTTCTAGTCTAGACTGTTGTGGTTCACAGTCTAGTGCTAATTCTACAGCACCACACCAGGAAGTTTCGATCCGATCCAGTAAAATACTGTGATGGTAATTTTGGGACAGGCCACCCTGAAGAAAGAGCTGTGTGGCTCTGTGGGTTAAAGTACTGGAACACAAGGGCAGTTTGATCACAAGATTGGCAGTTCAGACTCACCAACTGCTCCTTGGAAACCCTGTACTGGGTCACTATGAGTCGGAACCAACTAGACGGCACTTAACAACAATAACAGTCTTCCTACGGAGGTTATGGCTTGGTGCTGCAGGATAAACATTGGAGTGTTAATCGGAATGTCAGCCGTTCAAACCCATCAGCCACTCCTTGGAAACCCTATGCAGAACCACTGTGAGTCAAACCCAATTTCACAGCATGAGACAACTATAACAGTCTTCTTAAAGCACTAACTTTGCTGTCAAATTCAATTAAGGTATACAAAGGAACTTCAAAAAAGTGAGTGAAAAATGGAATGAAAAGATAATGAAATTTTCTCACAAACTTTCTGAAGCCCTCTCATATTTATATCACACTGACTGTAAACCTTCTTAAAAAAAGCCACGTGATTATCTTTGTGAAGCTAAAAAGAAAAACTTGTAACAAGGGTGAGCAGTTCTGTTTCATGGATTGCATACAGTCTTCTTAGCTTTGTTAATCAAAACAAGACCTTGTCCCACAGGAAACCTGTCAGTAAGCTCATCCTCTCCTCAGCTACTTTGAACAACATTTCCCTCTTAATGGGCCTACCAAATAAGCCAGAAAACATAGTGTTTAAAAATTATAATTGCCTACAATGATTATTGGCATAAAAATAACATATAATCATTCCTATAATTGATGTTTATAAAATTATTGTAAATAATCGTAATAGTAATAATCAGAATGCTTGTTGTTGTTAGGCACCATTGAGTCAGTACCGACTCATAGTAACCTTATGCACAGCAGAAGGAAACACTGCCCAATCCTGGGCGAACCTCTCACTATTGTTGCCACGCTTGAGTCCATCGATGCTGCCACTTGGCCAATCCGTCTTGTTGGGGGTCTTCCTCTTTTCCTCTGACCCTCC
>NW_006408519.1:27975629-27983500 GCF_000296735.1 Chrysochloris asiatica
TATTACTTTTAGAAAAACTTCACTCGCATGAGCTATCAAAGAGATTGTCCAATGACATTTTGTTGGGTCACCTCTCTTTGGAGTGGGCACAAATATGGATCTCTTCCAATCAGTCAGCCAGATAGTTGTCTTCCAAATTTCTTGGCAGAGAGAGTGTGTGCCTTTTGTACCACTTCACTTTCTTTAAAGATTTCAATTTTTATTCCATCAATTTCTGGTGGCTTTTTCCTTGCCAATTCCTTCAAATGCTTGTTTATACTTATTTATGTTTTTGAACCACAAGGTAGGTGGGTCAAGTTTACCAGACACTCCTTGGAAACCCTATACAATGTCGCTATGGGATGGGGCCAACTCAACAGCACTCAACAACAACAACATTTTGGGGCAATTTGAAGTTGATATATGATTCCAATCCCAAAACATTCCTTAAGTGACAAAACTATAGAACTCAATTAGAGGTTTCCAGGGATTAAGGACTAGGGTCGGGGGAAGGAAGTGGGTGCAGTTTTAAAAAGAGCAACACACGGGAACCTGGAGGTGACCTAGTGATCATGCTGACGTTTTTTGTACATGAACTTACATCTATGATATAATTGCCTAGAAGGAAATGCACACATGCACACATAGATATGTTCAATGAGTGCATGGAAAACATACAATCTGAATGAAATGATGAGTTGCATCTATGTCAATTTCAGAGTTGTGATAGTCTATTACAGTTTTGAAAGGTGTTACCACTGTGGAAAAGAAGCTAAAGAGTACATGAGATCTCTGTGTTGTTTCTTACAACTAAAGATGAATCTACAGTTAACTAAAACTAAAAATTACACTTAGGAAGAGGACTACTTATTATCTTTCCTGTATCTTGATGCCCATAGTAACCTGGAAAAGTGGAAGAGTGATATTATTTTCCGTGATCATTGGCATATATTTTAATGAGTAAAACGTTGAACTCTGTCCAATTTCTAGATAGACTTACCTTCTTCAAAGGTCACTAACTGAAACAGACTGCTAGCTTCTTCATCTGGAGATAAACAAGTTAGGCAAAAGGGGATATATATCAGACTTGGCATTTGATGAATGAGGAAAACCTTCACCAGGAGGAATAGGAGCAGTTTGTGTACTGTTGAGCACGCCCAGGGGAAAAATGAAGTCATTGTTATCTGATATGACACCTAGAGCTGCCCTCCTGGCAAACCTGCCACCAACGATGACTCTCCATGAGGAGAGTCTGGGATCAATTAAGGAAAAGTGAACTTCTAACCTATGTGAACTGTCACGGTTGAGGCCTGGCCCGGCTGATCTCTAAGTTTCCAGAGGTTAATCACAGCCCTTTCCAGATGATGAGATTTTTTCTTTCGTTCCCTCCCCCATGGTCCAAAGTGGTGCCCTCTGAAGCCCTGAAGGGAAGGAAATCTTCTTGTCCCCTATTTCTAAAATAGGAATTTAAAAGGGATATTGGTTGTCTTCTTCAAGACTACCCACTACATTTAGAGCAGTGCTTGGCCTTGTAATAGGTAGTCAATGCATTTTTATCAAATATTCATTTGAAGAGAACCTTGAAGGACATTCCAGCTCACAACTTCTTACCTTTATACAAGGAAAAAAAAAAAAAAAAGCACAACCAATATCTACCATCTATTAAATGTGTACTAGACATCATCCATGGTCCTTGTGCAGGCATACACTTATCATTCCTCTCAAATAGAATATACAATAGCTGTTAAGCGCTGAACTATTAACGTAAAGAATGGAGGTTAGAGCCCACCCAGAAGACAGCCCTGGCAGTCTTCTTCCATAAAGTCACAGCATTAAAAACCCGATGGAATGTGGTTCTAGTCAGCACACATAGGGTCACCCAGAGTCAGAGTCATCTCCAAGGCAACTATCAACAATACGTGAGGCCACTGAGACATGGTGGTGGTGGTGTACCATGAAGTCGGTTCTGACTCACAGTGACCCTGCACAGGTTTTCTGAGGCTGTAAATCTGTACAAGAGTAGAAAACCTCATTGTTTTCCTGCAGAATGGCTGGTAGTTTTGACCTGGAGTTTAGCAACCGAACTCATACCCATTCCAACCAGAGGTCCTGAGACAAGGCAGAGCAAATACTAAGACATGAGCACACGGAATACTCTGCCAGGTCACTCAGCTGGTAAGTGACCGAAGCGGGATGTGATCTCAGCTCTTGTGGTTAGGCCATCAGCCCATCCCGCCTTCCACTATTCCTTAGACAGCAGATGATGGTGTCAAAAGTGATGGTGTCCTTCCTGGTTTGAGAGTTAACCAAAATTCTCATATAAAAATTTTAAAAATCATTCTGAGTTCTTTAAGTGTTCACCACAGTCATTATCAACCCAGTTTATAAATGGGAAAATAGGATTAAAGTGGTTGTTATTGTTGTTATTGTTGTTAAGGGACATTGAGTCCGTTCTCACTCATAGCAACCCTGGATATGTTTTCCAAGGAGCCGCTGGTGAGCTTGAACTGCCAACCTTTCGCTTCACAGTGGCTTTTCTGTCCAGCGCCTTAACACACAGCGCCACAATGACAACCCAGTTAGTAACTGTTGAACTCTGTTGCCTGAATTTTATCTTCTAAACCAGGCTCTTGCATTTCCTACATACTGTTGAGTCTTACATTTATGAGTCAATATTGTATCAGTAAGAATTTAAATTCATTTTTGAAAGCTGAGTTTCACTGCCTGGGTTACTTAAGTTCCTTAAGGTACAGTTTGCTCATCTGTAATACGAAACCTGCCTTTTCTGTCTTTGTGGTTTTATGTCAAGGACAGATAAGCTGACATAAATGAAAAGTCTTTATCCACTCTAATCTAGTGGAGACATATAAATTGCCAATATGATTATCATTTTGCATAATCATTTTTACTTTCAGGAAGCAATCCAAAATGGAAAGTTCTTTGGATTATCATTGGAAGCACTTTGTATTCAAGTATGAAGCCATTCATCTATTCAACAATTTGGTTTTGAGTTTCTTATATGAGATGCACTACACAAGACACTGTAGGAAACACAGTAAGCTGGTTTAGTAAAGCAATTGTCATCAAGTTTTCTCCAACCAATGGTACCCCCAAGAGTCTCTAAATTATGCTCCATGGGCCTTTCAATGAATTGTTGAAAGTAGATCACAGACCCTTTTTTCTAAGGATCCTCTGTTGTTGTTAAGTACGGTCAAATCAGTTCAAGGAACCTCTAGGTAGACTTAAACCTTCAACCAACAGTACCACCCAAGGACTCCCTTTACATAAATACTACTTATAAAATTATTATTGTATAGAAATCATGATTTATTTGCCATTTATTTGTCTCATTCTAATATCTAATAGGGCTCCTGGTGTGACACTGTGAGTTAATGCACTGCCCCCGCCCCCCAAGGTCAGTTTGAATTGCAAGGCTGGTGGTTCAAATTCACAAGCTGCTCCCTCAGAAATTCTATACAGGGTTGCTATGAGTCTGAACCAACTTGAGGGCACTTAACAACAACAACAACATTTAGTAAGTTGTTGTTGTTCTTAAGTGTTGATGAGTTGGTTCTCACTCATAGCGACTCATATAGAGTTTCCTAGGAGTGGTTGGTGAGTTTTTACCACCAATTGCAATTCAAACTGACCTTTAGGTTGAGTACTTATCCTACAGTGCCACACCAGGTGTTCAAGAAATGTTGATTAAATGTTGAGCAAAGAATAAGACTCAGATCCTTCCTTTTAGAAAAGGATATGTAAGTGGCCACGAAAAATAATATCATTCCTCCACCTCTCAAGATTACTACGGGCATCAAGATACATAAAAGATAGTAAGTAACTTTCTTCCTAACTGAAATTTTTATTTTTAGTTAACTCTAGGTTTAATTGATGATAAAATTAAAAGACATTAAGAAAGGAAGTAAATGTCAAGAGTCAAAAGAAAAATGCAGATTATATATGTATCATAAAGACAATGAATGAGAGAAATGGTGGTTGATTAGAGTTCTTCAGTTGGTTCCATGGAAGATGTGGGATTTATCCTACATATTAAAGACTTGTCTGGTATACTTGGTTAATCAGAAATTATTTACAGAAGTGATTTTTCAAATTGACTTCATCCTTAAGCTTCACCCCTCAGAGATACTGTTCTGATTCCCTAGGTTTGGTTGATACTAGAGAAGCTGTGCTTTTAAGAAGACTTGAAGATAAATCTTATGTTTAGATAAGTTTGAAGCATGCTAAAATAGAAGGATGAAGACTTACAAGTAGGATGAAATCGTTTTTAAAAAGTGAGTAAGAAAGAAAACTTAAAGAATGCAAGATTTTACAATTGTTCTTCCCTTCTTTTCATTCAGCAAAGGTAACCTTTTGGAGACTAAGAACATTTGGAGAAGAACATTCCAAAACGCATACATCTTTAAGCATGCAGGACTAGCATTGTCACCCGTACATTTGTGTCATGGAGTTTCTGGGTAGTGCAAATGTTTAACACACTTGTCTGCTAACCAAAAAGTTTCAAGTTCGATTCCACTCAAACTCCGAGGAAGAAAGTTCTAAGGGTCTACTTTGGAAAAAAAATGAGCCATTGAAAGCCCAGTGAAGCAGTTTTGTTCTCACACACATGGAATCACCATGAGTTGGAATCAACTTGAGGACAGTTGCTTTTTAAAATTTGTTTTATGCTCTGACTTCAACTCAACCATTCATTTATATTCCATAAAAAATGATTGTGAATATACGATGGATGGTGCCTCTCCTCGTCACCACCACATGGTCTTCTGTTCACACACACACATTGTCTTCACACTCCACCACATTATTTTCTGCTCACACACCTAATAACACAATGTGCTTGGCTGTGAGTATTCAGAGATAAAGGAAAGTCTCATGAATCTCATGATTCATGTGTGAAGTCATATGATGCAATCAATAATTACTATAATTATAAGGACTCAGGTGAGGTGATAGGGAGAAGTCTGTAACTTCACAGTCAACTACGAAGGCATGACCTTGCAAAATTACCTAGCCTTTGTCTCAGCATATTCATCTCAGTCCCAAAGTGAGCAAATTCTCTGTGGTCATGTTTCAAAACTGTGAAGAGCAATGGACAGTTTTTTGTTTTGTTTTGTTTTGTTTTGAGACAAGTCTAAACATTTCTTTTTCAAAGTAAAACGTGTTTTTCTGCACCCACTGTACGCTGGGTACTGATTTTCTTGGCATCTTTGAATATAATCGTCACTTCTCCGTAAGCAGAAATGCATTCTAGAGCTGTTTTTCCAATAACATTTATCTTAACAATAAAATTTAGCTTAGTCTGCTGGGCTAGTACAACTTCCCTGATCAGGCAGCCAGCCCAAGCAAACATTGTTTAGGGTTATAATTAGAGCTATTTAATTGTTTAACAATCTCATAATAACTTCCAAAGAATCCCAGCCTGTTCATGCACGGCAATTTAAAACTTAATTTTTTCTCTTCGTTTTTCTTCTTCTTCTTTAAAGAAGAACTAAGGCTAATTCTAGCTCAAAGCCCCAGAGTACAATTAAGACCCCTGCAAAACGTGTCTGGAAGAAGAGACTCCCTTTTGGTTAAAGTAAGGAGCTCTTCACAAAGACTGTTGCCACGATTTGTTTTGATTTGATAAACAGAGAGCAGGACTGTTCTGAGACCTCTTCCCCTGCCCCACTCAGAAAGGGGGTGTTTATGTACAGCTGTGGGGAATTACTCACAAGAGGTTTAAACAGTGGAAAAAGAAAACATCCTCTTTTCGTTTTGGACCCACCCAGCCCACCAAGGTTTATGGACATAGCCAATGGAAAGACAGACTACATTTCATTGAAAAATCCCCTGGACAAATGGAGACTGAATCCACGTCAAGACAGCGACAGATCTGAAGGGCTGACAATGAGGTTAGTGGAGGCAGCAAACTGGAATCTTTCTGGAGAGACTTTGCTTCAGAGACAGCATTCAGAGAGCGACAAGGAGGATGGAACTGCAGCAGCAATCAAGGCTGTGTTAAAAAGGAGCTTTGGTAGTGAAAATCCTTCTTAGCCAGCCATGAATAAAATCTACATTTTCTTCCTGTTTAAATGAATGTTGGAAAAAGAATAGAATCGTAATCCCTTCGTTCACATTTTTCCTTAATCCAAGTAATCCTCCTCTATTATTTTATTTATATGTTTTGGTTTATTCAAAAAGGAAATAGAAATTTGGTTAAAAGACAGTAGAGTAATTTGCTCCACAACACCTTAAAATTAGTGATTAAGATGATAATAAATCCATCACTGGCTACACTCTCAGGAGTGTGATAGTTCTGGAAGATAAACACTAGACTTCAAACCACGAGGTCAGCAATTGGAGCCCACCAGCCACTCCACAGGAAAACAATGAGTTTTTTCTGTTCACACAAAGACTTATAGCCTCAAAAACCCTATAATGCATTCCTAAGAGTCAAATCTGACTCAATGGCACTTAACAACTTGTCATTATTTCAAATGAAACCTCAAGAGTTTTGAATCTTGTTATTCTTAAAAATAGTAAGTATTGGCCCACTTACTAAACCCTATAGGGAATTGCACTTAATGTCCTGAGGAGGGTGAATTGGGGGCTTTAAAAATGCGCTAGATGGATATTTATCTCTCTGAATTTCTTTTCAGTTTTCATGACAATTGTAAGAAGTGACTCAGGTAGAATTTGGAGACTGTCTAATAAATATAAAATACAGATTTGTATATATTGAAACATATTTAATTTGAAAGTCCATAAACACATTTAATATCTTTGGCAGCAAATGTTATGTACTAAAACTAAAAAAAGAAAGAAGGAAAAAATGAATTTGCTTTCTAGAGTGAAATTCAACAGAAAAGTTTCCATCAAGTTATCTTTAGATGGTACTGACGTGGCAATATACTTCAGAAAAACATATTTATAGAAAAATTCCCTCCATGAAAGATTTGATTCATTGAAGTCTATTAGAGGAGAACCAAGATGGCGGCATAGTCAGAAACCCCATAATAGTCCTCTTGCAACAAAGATGAAAGAAAACAAGTGGACTGGATATAGATGCCAAACTTTGGAACCCTGAGCATCAAAGGTGAGGTTGAAGAGTTAGACCGAGTGCCAAGTGGAAGGAGAGACTGTACCAAAACAGCAGACCTGGAGAATTATGAATCACCAACACTCTTCCAGGCACCTGCACAGTGTGGCCATATTGAGACAAAGCAAGCAGTCTTCCTAGATGTGCCTTCCACTCAGTGTAGCCAAGGAAGAGCGATGCTTCACCCCTTTCCTGAGTGAGGCAGCAGGGCTCCCTCTCCTGAAAAAGTTATATTCACACACCATACTCACTGTTCTCCCCAGCTACCCATGCCAAAGGCCCCCTATCCCTCTCACTAATCCCCTCTCATATGATAATAGCCCAGCAGTTCCCAGTACCATCCATCCCCTGTGGTGCCCACCCCTTCAATTAGCCATTTATACCAAACCAGTGTGACACTTCCTTAAAACCTAGAAATATAAATACCACAGGATCCACCAATGCTACTTGTAGGGAGACATACTTTAAAGTCTTTACCAAAGTCAATCTTTTCTCCCTTTATCTTGATGCCATAGTCTGGTCCAGTGGTGAGGATTTTTGTTTTCTTTACATTGAAGTGCAAACCAAACTAAAGGTTCTGCTCTTTGATCTTCATAACTAAGTATTTTAAGTCCTCTTCACTTTCAGCAAGCAAGCTTGTATCATCTGCATATCTCAGATTGTTAATGAGCCTTCCTTCAATCCTGATGCCTTGTGTTTCTTCATATAATTCAGATTCTTAGATTATTTGTTCAGCATACAGATTGAATAAGTATGGTGAAAGAATACAACCCTGGTGTATTCTTTCCTAATTTTA
>NW_006408519.1:27987260-27992437 GCF_000296735.1 Chrysochloris asiatica
TGGCGGAGCTCTCTGCTATACGTCCACCCGATCCGCCATCTTGTTTGTTCTCTCCATTTAACTCATTTTTTGAAAAAGAAAATATATCATGAAATCTTTTCATTTTAAAATTACCTCTGAAATCTTGTTTGATGTAATTACAAGCACTCCTATTAAAACAAAAGTGACCATTGCCAGTGCGTTATTCCAGTGAAATGGCCAGAAATTTAAGCAGAGAGATACTTACTCAGTTTTTGAAGATAAACGAAACTAAAACCTTAACTTTGAATTCTTTGTTTTTTGGTTTTTTGGGGTTTGTTTTGTTTTGCAGTCAGGACTAAAACAATTCTCTCTCCTTCTCTCTCTTCTCTTATCCCCACCTTTTCTCCTTTCTTACTTGAGAGATAGATATGTTTTCTTTAAAAAAAAGAAAATCATTGTTAAATTTCTTTTCCTTTCTTTCTGCAAAATAATATTTTCGTTTTTGTTTCATTTCCATGTTGTATCTCCAAAGTCCAGGCTAACATAAAAGAACAGAGGAACCAGGTGCTGTTTAGGCAGTCCTGACTCACACTGACTTCACGAGTTCCAGAGTAGAACGGCTCCACAGGGTTTGTATGGTGGTGACCTCACAGACCTGTCTTTACAAAGGAAAGAAGGACTGGGTTCAAATCACCAAGATTTCGGTTAGTAGTTGACTGCTTAAACATTTGTCTTACCCCCACCCAGACCCATAGCTGGCAAGTCGATTCTGACTCATAGTCCCTATAGAACCCTATAGGACACAGTAGTTCCACCCCATAAGGTTTTCAAGCAGGTGATCTTCACAGAAGTAGATAGCCACATCTTGCTCCTCTGGAGCAGTTAGTGGATTCAAACTGCCAACCTTCTGGTTAGCATGCAGCCAAAAGACAAAATACTTAGGAATATAAGTGACTTAGACTCTGCACTATGCCACTGCACTACCAGGGTTTCCTTTGTCCTACCTAAAGACTTCTAAAGCTAGCCTGTTATTGTTGTTAAGTGGGTTCCAACACATAATGACTCTGTATAGGGTTTCTGCTTCCAAGAAGCTACTAGTCGATTTGAAGTGCCAACCCTGAGGTTACCAGTCCAGTGATTAACCTATAGATCCACACTAGAAGCCTAAATGTGACACATAATAGTTGTTCAAAGATATTTATTGAGTGAAAATGCGTAAATGACGTCCCGGTGTGGCGCTGTAAAACAAGCACTGGTCTGGAATTTGGTTTGAACTGCAAGGTTGGCAGTTCAAACTCACCAGTCACTATTCAGAAATTCTATACAGGGTCGCTATGAGTGTGAACCAACTCAATGGTACTTACAACAACAGTAAAGCCCTACATAATAATTACATGAAAAGTGCAAAATGCGCTCACTCATCACCCTCTCCCTACTTCCCACCCCCTGGGGAGGAAAAAAAAAGAATATGGAAGAAGAAGATAAAGTCAGACTTTTAGTGGGCTGGACCTTTCATCAACTTATCAATATCTGTGCAAACCTGTCTTTGGGTTGTAGCTGCATTTTGGGAGCTTGACTTCTAGTGGTAGCTCTCTGAAGCACACTGAGGAGCCGAGGTGAGCTAGAAGAATAACAGAATCCAGTCAAATACAGACAGCCTTCAAAACCCTCGATTCTATGTACTCAAAAAAAAATCTATTCATGGTTAGAAAATGAACATTATTTGTCTATTCATGGCTAGAAAATGAATATCATTTGTCCAAAAGTTTGCAGCTGTTACAGTCTCTTGAGAAAATAAAACGTACGACCTTTCCATGCCAGGTTTATTATTTATTTAATTTTTGGATTGCCTAACTTTAATGAATCAGAGATAAAATCCCAAAATAGGCATTTATAAAGGCAAGTCTGAGAGGAAGAAAAGACTCAGAACCAGGGTTGGTACTCACTGCTGTTAGTTCTCAAACTACAAACCCTTAAGCCGGTTCTTCCTAATTTTGCCAGTTTGCCTAGGTGATAATTTTGTGCCAATCAAAACAGTAGCTTATATTGATGCCTAATATATTCGTCTCTGTCTACACTGGTGGCTAGTTCTGGAAAACAAAATAAAGGGAGCACTGAAACAAATAATGAAACGTGAAAACTTAAGCCCTGTTATAAAAGGAAACGAAAAGAAAAGTAAGAGGAGAAAATGGGTTTTCCCAGGAATGTCCACATCTTTACAGACTCCTGTTTTCAAAGTGGATTTTCTTTGAATAGAGTTTGAATTTGCCAACAGGCTATTAGGATATAATGCTCTACTCACACTTCTCCAAGAAAGGCTCTAAGGCTTGCTGTAACTTCTACACTTTCCCAGAGATGGGTAGAGCCAAGAGAAAGGGGTGAAGCAAAGTGGGCAAAAGATTGTGGGAGTAGGAGAAAGCTCTCTGGATTCTGTCCAGCCACCTTCAAAGGGTAACCTCTTCCCAGCAGTGCAAACCCTCAGGGGTAGATTATGCAAAGTCCGTGCCCACTAGCACCCCTGAAAACCTGGCACCCCCTCCATTCAGATTTGAGGATTAAGTAAACTGGGGGAATGAAAGCATCTATTTATCCCTGGTCCATGTCCAGAATTACTCTTCTGGTCTGGAGCCTATGGATTTATTGGTGGTTTGATTGTGATCCTTGCTGTCTTGTTTTTTGGTTTGCTTTTCTAGGGGAGATCCATTATCTGATCGTTCTGTGTTTATTTTTTAGCAAGGGTGCTTAATTGTGTAACTCCTGGCTAGGTTTCCACAGCCAAACGATAGAAATCAGTGTTGGAAAAGACCTATTAGGTCATTTTACCCTAACTTCTGCCAGTGAAAATTTTGCCTCTAACAAGCAAGATGAAGTGTCCACCCCTTCCCTTGGGAGATTAGCTTCCACAATCCAATTAGTTCACACTGCCAACTTGCTTCCCCTGACATTCAATTTACAATTAATATCATTGTGTTTCTTAATTTGGTTCCCACAATAAAGTGTTTAATTTCTCTTATTGTATTTAAATGTTAATGCACTGATAAGTCTTTTCAAATTTCTCCTGAAAAAAACTCATTTATTTATTTATTTTTTCTTTAGAATCTACAGTTTATTTGCTAACATCTGTCATTCTTTGAAGGACTCTTATCTCTTTGACAGTAAGATCATGAAAGCTCCTAACTTAACAATTTAGGGCGTATATAATTAACAGTTATAAACAGTTGAATTGAGCACTTTAAATAAAAAAAAATAAAAAAAACACCACCAAAAAACCTAGCCTACTCCAATAGTTTGCTCTATTTCCCAAAATTTTCTGGCAGATCAGCTAACGGTGTAAAGTATGTTGGTCATTTTCACTGCCTCTTTTTGGATCTCTCAACTTTCCAGTTGCGTGTGCATGTGTGTGTGTGTGTTGGGGGGCATGGTGAAGAGAGAGAGAAAAAGAGAGATTAATGACATGTGTGAGTTGTCCTGCTGAGGAGAGCTACACCCTGACTCAGATGATTAAATGACATTAAGACAGGCAGAAATAAAAGGAAGAGGGACAGGATAATTACAATGAGAAATCTAAGGCTTGAAGAAACTAAGGCAACCACAAGGCAATCTCACTCCCTAAAGAGACGCATCCCTTTCCTGCTAAAGTGGTAAATTGTGAGTTCAGGTTGACAGAACAGTTCCCATGGCAACAGCAGCTCTCCCCAGTAGGGCTCTGCTCTCCTGGGGATTGGCCCCATCAGTGACTAAGGCTCCGACTTTGCTGCTGCCTTCCCTGGTCTCCCTCTTTGGATTCTCTGGCCATTTTGGATGCTTGATCACTTCTGCTTGACCAATTCACTACGGTCTCCTCCTCATGACCTTTGGGTAGGCTGGTGTAAGGGAGGAGCTCTTGTTCCTTGGTCCTGCTCTCTGACTAAGCCCTCTCTTGCTGGTCCTCCCTTTCCTTGTGATCCAATATCAACGCCTGACCAAACTCCACTCTTTCTCAACATCCCTATTCAATTGGTTGTAAAGACAACCTGTCTACTCAAATTTGCCATCAGCTTTATCACAGCTCGCAGTCCTCTAAGGGACACATGGATTCAGAACATGCTCTTATGTTTTCGTTAAGTACCATCGAGTGGGTTTTGAATAATAGCAACCCTGCCTAGAATTTCTGAGGAGTGGCTGGTGGATTTGAACCACAAGTCTTGAGATCAGCAGTCCAGTGCTTATCCTGCAGCACCACTCCATGCTCTGTTGTCCTTATTATTGTTAAGTGCCTTCAACTCAGTTCCAACTCAGAGCGACATTATATAAAGATTCCAAGGAGAAGCTGGGGGGGTTTAACTGCCGACCTTGTAGTTCAAAGTTCAGTGCTAGGCCCTACAAAACACAAACTGATGACATGCCACTGATCCGCCCTCTCAGTTTGTTCCAACAGCATGTGCCTTTCTGCAATCCCTTTACTGAACTTACTATCAAGCTCTTTCCCATTTCCCAAAATGCCTGTTGTTCTCTCTACCTGCCTTTCACTTGCTCATGAGGTCATACATGAAACTCACAGACATTGTCCCTGATTGCTCTCCCCTGGGTCAGGTTAGGTTCCTTAGTGGAACAAAACGTTTCCCCTTGACTTCTAAACTAAAAGTTGATGGTTCAAATCCATGCAGAGTCCTATAAAAGAAAGGTCTGGTGATTTGCTTCCATAAAGATTACAACCAAGAAAATGCTGTGGCGCTCACGGGGTGGCTAGGAGGGGAAATTGGCTCAATAACAGCAGCTTTCTGTTCTTTGAGTGTGTGTGTGGTGGGGGGATCTAAGCTGGATCCTATGATTATCCTTTGTCAAAGTGCCCTAATTTGCATTCATGGCTTTTACCAGCATATATAAATATGTGCTTATTTGTTTGTCAATCTCTTAAATATTTGTTAAACTCAGTGATCTGTAAAGATAGGATTGTGTTTACTGCTCATTTCAGCTTGTGCTTATTAGTATCATAGAGGCTCCGGGTAGTCATCACTTCAACTATAATGGCAAAAAGAGAGAACGGAATAAAAGTTGACCAAGTATATCACTGTGGTTTAGACAATCACTTAAGTGTCTTATATATACTGTTGCATTTTCCCCCTTCATTCATGAAAACATATAGATAGTTGGATATATGTATATATATATATATATATATGGAAATCGACATTGTTAAAATCTAAATCAGGTGTTGTACCAGTAAGGTTTCACAA
>NW_006408519.1:27992537-27994152 GCF_000296735.1 Chrysochloris asiatica
TTGTTTTCTTTACATTGAAGTGCAAACCAAACTAAAGGTATTTTAAGTCCTCTTCACTTTCAGCAAGCAAGGTTGTATCATCTGCATATCTCAGATTGTTAATGAGCCTTCCTTCAATCCTGATGCCTTGTGTTTCTTCATATAATTCAGATTCTTAGATTATTTGCTCAGCATACAGATTGAATAAGTATGGTGAAAGAATACAACCCTGGTGTATTCTTTCCTAATTTTAAACCACTCAGTGTCCTCTTGTTTTGTTTGAACAACTGCCTCTTGGTTTATGTATAGATTCCTCATGAGCACAATTAAGTGTTCCAGAATACTCATTTTCTGCAATGTAGTCCATAGCGTGTCATGATCCACACAATCAAAATCTTTTCATAGTCAATAAAGTATAGGTAAACATCTTTGTGGATTCTCTGTAGCCATCAAGAAACCAAACAACATATTGCATTAGGCAAATCTGCTACACAGACCTTTTAAACTGTTCAAGAGCCAAGATGTCAGTCTGAGGACTAAGGTGCACCTGAACTAAGGCATGGTATTTTCAATAACCTCATATGCATGTGAAATGAACAAGGAAAAATGTAGAAGAATTGATGCTTTTGAATTATGGTGTTGGAGGAGAATATTGAAAATACCATGGACTGCCAAAAGAACAAATAATTTGTGTTGGAAAAAGTACAGCCAGAGTGCTCTTTAGAAGCCCGGATGACCAGCCTCAGAAACTCTAAGAAGGTGTTCTATTCTGTTGTTCTATGGGGTGTTTATGAATTCAAATTAATGAAATGATAGTGTTAAAAGATTATATATATATTTATAATAAGCACAGGTACTAAGCCTTATACACATGGTTTGCAAATTTATACTCTAAAATGATACCAAAAAGTAGATTTAACAACAGAATGACTTTTGGGGGTTTATTTGACAAAACTCTCATGATTAACCTGTTTGATTTCCTTAAAATATAACTCCCATGAATGTCATTATGCCTAACAGTCCTGGTGTGATGCTGTAAGATAAACACTGGACTGCCAACAAGGATCAACATTTCAAACCCACCAGCCACCCCTTGGAAACCCTATACAGGGTCCCTATGAGTTGGAACTGACTAGACTTAGCAGCAGCAACAAGTTAAGGTGAAATGAGGTTTTATTCTTCAGCGTGTATGCAATCATTAGGCTGAGATATAATTGTAATCAAACATAATCAACAATAATAGATAAAAGAGAGCCTCTAAAGAAGTCCTAATATTTTCCATAACCCTCCATTTTAAAAGATAATAAACATCTGGCCCTTATTCATTTAACTCTTTTTTTTTTTTAATTAAAGTTTTTATTGTGAATTGAGTGATAGTTTACATGGGAGAACATTGGTTTTACTTCATCCTATCGAATTTTGTTTCATTGCAATGATTACCATCCCCTCCGTGCATCACTATTCAACAATATTTGCTTCTATTCCCTCGGTTCTTTTGGTTGTACACACAAACATTCAGGAATCTAGAATCATTTAAAAAACCAAAGGGCACATTCTGCAAGCCTGCCTCCTGGCCGCCAGTACACAGCCTTTCTCTTTCGATGAGTCTGGACTCCTCAGCTGCTGTATCTCTTTT
>NW_006408519.1:27999187-28004121 GCF_000296735.1 Chrysochloris asiatica
TATATATATATATATATATGGAAATCGACATTGTTAAAATCTAAATCAGGTGTTGTACCAGTAAGGTTTCACAATACAACACCTGATATAGATTCACATTAAGCAAGAGTGAGTGGTTATCTTTTTAATTTTTTTAAGGTAATTTATTAGGACAAATAGGAAACTCATATAATTCATGAGAAGATGAAAGTATGTCATGTGAATAGTTAGATACCAAAAGAATGCAGAGTCTAGGCAGTAGAAGCAATGTTTTCATGATGCCATCCTTGTCAATGTACTAGTGCCACCAACACTGCTGAAATCTTCAGGCATGATCACTTGAAGCATGCTTAAACTGCTGCCATGAATGGACTTTGATGATCCCTTTTACTAGTAACTAAAAGGAGCTCTGGTAGCGTAGTGCTTACGAATTGGGCTGCGAACCACAAGGTCAGCAGTTCTAAACTACTAGCTGTTCCACGGGAGAAAGATGAGGCTTTATGCTCCCGTAAAGATTCACAGCCTCAGAAACCCCATACAGGGTCGCTATGAGTCAGAACCGACTCCACGGCACATAATAACAACAACGTAAGCTTCCAAGTCCTGAGTTATCTAAACCCCAACAGTCAGAACAAAACAGATAAATGATTTCTTCCTTTTGAGTAGATATTCTGAAGTAGGGAAACTTTGCCTTAGTTCCTTATACAATGAGTTATTCCCTACAAATAGGGAGGAGAGATGAATGATGGGCAGCTCTCAACCAACCAATCAAATCAGCCAACCAATCAGTGCACCCAATAAGAGCAATAGATGACTTCAGTTACCATCTTCAGGATGTGCCTCTCTTGATGCTTGAGTGTATGGGTATCTTGCATATTGATCATCTTCTCTGTTGCTTTCTATATTATTAATTCTTTTAGTCTCCTTTCTTAAGGGTCTACATTTTTTTTTTTTTTTAAAGATAATTTCTTTTCAGAGATATTCAGTTAATCTCTTTGAATTGTTTGGTAAATTCTGTTGAAAATGCAAGTATATTGTTTTAAGAAGGATTTTCTAGAAGTGGCGTCTGAGACAAGACTTCTAGTGAAAGTGATATATTAGGGGGAAACCTTTATGAAAAGATACAAAAAACAAATCAAGATACAAAAGGAGAAAGTGCTAAGTGAGGGAAGGTGGCTTCAAGCACTGGCTAGCCAGCCGTGGTCTGATTCATATGGGTAGATCTTTGAAGCATCAACCGTATAGCGCCATTGCCCTCATTAAGGCAGGAAGTAATCACATATTTCCCATTAATCTGTCATCAACTTTGGACCATCCCCAGGGTGGTGGGACATAACTCTCTAAGTGAAGCAGCTGACAGAAGAACACACTTTCAAGAGGCAGCTGACCTCAGAGAAGCTGGACTGTACAACCACGGCCCTTACAGAGGATCTGGCAGGAGTAACACAGTGTTTGCTATAGGCATCTCCTACTAGATTCTGCTTGTTTTATTAATTTATTCCTTGTGTTTTCACACAAATCAGCAAGAGCAGCAAAAAATCAACATAGTATAGCTAACCCTTAACGAACCTGGAGATGTTTTTACTTGACAAACTTAAGTCTTAAAAAATGCTATGGCTAAATTGTGACAAATACTTGAACAAATTAGAAATCATTCAAATAAAATAATACTTTGTCTAAGCAACAGCAAACATATGTACACTTATAAAAACACAGATAATTAGCTAATTTTTTTTTTCCATCCAGATATTGACTATTGTGCTGGGTATGAACATGTCAATGAATCAACTCTACTTGTCTGGGAAATAAAAGTTAGTTCCTTCACATAGATCTCCAAACACTGGAGTTGAGATTTCTTATTTAGGAAAAAATGATGATGGCAATATTATTAATAATAATGAAAAAAATTTTCTTCTAATTTCTTTTACATAAATTCATTTAATAAATTGAATCAAAAGAATGTAGAAGGAATACACAGAGACACTGTACCAAAAGAAATGATTAACATTCAGTCATTTCAGAGGTGACATACGATCAAGAACTGATGATACTGAAGAAAGAAGTCTAAATTACACTGAATGCTTTAGTGATAAACAAGGTTTTATTCCAGAGAACTTGGCTGAAAGCATATCATACTAGAAAAATGTTTACTTGTGTTTTATTGATGGAATGCCAATTGAGATATTTGAAAAGATAGATACAGCACTGGAGTCCTGGTGTGGCACTGTAGGGTAAACACTGGACTGCTAGCCCCCAGGTTGGTGGTTCAAAACTCACCAGATGCTGCCTGGAAACCATACACAGGATAGATATGAGTCAGAACTGACTCAACAACACTTAACAACAACAGATACAGTGCTGAAGGTGCTCACTCATCTATCCCAAAAAACTTAGAAGACAGTTATCTGGCCAATCAACAGCAAGAGTCCCATAGCCATGCCCTTTGCAAAGACAGAAGATGCAACAGAAAATCAAATGATCCAACAATACTATTAGTAACACCTGCAAATAAAAGGTATGAGGGCAGCAGGACATCCAAAGGGAACCACCAGAAACTTGAGTCAGATTCAGAGGAGGGTGTGGAATGAGGGATATCATTACCGAGATCAGATTCCAGAGAACTTGGCTGAAAGCAAATCATACTAGAAAAATGTTTACTTGTGTTTTATTGACTATACAAAGGCATTAGACTGTGTGAATCATAACAAATTATGATAAAGCTGAGAAGAATGAGACTTCCAGAAGCCTTAATTGTACTCATTAGAAACCGGTATATAGGCCAAGAGGCAGTCACTCAAATAGAATAATGGGATTCCTCATGTTTTTAAATCAGGAAAGGTGTGTATCAGGATTCTATCCTTTCAACCTACTTATTCAGTCTATATGCTGAGCAAATTATCTGAGAAACTGGACTATACAAAGAAGAGCATGGCATGAGGATTAGAGGAAAACCCATTAATAAAAAAGAGGAAGGTCCTCAATGAGATTGATTGATAAAGTGCCTGCAATCATCTGCTCAAGCAGCAAGCGTTGTGAGGATCGTGAATGGCACAGGACTGAACATCTTCATCAAATTTTTGTGGAAGAATCTTCATTAAAAGTAGACAAAATTTAACCAGAATTTCAGATTTTCAATGGAATCCAAATTACTGGAGCCATTGAGACTGGATGAACGCCAGAAATTATTGCCTTCACATAATCTTTAAACCTTAAACCGTAACTGTCCTCTATAGTTTTCTTTGAACAACAACAGAATGGCTTGTCTTAATTAGTAAAATATGTCTTCTTTGAAAAATGAACCCTTTCAAAGAATTATCATTGTGAGATTGATGATGACAATTCAGAAGATGGAATGAGAATCTTTGGGGATTAAGATGATGATGATAGAAAAATTTGGAAATAAAAATATAAACCAATGTCAATGAATTTGACACATAAAAACTGTAGGTCATTTTTTTTTTTTTTTTGCTGTGTATAATTTCACCAAAATAAAAGAAATAAATCAATGAGAAGAGTGGTGTGCTCATGACAGAGATTTAGGGCAACAAGTGTAGCATGGTATTAGTAGAAATCGAGTAGAAACCATTGTTGTTGTTGTTATGTGCTGTGGAGTCTGTTCCGACTCACAGCGACCCTGTACAGAGTTTCTGAGGCTGTAAATCTTTACAGGAGCAGAAAGCCTCATCTTTCTCCTGCGGAACAGCTGGTAGTTTTGAACTGCTGACCTTGTGGTTCACAGCCCGGTTCGTAACCACTATGCTACAGAAACCATTACATAAAAAAAAAAAAAAAATCTCCAATAACCACCCCATGTGGCATCAATGGAAGAATGAATGCTAATGGACTAACTGAACTTTTTAAGTCTTTCTTGCTCTCTTTTTTTAAAACTCTGCCTAGGAGATTGGCCCAATGAACTAACGAGATCCCCAATGTAATGAGGCTGTGGTTGACACAGAGGCCTCAACATATTACTAATGGTAGAAATGCTACCAAGGATGAACTAAAATTTTTTTAATAAGTAAAATAATGAAGTAGGTGTAATTATATCCAGAGACTAATAAAGTTTGGCTTATTAGTCTAAACTTCTGTTGTGTGGCTTATCTGTTAGCTTTCACTTTGCCATGCTACAGTACTAAACCCCAAATGTGGGTCATGGAAAATACAGTTTAGATTTCCTCATCTTATGTGCCAGCACAAGACAACTGCAGATCTGCTTCAATCTATAGCTTTGCAATGTCTACATGATTCATTTGGGAATCATTTGGGAATAAGGAAGACCAGAGAAGAATCAATGCATTTGAACTATGGTGTTGGTGAAGCCTATTGAAAGTACCATGGACTGCTATGGAGAATTTCCTTTCTGGGCTATGATGATCATATGTCAGGTCTTAACAGTCTGCTTAGATACTACATGAATCACTACTGCTCTAAATTCTTTGATCAAAACACATTATATGTCCAAACCTACCATCTGAGTGCTGGAGGAATATGTTCTTCACCCAAGGAGGTGGTGCAAGTCACATGATCAGGAAAAACCAAAAGCAAAGGAAACACGTTGCCTGGAATGATTTCTAACTGGTGGTGATCCCATGTGCTATCAAGTAGAACTCTTCCAGAGGGTTTATAGGCCACATTTTCATGGAAGCAAATCACCAGAGGTCACCTGTCTTGAGTAAGTCACTGGGTGGGTGTGAATTGCCAACCTTTTAGTTAGTAGTCAAGCACCTAAATAGTTTACACCATTCAAGAAATCTCATGACAAAGGATGAGGATGAATAATGGTCTTAAAGAGAAGGCAGAAAACAACCAAGAGTAATGATACAATCTACTACACACAATCTAATAAAACTTGATAGCTGAATGAATAAAATTGTGTTTTCTTTTTGCTATATGTGTATATATATGTGTGTGTGTGTATATATATATATATATATATATATATATACACATATAGC
>NW_006408519.1:28004386-28014373 GCF_000296735.1 Chrysochloris asiatica
TGTGTGTGTGTGTGTGTGTGTGTGATGCTGTGGGTTAATGTGTCAGACTGTAAAGCCATTTGAACTGCAAGGTCCATGGTTCAAGCTCACCAGCTGCTCCTCGGAAACCCTATACAGTGTTGCTATGGGTCGGAATCAATTCAACAGCACTTAACAACAACAACAAACATAATATATATATATATAGTTTGGCAAATAAAAGATAGAAGCAAACTAAGGAAATATCATTTTAGTTGAATGTGTGGAATGTGGTTCAGAACATCCGCAGAACAATTGTACCTAAGTGTAATTGGATGACCTCAGAACCATCATGCGTGAGCTGGCTGATGATGGTATTGCTAGGCATTCCAAATCTCCACTTCTGCTTGCCAGAATGTGGTTAAAAAGAATGTTCCTTGCCAATGAGGAGGAAGTTTAGTGGAATAAAGGGTCTCCACCTTAGATGGATAATAGTGATTCACAAAGGAAATACTATGACATGGTTTCTTCTTTGTGAATCAACACCAACCATTCCAAATAGACTGTGTTTTAGATTATTGTCCATAAAGGGAAACAAAGACTAACTATTGCTATATCCCCAGTCTCTTGTTGAGTTCTTAGTAAATCGTTAGTGGTGAACAAATATTTGCCAAAATCAATAGAATTGGTCTTGGTATACACTCCTTGTATATTTGAAAATAATTTCAGATTAGTAGCAGTGTAAAATGCTTTGGCAATCATGAGAGGAAAGTTCCAAGATTGAAAATTTCTAAATGTGCTAAAAAAAGTTAACACAAATTTTTCCTATAAAATATATTCTATGTGGGAAAAAAAATGAGAGATCTCTTTACAGTTATAATGATTCTATATGTGCATTGATATTTGTAAGTACTTGTATTATAGTATTATAGAGCTTGGCTAATAATATTTTTGATGCTGTACTTGTCTGACAGTTTGGGGAACTGTGGTGGTTGCATGTTGCCCTGGTGTTGGAAGTTACTTCACCAGTGTTTCCAATGCCAGCAGGGGAGACGGATTTCAGTGGCGCTTCCAGACTAAGACAGACCAGGGAGGAGGAACCGGCAGTCTACTTTTGAAAAGTTGACTAATGAAACCTTACCAATAACAATGGAAAGTTGTCTGATGTAGTGCTGGTAGATGAGCACTGCAGATTAGAAGTCACTCAGAACACAACGTGGGATACACTGCCTCCTCAAAGTAAAGTCAACCTTAATGACAAAGAGCAGTTTTAAAACCTTCCTTTGCTGATGTGATAAGAAGAAAAAATACGAAGCAACATCTGTAAGTATCCAGTAATAATGTGGATTGTTGTTAGGTTCCTGCAAGTTGGCTCAGACTCATAGTGACCTTATGCACGCCTCTGAATGAAACACTTCTTCCAAGACAGATTTGTTCTTTTGGCAGTGCATGGTACTTTTCAATAGTCTTCACCAATATCTTAATTTAAATGCATCAATTCTTCTCTGGTCTTTCTTATTCATTGTCCAGCTTACACATGCATATGAGGCAACTGAAAATACTAAGATTGAGTCAGATGTACTTTAGTCCTCAGAGATTCTTTGCTCTTTAACATTTTAAAGAGATGTTTTACAGCACAGTTGCCAGATGCAATACTCTCTTTCTTGAATGCTGCTTCTATGAGCATTGATTATGGATCCAAGAATAATGAAATTGTTAGCAACTTCCATTTGTCTTCCATTTTTCATGGTGGTGTTTATGGCTAGAGTTGTGAGAATTTTTGATTTCTTTACATTGAATCCTGATCCTTACTGAAGGGTTTCTTCTTTGATCATCATCAGCAAGGGCTTCAAGTCCTCTTCACTTTTATCAACCAAGGTTGTGCCATCTGTATAGTGCAGGTTGCTAATGAATGAGCCTTCCTCCAATCCTGATGCTGTGTTCTTCTTCATTCAGTCTGGCTTCTCAGATTGTTTGCTCAGTATACAGAATGAATAAACATGGTGAAAGGATACAACCCTGTTGTACTACTGTCCTGACTTTAAACCATTCAGTATGTCCTTGTTCTATTTTAATGTCTGTCTCTTGGTCTATGTACAAGTTCTACATGAGTACAATTAATGTTCTGAAATCCCCATTCTTCTCAGTGTTATCCATAATTTGTTATAACCCATACAGTTGAATGCCTTTGCATAGTCAATAAAATACAAGTAGACATCTTTCTAGTATCCTCTTCTTTCAGCCCAAATCCATCTGTCATCATCAGTGACATCCATGGCTCTATACCCTCTTCAAAATTTGACTTGAATTTCTGGCAACTCACTGTCAATGTACTGCTGTAACTGTTTATGGATTATCTTCAGCAAAATTTTACTTGCATTTGATACTAATGAGATTGTTTAATGATATTCACATTCCACTGGATCACCTTTCTTTAGAATGGGCACAAAGATGGACTTATTCCAATCAGATAATGGTTGTTTTCCAAATTCTTGGCACAGATGGGTTATTGCTTCCAGCCTTGTATTTCTTTGTTCTAACATTTCCATTTTTGTTCTGTCAGTTTCTAGAGCCTTGATTTTCGCTAATGCCTGTAGTGCAGCTTGAAAATTTTCTTTCAATATTATCAGTTCTTAGTCATATGCTACCTCTTGAAATGATTGAATATCAAACAATTATTTTCAGTACAGTGTCTGCATATTCTTTCCATCTTATGTTGATGCTTCCTAAATAATTCATTATTTTGCCCATAGAATATTTTAATATTGCAAGTTGAAACTTGAATATTTTCTCCAATATTTTAAGCTTGAGAAATGGAAAGTGTATTCTTCCCTTTTGGCTTTCTATCACCAGGCCTCTGTTATTTCAATGTAACACATTTTGCTTTCTTTCTGTATTATGTTCTTGGTGTCATCCCACAATTTGTTTGGTCTTCGGTTAATAGTGTTATGTTTGTTAAATCTGTTCTTGAGATGGTATCTAAATTCAGTTATGATATACTCAAGGTCATATTTTGGCTTTCATGGACTTGTTTTATTTATCTTCAGTATCAGTCTGAATTTGCATATGAGGAATTTATAGACTATTCCACTGTAGGCCGCTGGCTTTGTCTTGGTTGATGATATTGAGCTTTTCTATCCTCTCTTCTCACAGATGTAATTAATTTAATTTCTGTGTATTCTGGGTGGTAAAGTTCACATTTATAGTTAACATTTATGTTTTTGATTAAAAAAATGATCGAAATAAACAAGTTGTAGGTCTTGCAAAATTCTATCAGCAATTTCCAGCATCGTTTCGATCACTAAGGCCATATTTTCATACTACTGATTATTCATTCCTCTTTGCTTCCAACTTTCACATTCTAATCACAAATAATTATCAATGCATCTTGATCACATGTTTGATTAATTTCAGATGGAAGAAGTTGATAGAATTCTTCTCAAGATTTTCATCTTTGGATGTAATTAATGGTTGGTGCATAACTTTGAAAAACAGTTGTATTAGGTGGTCTTCCTTTGGAGCTTTTAAAGTATGAATCTAGGAAAATTGTTGTTGTTGTCGGGTGCCATTGAGTCGGTACCGACCCATAGTGACCTTATGCACAGCAGAACAAAACACTGCCCAATCCTGGGTCAACCTCACTAAATTAAGTCAATCAATGCTACCACTTGGCCGATCCATCTCACTGAGGTCATCCTCTTTTTCTCTGACCCTTACCAAACATGGTCCAGCCACTGGTCCATCCTGACAATATGTCCAACATATGAGAGACATAATTTGGCCATCTTGGCCTCCAAGGAGCACTCTGGCTGCACTTCTTCCAAAACAGATCTGTTGATTCTTTTGGCAGCCCATGGCACTTTCAATATTCTCCTCCAGCACCATAACTCAAAAGCATCAAATCGTCTATGGTCTTCCTTATTCACTGTCCAGCTTTCACATGCATATGAAGTTATTGAAAATATCATGGCTTGGGTCAGGTGCACCTTAGTTCTCAAGCTGACATCTTGGCTCTTCAACACTTTAAAAAGGCCTTTTGCAGCAGATTTGCCTAATGTAATACATCATCTGATTTCTTGACTGCTGCTTCCATGAGTGTTGATAGCTGATCCAAGAAGAATGAAGTCCTTGACAACTTCAATCTTTTCTCCATTGATAAGAATGTTGTTTATTGGTCTAGTGGTGAGGATTTTTGTTTTCTTTACATTGAGATGTAATGGAATACATAGAAATCAAATTGACTACATCTGCAGAAAGAAACAATGGAAAAGCTCCATATAATCAGTGAAAAAGAAGGCCAGGGGAAGAGTGTGGAACAGACCATCAATTACTCATATACAAATTCAAACTGAAGCTGAAGAAAATGAAAACAAGTCCACAAGAGCCAAAATGTGACCTTGAATATATCCCACCTGAATTTAGGTATCATCTGAAGGACAGGTTTAATACATTAAACACTAAAGACCAAAGACCAGAAGAGTTGTGGGATGACATCAAGAACATCAAACATGAAGAAAGCAAAAAGTCATTAAAAAGACAAGAAAGAAGGAAAAGGTCAAAATGGATGTCAGAAGAGACACTGAAACTTGCTCTCCAGCATAGAGATGCTAAAGCAAATGGAAGAAATGAAGAGGTCCAAGAGCTGAACAGAAAATTTCAAAAGTCAGCTTGAGAAGATAAAGCCAAATAGTACATCAAAATGTGCAGCAATCTGGAATCAGAAAACCAGAAAGGAAGAACATGCTCAGCATTTCTCAAGCTGGGGGAACTGAAGAAAAAATTCAAGTCTCGACTTTTGTTATTGAAGGATTCTCTGGGCAAATTATTGAATGATGCCGAAAGCATCAAGAGAAGAAGAAAGGAATACACAGAGTCACTGTACCAAAGGGAAATGGTTACTGTTCAACTGTTTCAAGAGGTAGGAAAATAAGAAGCCATTATAAATGAAATGAAGGAGTGCTGCCCACCTGGCTGTTGGGTGTGATTGCAGGTATCAGAGCTGTCGACTGCAGGGACCTATGATGTTGCTGGTTGATTCTGGTGACTAAGTCTGAGATGAACTCCAGGCGATGAAGTAGACAGAGCTCTGGAGCAGGAGTAGAACACATCCCAACTGTTTCTACTGATGGTAGTTGCAGAAATAATTGGAGAAGTGGTGCACATGCTGGATATGGAGTTTATGGGAGACCTAACGACTCACTAAACATATGTGAGAGGGTTTCTGGAAGACAGACAAACCAAATGGCAGAACTGAGGGCAGCCCACAAAACAATTAAACAAGCAAAGAGCCAAAATATAGGTAAGCTCATCATTACAACTAATAGCAAGTTTGCCATTAAAGGCATGACAGAATGGATTGGTATTTGGAAACACAGCAGTTGGAAAATAGCCTCTTGAAGAGATGCTGTCAACAGAAATGATTTTGAGAAGATTGAGAGAGATTCCTATGGCATGCATATTCAGTGGAAGGATGTTCCTGGCCATGGAGGCATCAAAGACAATGCAAAAGCTGACAGATTAGCCACACAAGCAGCTAGAAAATAAGACTTCATTTTCATTACATGGTACTGCCTTTTCTCTTGGAGTTAGATTTGCTGATGGCAACTTCCCAAGTTTTCTTCCCTTTTTCTTATGGGTTTGTCTGTTTTCCTACCTACCTTTTTCAACCATTATTAACAACCTCTTTGTCAATTAATAAAAACTTGGAATTAAAGAAAAAAAGAAATGAAACACATAAAGATAGCTTTTCCAGGCTGTCCATATCCTGAGTTGAAATGGACAGTTACAGGGCACTGACAGTTAGTTACAGGCCATTTTCAATCAGACAATCGTAAGAACTAGTATGCTTGGATGATGAATTGAAGAGGGATGACAGGACATTTATCATCAAATAAAGCATTTCAATATCTATCCTGAAATACAACACTGTCAGTGATAGAATAATATCAATCCACCTAAAAAGACCAGCAGTTACGAATATTCAAACTTACACACAAATCACTAATGCAAAGATTAAGAATTGGTAGATTTTTTTTTTTTTACCTCCTTCACCTTCTGAAGTCTGAAATTGATCAAACTTGCGATCAAGAAGTGTTGGCAATTGGTGTTGGTGATGGAAATGATCCTGGCGGTTACATGACAGAATTGTGCAAGACCAACAATATTCATTGCAAATACCTTTTATCAAATATATGAACAGTGATTGTACAACCGGACCTCACTGGGCAGAGCATACAGGATTCAGATTGACTACATTTGTGGAAAGAAATGATGCAGAAGTCCACTGTCATAAGTCAGAACAAGTCCTGGGGTAGACTGAGGGATAGACCATCAATTACTTTGGTTGTTCTTGTTAAGTACCGTGGAGTCGGCTCCAACTCATAGTGACCCTGCGCAGGGTTTCCAAGGCTGTAAATCTTTACGGGAATAGAATGCCTCATCTTTCTCCCGTGGAATCGCTGGTAGTTTTGAACTGTTGACCTTGAGGTTGGCAGCCCGATTCGTAACCACTATGCTACTTAGACAATTGAAGCTAAAGAAAATTAAAACAAGTCCCTGAGAGCCTGAATTTAGAGACCATCTCAAGAAAAGATTTGATGCATTAAATAACAATGACCAAAGACCAGAGGAGTTGTGGGATGACACCAAGAACATCATACGGGAAGAAAGTAAAAGGTCATAAAATAGACAGGAATTAAAGAGACCAAAATGAACGTCAGAAGAGACTCTGAAACTTACTCTTGAACAATACAGTACAATAACTAAAGCAAATGGAATAAGTGATGAAGTTAGAGAGCGGAACAGAAGATTTCATAGGATAGCTGGAGAAGACAAAGTATTATACTAAAATGTATAAAGGCCTGCAGTTAAAAACTCAAAAGGAAGAACATGCTCAGCATTTGTCAAGCTAAAATAACTGAAGAAAATACCCAAGCCTCAATTTGCAGTACTGAAGGATTGTATAAGCAAAATACTGAATAACATAGGAAGCATCAAAAGTAGATGGATGACCCACACTTGCAGATAACACCCACTTGACCTGACTTCAATGACTGGATGAACAGAGTTCAACTAGAAGAAAGAAGAGGGGGGAAAAAAAAAAGTAATCTGATACAATTTGATGAACTTGGCCTACACACCTATGGATGCAGTAGCTCAAAAGAGGGAATAAATCTTTACAGCGAGGATCATTTCCACAGAGTAGACAGTGATGGGCAACTTGGACATTGGCTATCCAAAATGAGGGGGCGGGGCTATAAAGCCAAGAAGCGACTGGCTTACAAGCTTTCAAGAGGGAGCCTAGACCCAGAGGGTGCGGAGTAAGGTTGAATCTCCACTGAGTAGTATCCAATCTGTCTGGGTGGGGCTGATGAAAGGAGATGGGGATAGGTCTTTTGTGGTACAATAATGAATAATTGTTATAGGACTGACTGTGAGGGTTGGAAATGTAAAGGTGGACATTTGTAACAAAAGGAGAGGAGTGATTGACTTTGCAGTCTATGAGCGGAGGTCCCTGGGACCATCAAGGGAGAAAAGCAGAGTGTGGGACCCTACCCAGAGAAATAGTGATGCCAGAGATGGAGGCAGAGATGATGACGTGAAAAATGGAGCGGCTGGGAACTCTAGACCCGGAGAGGGTGAGGGGCTGTGTGCTGACGTCTGGGGGGCAGGCTTGCAGGGTATATATCCTTTGATTGGTTGATGATGCATGGAGGGGATTGTAACCATGACAATGAAAAGATGTACAATAGGATGAATGTAAAACAAATGTTCTCCCATGTAAACTGTCACATAATTCACAATAAAACATTAGAAAAAAAAAAAAAGTAGATGGATGGATGGAGGTTCAACCATCTCTGGAAGTAGCGTATGCTAGGAACCATTGATATCAAAAGAAGAAGTCCAAACTGCAATGAAGTCATAGGTGAAAAGCAAGGTTCTAGGAATTGACAGAATACCAGTTGAGATGTTTCAAAAGAGGGATTCAAGGATGAAAGCACTCACTCATCTATGCAAGAAACTTGGAAGTTTGGAAGAGATCTATATTTGTGCCCATTTTAAAGAAATGTAATTTAGCAGAATGTGGAAATCATCTTACTATATCATGTTGTTGATGTTAAGTGCCATTGAGTTGGTTCCGATTCAAAGCAACCCCGTGTAGGGTTTCTGAGGAGCAGCTGGTGGGTTTGAACTGCCAACCTTGTGGTTAGTTAACAGATCAGTGCTGATGCTACAGTGCCATACCAGGAGTCCTACTATATCTGAATCCAGTTTGAATTTCTGGCAGTTATCTGTCAATGTATTGCTGCCACCCTTGTCATGAATGATCTTCAGTAATTTTGACTTGCATGTGATATAATATGATACTATATTCAGAAGAGAACATGGATTCAGGGGTATTATTGCCAGATGGACTGTGACTGAAAGCAGACAGTATCAGAAAGATGCTTATTTTATTGCCTATTCAAAGTTATTCAACTGTGTAGCTCATAGGAAATTATGACTAACACTGGGAAAAATGGGATTTCCAAAGCAATTAATTGATCACATGGAACCTGTACACAAACCAAGAAGCAGTTACTTGATCAGAACAAGAGAAAAATGGGTGGTTTACAATCAGAAAAAACTGTACACCAGGATGGTCTCCTTTCACTAAACTTATCTGTCAGCATTGGATTTATTCCACCATTCTTATTCAGTATGTATGCTAATCAAACAATCCAAGAGACTGGACAATATACAAAAGAACGAAGCATCAGGGTTGGAGGAAGATTCATTAACAACCTGCAAAATACAGATGCTACAACCTTGTTTGCTGGGAGAGAAAAGGGCTTGAAGCAATTAACTGATGAAAGACAAAGACCAAAGACAAAGACGTATGGATTATACATCAACATAAAGAAAACAAAAATCCTCACAACTGGATCAATACGCAGAAAATAGAAAAAGAATCAAACTTGCCAAGCATTTTATTTCATTTGAATGCACAATCAATGCCCACAGAAGCAGCAGTCAAGAAATTAAACATAGGAAAATCTGCTGCCAAAAGGTCTCTTTAAAGAGTTAGCAAGCAAAGATTCAACTGTGAGGGCTAAATTGCACCTGATCCAAGCCAAAGTATTTTCAATGGCCTCTTATGTGTGCTTAACCTAGGCAATGAATAAGGTTAACTGAAGAAGACTAGCTGTATTTGGATTATGATATTGATGAAGAATACTGAATGTACCATTCAATTCCAGAAGAATAAACAAATGTGTCTTGTAAGAAATATAGACAGAATGTTCCTTAAAAGCAAGGATGGCAAGATTTCCTCTCTCCCATGGACGTGTTATCAGCTGGGACAAATCTCTGCAGAAGGAGAACATGCTTGATAAAGTAGAGGGTCAACAAAAAAGAGGAACCCCCTCAACAGGTTGGACTGGCACAGTGTGGCTACAACACTGGGCTCAGACATGACCATTGTTAGCATGGTGCAGGGCCAGATAGCGTTGTGCATAGGGTGGATAGAAGTGGACTCTAACTCTTGGCACCTACTAACAATAAATCAGTCTGAGACCAGAATGATTCACTCTTGCAAAACTGCCTCCCTCATGACTCACATCTGCTTCACTAGACATAGTCTTCAAATATGTGCCCTAGTCAAAAACCAGTACTTTCTGACATTAGTAGTCTAGTAAACATTATCATCATAAATACCCAATCTACAAATAGCCAAGGATATCAATTTTGTATATTAAAAAAATCAGTGGTCATCAAGTCACTTCCAACTCATTACCATCCCCTATGTGTGACAATAGAACTGTGCTCTATAGGGGTTTTAATGATTGACTTTTCAGAAGTATGTCACCAAGCTTTTCTTTCAGTGTACTTCTTGGTGGACACAAAACCTGCAAACTTTTGGTTAACAACTGAACGTTTTAAGCATTTGTACCATGTCAGTACTCCACCTCCTCTACACCCAATGCTATCCACTTGTTTCTGACTCACAGGTACCTTATCCAACAGAGCAGACCTGCTTCTTAGAGTTTC
>NW_006408519.1:28015658-28021489 GCF_000296735.1 Chrysochloris asiatica
GGCACCTTAGTTCTCAAGCTGACGTCTTTGCTCTTCAACACTATAAAAAGGTCTTGTGCAGCAGATTTGCTTAATGCAATACATCATTTGATTTCTTGACTGCTGTTTCCGTGAGTTTTGATAGTTGATCCAAGAAGAATGAAATCCTTGACAACTTCAATCTTTTCAAAATTTTGAAAATCAGAATTTTTATATCGCAGGTTATTGATAAGTCTTCTTCCAGTCCTGATGCCATGTTTTTTCTTTATGAAATCAAACTTCTGAGATTGTTTCCTCATCACACAGATTGCATAATTAAGGTGAAGGGATACAACGCTGGCGCACACCTTCCAGATCCCCTTGTTCTGTTTGAACCACTGCTTCTTGGTCTATGGATAGTTTCCTGATGATTAAGAGTTCTGGAATGCCCAATTAAGTTTCCTGGAGTACATGTTTTTGCAATGTTATCTGTGGTTTATTTGTTTTGTTTGTTTGTTTGTTTGTTTTTAAGTGGCACTGTATGAAACTGCATTGAACTGCAAGGTGGCTTTGAACTATAAGGTAGGTGGTTCAAATGCACTAATTGCTCCTATCCAGGGTTGCTATGAGTCAAAACTGACTCAGTGGCACTGAACAACAATTTTTAGGAGGTCCCAGTCATCTATTTTGTCTTCTACTGTTTCTGTGTTTTTGGTAATGTTTGCTAGTGTATTTATGCCATGTACTACGGGCCCTAATTTTATCCCTATTTTCATTGATGATCTTTATAGTTATAGGTTTTACATTGAGGTCTTTATTACACATTGAGTGTGTTTTTGTTTATGGTGTGAGATATGGGTCTTGTTTCATTCTTCTGCAAATCAGTTTCCAGTTTTGCTAGCAACATTTGCTGAAGAGACTATCTCTTCCCTCTATAATGTGTTTTGACCCTTTGTCAAAATCAGTTAACTGAATGTGAATGGATCTACTTCTGAGTCTCAATTCTGTTCCACAGATCCACGTCTCTTTCATTGTACCAGTACCAGGCTGTTTTGACCAGTGTTATAACAACAACAACTGTGTAGTAAATTTTGAGTTTATGGAGTGAGAGACCTCCAAGTTTGTTCTTCTTCTTAAGCAGTGCTTTGCTTATCTGAAGTCTCTTTCCTTTCCGTATAAAGTTAGTGATCATTTTTTCCATATCTTTAAGGAATGATATTGGAGTTTGGGTTGAGATTGCGTTAGATCTCAGGATTGCTTTTGGTAGTGTTGACATTTTCAAAATGTTAAGTGCTCCTATCCATGAGCATGGTATAGTCTTCCATTTTTGTAAGTCTCTTGACTTCTGGTAAAAATGTTTTGTAGATTTCTTTGTATAGGTCTTTTGTTTCTCTGGTTAGATTTACTCCTAACCATTTCATATTTTGGGTGGTTATTGAAAATGGTATTGTTTTCTTAATTTCCTTTTCAGAGCTTTCTTTATTAATATATAAGAATCAAACTGATTATTATATATTGATCCTTATACCCTACCATTTTGCTGAATCTTTCAATGAGTTCCTATTTTCTTGCTGAGTCTTTGGGATTTTCTACGAATAGGGTCATATCATCTGCAAATACAGAGTTTTACTTCTTATTTGCCATTTTGGATGCCTTTAGTTTCCCTTTCTTGCCTTATATCACTGGCTAAGACTTCCAACACAATATTGAATAAGAGTGGTGATAAAGAGTATCCTTGTCTTGTTCCTGTTCACAAAGGGAATACTCTCAGATTTTCTCTAGCACATATAATGTTGGCTGTTAGATTTATATATATGTTCTTAATTATGTTGAGGAATTTCCCTTCAACTTTTACTTTGATGAGTTGGGTTTTGTTAAATTCCCTGTTTGAGTCAATCATGTGATAATGTGGTTCTTTTCCTTTGTTTTATTTATACTTATATTTGCATTGATTGTATTTACTAATATTAAACCATCCTTGCAAACCTGAATGAATTCCACTAGAGTATGATGTATTACTTTTTTTTTTTTGCTATATTGTTGAATTATATTAGCTAAGATTTTGCTGAGCATTTTTACATCTATGTTCATGAGGGCTATTGGTCTATAATTTTCTTTTTCAAAGATGTCTGCCTGGTTTTGGTATGAGGATTATGCTTGCTTCATAAAATGTATTCAGGAGTTTTATATCCTTTTCTATGCCCTGAAATAGTTTGAATAAAATTGGTATTGGTTCTTCTCTGAATGTATGGGAGAATTCACCAATAAAGCCATCTGGACCTTGAATTTTTGTTGTTGTTGTTGGGAGTGTTAAAATTACCTGATCAATTTCTTCTTTTGTTATAGGTCTTTTAAATTTTCAACTTCATTCTATGTTAGTTTATGTGGTCATGTTTTCTTAAAAAATGTGTTAATCTTTTCTAGATTTTCAGATTTATTGGAGTACCCGTCTTTATAGTATTCTATTAGTTTCCTTTTTATTTCAATTGGTTCTGTTGGGATGTCATCCATATTGCTACTTATCCATGTTATTTGCAACTTATTCTTTCCTTTTGTTAGATTTGTCAATGTTTTTTCAATTTTATTAATCCTTTCAAAGAACCACCTTCTTGTCATATCGATTCTTTCTATTATATTTCTGTTTAATTTATTTCTGCTCTAATTTTTATGATTTGTTGTCTTCTGTGGGCAGTAGTCTTATTTTTGGTGTTCTGTTTTTAATTATTGCAGACATTTAGTTAATGTGTTGATTTTGGTTCTTTCTTCCTTTTTGATGTGTATATTTACTGCTGTAAATTACCCTTTTTAAGTACTGCTTTTAAAGTGTCCAGAAGTTTTAGGATGTTGTGTTTTCATTCCCATTTTAATTCAAGGAATTTTTAAATTTTCCTTTTATTTGGGTATTACCCAGTAGCTTTTAAGCAAGGTGTTACTCAATTTCCATGTGTTTGATTTTTTCCTCCTTTGATCTTCCTATTGTTGATTTCTAATTTTATAGAATTGTGATCTGAAAAGTTGCTTTGCAGTATTTGGATGCTTTTAAATTTATTGAGTCTTTCTTTGTGATCTAACATATGGGCTATTCTGGAGAATGTTCCTTGTGCATTGGAAAATAATATGTAGTCTGTTGCTGCTGGGTTGAGTGCTTTGTATAAATCTATGTGGTCAAGTGGGTTGATTATGTTTAGTTCTTCTGTGTCTTTGCTTAGTATTTTCTAGTTGTTCTGTCTTTCATCAAAAGTGTTTTAAAATCTATTATTGTAGAGTTGTTTATTTCTATCTTCAATTCTATAAGAGTTTGATTTATGTATTTTTAGGGTCTTTCACTGGGAACACTTATAATGATTATGTCCTCTTGTTTACTTGATTCTTTAATCATGATATAATGTCCTTCTTTGTCTCTTATGTTAGTTTTTACCTTAAAGACTATTTTATTTTTAAAAAAATATTGCCACTCCTGCTTATTTTTTATTAACTTTAGGTATATATGTTTGTCTGCCCTTTGTTTTTTAGTTGATTTTTGTCTGTGTGGATGTTGTGCCTCTTGTAGATGGCATATTGAAGGATCCTGTTTTCTTATCCATTGTCTACTCTCTGACTCTTGACTGGTGCATTCATTCATTGACATCCAGTGTAATTATCAATAGGTAAAGGAGCTCTGGTAGCATAGTGGTTACGAATCGGGCTGCGAACCTTAAGGTCAGCGGTTCGAAACTACCAGCTGCTCCGTGGGAGAAATATGAGGCTTTCTACTCCCGTAAAGATTTACACCCTCGGAAACCCTATACAGGGGTCGCTATGGGTCAGAACCGACTCGATGGCACATAACAACAACAACAACAACATGAATTGATAGCTGTTAGTTGCTGCATGTTTTTCTGTGGTGCTACTGATTCCTTAGTTCCACATAACTTTTAACAAAAAGTTCATTTTGTTTATTTGCTCTCCTGTCATTTTCTTCATTGCTGTTGTTATAATGTTTACTATGTCGTTAACATTTTCCTTTTTCTTGTTTTCGTGTAAAGGTGTACTGATTTTCTTTGAGGTTACTCTGTAATTAATTAATTTCTTCCCCATATTAACGGTGTGTTTTATCTTGATATCTATTTCTTGCCATTTTGAACCTCTATAACTACATTTTCCCTTTTCTTTGCTTTGTTGTTGTCTTTATTATAATTGATATCTCTGGTTCCGATTTTCAGTCTTCTTGGGGTTGTTTTTTTGTTGTTGCTGTTTTGTTAAGTGCCATTGAGTCAATTCTGACCCATAGTGACTCTGTATAGGGTTTCCAAGGAGCAGCTGGTGAGCTTGAACTGTTGGCCTTGCAGTTCAAATGGCTTTGCAGTCTGGTGCATTAATCCACAGTGCCACACCAGGACTCCTTTTTTTATTTTGGATACTCCTACATCTGGATTGAGTTCTGGGTGATATTGTTGCATATGTCTATCTCAGGTTGTTGTCTACTGTTATTGACTCAGTGCTCAGAACTCCCATGAGTGTATATATTTTAAATTGGTCTGGTATTCTAAATTCCTTTAATTTATGTTTATCTGGAAATGTTCTAATATAGCCATCATATTTAAGGGACAGTTTTGCCGGGTATATGATTCTTTATTGGCTTTTTTTTTTTTCCAGAATTTTATATATGTCTTCCCATACCTTCTTACTGGCATGGTTTCTCCTGAGAACTGAGTTTAATCTTATTGATCTTCTTTTGTAGTAGACAACATTTTGCTTTTCTTGAGCCACTTTCAGTATTTTTTCTTAGTCTTTGATTTTGGAGATTTTAATTCTGATATGCATTGGTGATTTTCTTTGGGGGTCTATTCTGTTTGGGATTCGTTCAGCATCTTGAATGCTTATCTTCTTGTCTCTCATGATGTTAGGGAAGTTTTCTTTCAACTCTTTGACTATTTTTTCTTATGACTTTCTTTGTATCTTCCTGTCCAATCACCCTTAAATTTTTCCTCTTCATGAATCTTATAGCTTCTTCCGATTTTCTCCTTCTGTTTTCTTATTATTCTTATTTTGTTGTTGTTGTTAAGTACTATCGAGTTAGTTCTGATTCATAACAGTCCTATAAAGGGTGCCCAAGGCGTGATTGGTGAGCTTGAACCACCAACTTTGTGGTTCAAACTGACCTTGTAGTCCAGCGCATTAACCCACGGTGCTAGATTACTAGTATTCAGAGGTTTATCTTCAAGGTCACTGATTCAGGATTCCATTGATTCATATCTACTTCTTTGTCCTTTCAGTGTCTTTTCCATTTCTGAAATCTTGGTATTAATCTTCTGGCTTTCTATTTTCAGGCTTTATGTAGTCTCCAACCCTTTGACTATTTCATATGCTTGTTCCTGTAGTGTTTTCCTGAATTCTTCCTTGCTTTCCTCAAACTTCTGTCAATCATTTGAATGTACTTAAATATCATTCTCTTGAATTGTTTTTCAGGGATTTTTTTTTTTTTTTTTTCAGGGAATTTCAAGGCCTTTATTTTCTGAAAAACTTCTTCTATCTTTGTCTCTTGATCACTTGTTTGAGCCACTGTGTCTACTTTCTTTATTTGAAAGGAAATTATCTGTTGCTTCCAAGACATTGTGGTATTGTTGTTTATTGGCATGTTCTTAGGCACTCACCAACTATTTCCTGCTAGATGTGATTAGAGAATGGAAGACTGTGCATTCAGTTTAGAACGGGTTTGGCTGGTGTGGGTTATTGTCATTGATCAGGTGCATAGCAGCTTGTATTGGTTCTTGCCTAGTGGGATTGCATAGAGTACAGTTATGGTTGGGCTGCAAGGGCGTAGTTGCTGTGCCCCATCAGGTGATGCAAGAAGAGAAACCCAAACACAAGTCAAAATTAAAAAAAAAAAAAAA
>NW_006408519.1:28022669-28066830 GCF_000296735.1 Chrysochloris asiatica
TCTAATTAGTTACATAGGTTTCTTCAAGTTCAAACCGACCTTGTCTTTAGACCTTGAACTGTTGCCATTTCAATGAATATCCACTAATTCTACTTCAAAAATGAGTTTTTCATTTGGTGGAATTTTGGCATCTGGCTGTCCTTTCTTTCCATAAACCTATTCTGATTCAATCTCTAGCCAAGCCTTTTCTCCCTTACTCATAGTCAAGAGTGCTGCATCCCATCCTTTGATGACTTCGCCAACTCCAACCTTAAAACTTAAAGGTTTGGCATTTTTCTTCTTCTTGGAACTTGTTTGAATGTTTAAATATTAGTGCCCAAAACAGTTTCATCCTGAAGTGTTCCTGTGTACCAACAGTGAACAACATCTCCCTTTTTGGGATAGTTGGTTTTGTCTTCCTTTTTAAGAATCAATTTTGTATATTTTGGTGGACCCTTTTCAAGAGCCTCTTCAGACTTGGTTTCTTTAGGTTTGTCATCATTAATCTTCACATTGTTCACCTGCTCTGACACCTTACTTATACTTTCAGTACCTTTGAAATGCTGAGTTTCAAAAAGATGATTATAGGCTGTAACCAAATGGTTCTTGTTAGCTGTTTTGGCCATATTTTTAATATTTCCTAGTAGCTTATGTTCTGCAAGAAACGAGTCTGAACTATGTGCCTGCAGAAACTTGATAATGTCCTTCATGGGCAGCTGCTCACTGCACAGTTGTTCCACAGTCCACACCCACTGTGGAACGTTCACCGCCATCTTCCCCCGCTGCCTCAACTCTACTCTGTCTCCTTTTTGCCTTTATTTTTTCCTATATCTGTTCAGCTTCTCCTTCTAGTGAAGGCAGGTTTGAAGCAGGGATCACCTGAATCCAGGAGCCAGAGTTGGTGCAAATAGTTCCTGAATCACTGTGATGGTGCTCACAATTTTAAGGTTCAGACCCTGGGAGATAGAGAACTTTGCTGAGGTAGTACATGGGTAGCAACCTACCATGCTTCTGGTCACTAGGGGAATGTGGGGAACAGGAAATCATTGCACCTTCATCTCCTCAAGTCACCAGTACACTTCTGGCCACCAAATCTCTGTCTTGACTCTAAAGCCAAACATGAAAACTTAAGATGGTTGTGTGGTATCTGGTCTGCTGACACACATCATCAGTTTGTCACAATTTTTGCCACATATGTTCAACTTCCTCTCCTAGTAAGTATTCATCCCACTTCTCTGCCCCTTCATCTGAAGCTCAGTGTTCCAGGACTATCATCTGCATCTGTTTCATTTGGTTTTCTGAGTCTTTGTTGCAGAGACTCATTACAGCCTTTCTGCTTAGTCTGCCATCTTGACACTCACCCTCGTTGTTCCTTTTCTCAGTTTTTAGTTGGATTATGTGACTTCTTGTGGTGAAGTGTTTATAAATTTTAGAGTGTGGTCTGTTGTCTGGTATGCCATTGCCAATGTTTTCTTCCTAGTCTGTGGGTTTTCTTTTTACTCTTTGGATGAAAATTTTTGATGCAGATAATTATCACATATTTACTTTTAAACACTGTAAAGAGGTCATTTGCAGCAGATTATCTGTATATAATATGTATATAATACAGCATTTGATTTCTTAACTGCTCCTTTCATGGACATTGATTATGGGTTCTAAATGAAATTCTTGACAACTTCAATCTTTACTCCATTTATCATGAGTTGTAATCTCTACTGATCTTCATCAGAAAGGGCTTCAAGTCCTCTTTGTTTTCCGCAAAGCAAGGTTTTAGCATCTGAACACTGAAAACTGTTAATGAATCTTCTTCCAATCCAGATGCCACGTTTTACTTCATGTAGTTCAGCTTCTCAGATTATTTGCTCAGCACACAGACTGAATAAGTATAGTTAAAGGATACAAAATACAAACTTGATACACACCTTTCATGATTTTTTTGCCACATAATATTCCATTGTTCTGTTATAACAATTTCTTATTTTATGTACAAGTTGTGCATGAGCACAATTAAGTGTTCTAGAATTCCCATTATTCATATAGTAATTCAATATAGTAATTCAATAAAGCACAAGTAGATTTCATTGTGATATTCTATATTTTCAGAAAAGATCCATTTGATATCAGTAACAACATCTTTCATTTCACATGCTCTTCTGAACCCAGTTTGACTTTCTGGCAATTTTTTGCCTATGTTCTGCCATAATCATTTCTGAATAATCTTCAGTAAAATTTTACCTTTGTGATATAAATTATATTGTTTGATAATTCCTCTATTTTGTTATATCACCGTTCTTTGGGATGGCATAATTATGCATCTCTTCCAGTCAGTTGACTAGGTAGCTGTCTTCCAAATCTTGTCATAGATGAATGAGCATTCCCAGCACCATATCTGTTTATTGAAACGTCTCAAGTAGTATTCCATCAATTCCTCGAGACCTGTTTTTGCCAATACCTTCAGTGCAGTTTGGACTTCTTCCTTTAATACCATCAGTTTTGACCATATGCTATCCACTGAAATGGCACAATGTCCACCGATTCATTTTGGTATAGTAATTCTGTGTATTATTGCCAACATCTTTATTGCTTCCTGTGTTATTCAATATTTTGCCTACTTTGTTGTTGTTAAAGTGCCATCATCAAATTGACTCTGATGCAACCCTGTATAGGGGCTTCCAAGGAGCAGTGGTAGGTTTGAATTGCTGACCTTGCAGTTAGCAGTCCAGTGCTTATCCTACGACACCAAATCAATACTCCATTTTACCCATGGAATATTTCAATTTTGTCCATAGATTCCTTCAATATTGCAACTCGAAATTTTAATATTTACTTCAGTTCTTTCAGTTTGAGAAGTACTAAGTGTGTTCTTCCTTTATAGTTTGTAACTCCATGTCTTTACACATTCATTATAATACTTTTTTTTTTTTTTTGTCTTCTCCAAGAATCCTTTGAAATCTTGTATTCAGTTTTTCTATGACCTCATTTCTTCCATTCACTATGTAGCTATTCTACATTCAAGAGCAAATTTAGGTTTCTTCTGACATCCATTTTGGTCTTTTCTATCTTTCTTGTTTGTTTTTTTGTTATTAATAACCTTTTACTTTCTTCATGTATGATGACCTTCATGTCATCCTACAATTCATCTGAGCTTCAGCCACTAGTATTTAAGGCATCAGATCTATTCTTGAGATGGTTACAAACTTCAGGTTTGGACATGCTCAATGTCATGGAATTGTTTCAATTTTCTTCAGCTTCACTTTAAACTTGCATATGAGTGAGTAATTGATGGTCTACTCTGCAGTTGGTCCCTGACCTTGCTCTGACTGATGATCATGAGCTCCTGCATCATCTCCTTCTACAAAGTCAGATGAACCATTTTTTGTGTATTCTTTCCAGTGATGTCCAGATGTTTAGTAACTGTTTTTGAGTTTGCAATGCATAAATTGTTAGAATTGCAAAATTCTGCCATGCAATCTTCAACTTGGTTTATATCATCAGTGACATATATTCCAACTACTGGTTCTTACTCCATGTTTCCAACTTTCACATTCCAATCACCAGCAACTATCTTTATTGCATGTTTGGTTAATTTCATACTGCAGAAGTAAGTTGGTAAAAATACTCATTTTTTCCATCTTTGGCATTGATGTATACATTTGAATAATAGTCATAGTAACTGTTCTTCTTTGTTGTTGTTGCTGCTGCAAAGTGTTGTAGTGTCAGTTCTGGCTCATAGCGACACTTTATAGAGTTTCTGAAGAGCTAGCCAAAGGGTTTGAACTACCAATCTTGTGGTTCAAACTGACCTTATGGTACAGTGCTTATCCTAGAGTGCCATACCAGGACTTTTTATAAACATATGGATATTATTCTTATAGAATTATGTACTTCAGAATAAATCTTGACATGTTCTTTTTGACAATGCATGCAATAGCACTGCTTTTCAATGTATCATTCTCCGTATAGTAAAACTTCTACTTGTCTTCTTCAAAATGGCCAGTACTAGTCATGTTTTAAGGAGCTCTGGTAGCATAGTGGTTACGAATTGGACTGTGAACCTTAAGGTCAGCAGTTCGAAACTACCAGCCGCTCCGTGGGAGAAAGATGAGGCTTTCTGCTCCCGTAAAGATTTACAGCCTCGGAAACCCTGTACAGGGTCGCTATGAGTCAGAACCGACTCCATGGCACATAACAACAACAACAACAACAACAGTCCCGTTTTGGATATTGATCTATTTAGTTTTTTATGACTTTCAATTTTCCTAGATTTATACTTTGTATAAGTTTTCTATAAATTCATTTTACTTGGATCCACTATCAACACATATGGAAGCAGCAATCAAGAAATCAAATGACTTCATGCATTAGACAAATCTGCCATGAAAGACCTCTCTAAAGTACTAAAGAAGAAAGATGTCAGTGTGAGGACTAAGGTGTGCATGACACAAGTCATGATATTTCCAGTCACTTTACATGTGTATGAAAACTGGACAATGAATAAGGAGGAATGGGCACAAATATAGATCTCTTATAGTCAGTAGTCAGGTAGTTGTCTTCTAGAAGTCCATTTGTTATTATTGTTGTTGTTAAGTGCCATCGAGTCGGTTTCGACCCATAGCGACCCTATATAGGGTTTCTGAGGAGCAGCTGGTGAGCTAGAAACACCAGCCCTGTGGTTCAAATGACTTGCAGTCCAGTGCATTAACCCACAGCTACACACCAGGAATCCTAGAAGTCCATGGTGGTGGTGGTTATGTGGCATGGAGTCAGAGCTGACTCATAGCTAGACACTGTACAGGGTTTCCGAGGCTATAAATCTTTACGGGAGCAGAAAGCCTCATCTTTCTCCCACGTAACAGCTGGTAGTTTCCAAGTGCCAACCCTGAGGTTAGCAGCCCAATTCGTAACCACTAATAGATAAGCACCAAAGTAGTCTAGTGCTTATCCTTCAGCACCACACCAGGACTCGAAGATTGGAATTGTTTCTTCTATATTCATCATCTTTTTTAAAGTAAGTTTAAACTAGACCTAAAATTCATCTAAAGGAGCTCTGGTAACATAGTGGTTACAAATCCGGCTGCGAACCGCAAGGTCAGGAGTTTGAAACTACCAGCTGTTCCGTGGAAGAAAGATGAGGCTTTCTGCTCTAGCAAAGATTTACAGCCTCGGAAACCCTGTACAGGGTCTCTGTGAGTCGGAACCAACTCTACGACACATAACAACAACAACATAGAAGTCCTCAGATATTCAAGAAATGCTACCTCTTTTTTGTAATATTGCACCATATGCATTTTTTTATGCCTTTAGTTCTTCATTTTTAATTACATGCATCTCCGGGTGACTTCTTCATTTAGTAATAAGATTAATTCTCAATTTCCCAATATCTGCTCTTGTTTTTAATCCATATCATTGCTTCTTTATTTATTATACCTTGAAGATTTCTCTTGCTGAGGGATCCTCTTTGTGTTGGCTCTGTCTGTGTGTGTTTTTAGACTCCTTGCAGTATAGGAAGGAAGTCTTTACAATCGCTGTTAGTACAATTTCCACACTGAGTCTGAAGGACAGTGGACCCCATACTGAGCAAACCATGGGTAACATCATTCAGGTCTCAGAAGCTTGGGATTTTACTTATAAACTGGTTTTATCATTTTGTTTTCAACATCCATGGTTATGCATGTCACACACACACACACACTCCAAAGTCACTCAATTCTAGTTTGGATTCTTCATTGAAACTTTCTGTGAAAATCTGTGAATATTCCTGAGTGCTAAGAGTACCTTTATTTGTTATAATATACTTCCCCCCCGGCCCTGTGGTCTGCAAAGGGAAACCAGAGTGCCCAGATTATGTTTTCCCATTTTGTGCTGAAACCCCATTCACGGCTTTCCAGACGCTTGCCTTCCTTAACACATCTGGCAGCGCCCTCCCCATTTTTCTTGGTCTAGTTTTACAAGAGGAGCCCTTGGATAAATAAACTGAAGTGTGCATGTGGTCACCAAAAGCTCTCTGAGAAAATCAGAATCTAACCAGAGTAGCCCCAGGGCCTTCATTCCTTTGTTCACTGCCTCACTGGGATACAACCAAGTTGGCAGAGCACACGTCAGAATCACTGCTCTTATAGCTGGGTCCACACTTACCCTAAAATAAACTCATACTTGAAATGCCAATGATGCTCCCTTACCATGCTCACTTCAGGAAGGAGAAAACTGCTGTTAGGACCCTAATCCTTTACATGTATTTAAAGCAAGATTTGTTGAATCTATACAAGGAGCTCTGGTAGTGTGGTTTGAAGTCAGGCTGCTAACTTCAAGGTCAGTAGTCCAAAACTACCAGCGGTTCTGTGGAAAAAAGATGAGGCTTTCAGCAGCTCCTGTAAAGATTTACAGCCTTGGAAACTCTATGCAGGGATGCTGTGAGTCAGAACCGACTCCACAACATATCACCACCACCATATACTTAATACTTGGGTTTGGTATTTCAGGTTTTCTCCAGAGTAAGCAAATGATCTTTCAAAAGAGCTTATTAGCTGAGACAGTCTTTATGTAAATATAAAATGAAATTACAAAGAAAAAAAATGATTATTTATTGACCATGTATCTGTAATAGGGTATGAACCAATCACAAATAAGATATTTATCAAGTTAATATGTAAAATGAGATATTGATGATGGTCTGTGATATTGACATGCTGATATGTGATATAGGAATGTATTTTTAATTTTATTATCAGGTGCAATGAATTAGGCACGTAGGATTCGACAGCACAATGCTAGGAAATATATTCTCATATTACAGGTGCAGAATGAGTCTTAAAGAATCCATGTATCTTTCATTTATTCTGTATTTCACTTCTTAGTTTAGTAAACACTTGCTGAATGCCCACTATTGTGCCAGCCATTCATTTTAGATATTAAGAATTAAACAATGAACAAAATTGACAAAACTGCTGCCCTTTAAAGTTTATAAGCTTATATTACATTGGGTAGAGACAAATTAAGATACGAGATAAGTGAGAAAATATATAGTATGTTGGGTGGAGATAAGAAATAAAAACATGACAACATGGGATGAAATGGAGTGCTGTGGGTAGAAGTTGCAGTTATAAATGGACTTGCTGAGAAATGTATCATGGGAAAGGTCTACTCATGTAAAGACTCAAAGAACATGAGGGAATAAGGAAAAGAATTTGCAGAAAGTACAGTCTCAGTGGAGAGAAAAACAGGTGTAAAGGTCTAAGATAAGAGGGCTCCTGGTAGGTTTGAGGAATGCAGAGGTAAAGCTGGAGTCCCTCAGCACTGCAGATAATAAGAACAAAGGTGCAAATTCACCTAGAGGCAACTTGGAAGAAGGCCATGATCTACTCTGAAAACTCAGCCATTGGAAGTCCTGCAGAGCACAGTTCTCCTCTGACACACCTGAGGTCCCCAGAAATCAGGGTCTATGATAACAAATTTTGGGGCATAATTGTAGAGAGACTGAGAGGACTTCAAGATGAAGCTAAAGGAGAAAAAAATGGAGGACATTTGATGCTTCAAGCCATTGTAAGCCATTGTTTGTCTTTGACTCTGGGTAAGATAGGAAGCTATTAGAACGTGGTAAGCAGCAGAGTAGCATGATCTGACTTGCATTTTAATCTGATCCCTCTGGCTGCTGTGCTCAGAATAGACAGAAGGGTAAATAGAAAGGCAGGAGTTAGGAGGCGGAATACAATAATGTAAGAGGCTAGGGGTTTTGCTCAAGGTCACACACACCTACTTGTGGCAGAGCCAGCATCAAATCCTTGCTCTAGCTGACTCTAAATCCCAAATCCTTTCTACAATGCAATCCACTTTCTGAGGCAGATGGTCTGCTTATCAGTAGATGTGGTTGATTCGATTTTCAAGTCCAGGCAAGGCCGAATACTACCGAGGGCTGTGCTATTGTGGACTTTTCTCTTAATTTATGTTATAAAGAAGAATTGGAATAATGTTTATTAGTACATAATTTGCAAGGTATGAGAAAAGATATTGCATAAACACAATATTGTCTATTCCAATGGTATTGTCTCATTTCCTCAAGCTCTGTCTAGTATTGTATATAACCTGAAAAAAACTTGAAGCACATAGTACCTCTTGAACCTAGTAAACACCCCAACTGAAATTCCTCCTGAACTTTGTTAAGTGTCCCCCCTCCTCCAATAAGGTGATTATCAGCTCAAACCTTAAAGTTCCTCTTCTTTTCCACTTAAGTTCCACTTAGCAGGAGGAACCTTGTGGCCTCCGTTCCCCTTCTCTCTATGGGCAGGATGAGGAGATGATGTGTGATTGCTTAAAAGTCAATTGTTTGGTAGCAACTGTTGTTAGGTGCCATCGAGTCAGTTCCGACTCATAGGAACCCTGTGCAGAACAGAAACAAACAACGCCTGCTCCTATACAATCCTCACTATCCCTCCTTAATTTATTCCTGCAGAACTGTTGGTAGGAAGGTGATTCAGTAGAATTTCCCCCTCTAGACAGTACTCTAATGAACACTGGGTAGCATAGTGGAGTACTAGCTCGGCTGCTAACCAAAAGGTCAGCAGTTCAAATCTGTCTGTTGTTCTTTGTGGAAAAAGATGAAGCTGTCTGCTCCCATAAGGATTTTCATCCTAATAAACTGGTGTGACATTGTGGGTTAATGTGCTGGACTGGACTCCAAAGTTGGTTTGAACTGCAAGGTCAGTGGTTCAAGCTCATCAGCCACTCCTCAGACACACTATACAGTTAGAACTGACGCAATGGCACTCAGCAAAAGCAAACCCTATACAGGGTCACTATGAGATGGAACCTACTATATGGCACACATCCGCCGCCACCACCAGACACATTTTAGAGCCCTAAGCGTCATGTTATTCACCTATTTTCTCCGTCTTTAAGACCCAGCCTCGATTATCTCTAATCTGGACTATAATTACAGTTTTCTTTTTAATAATTTTTTCTAGAATAGTTTAGTTTTACATTTTTTAAAATTCTTCTTGTTGAAAAATTTTAAAAGTAAATCTGATTGTATTCCTTCCCTTTAAAATCAAACAGAGGACTGTCAAAATTATTTGAATAAATTTCAAACTTTTTAAACATGTGCACAACATTACTCATGGTCTAATCCTGGTATGGCATTGTAAGATAACCACAGGTCAGCAGTTCAAATCCAGTGGCTGCTCCTCAGAAACTCTATGATTCAGAACTGATCCAATAGTACTTAACAACAACACAACAATCCCTTCATTGTCTAGTGGTGGTGGTGGTATGCTGTGGAGTCAGTTCCAACTCATAGAGACCCTGTAAAAATTGAGTACAAATCCAGTTTCATAATAAGTTTAAGACAGATACATTTTAATTTCTATTTTATGATTGATGAAAGTGAAGATTCAAAACATTTATAATTATCTTGTCTCCAAACTTGAATATCTAGTATGTACTGATTCATGAATCCCATCTGTTATCAGTGCTTGTATCCTGAGTCACACTGTTGTTGTTTTTGTTTTTGTTAAAATTCCATCAAGTCAGTTCTGATGTATAGCAACACTGTATAGGGTTTCCAAGAACCAATGGCCTTGTGGTTCAAACCAACCTTATGGTCAAGTGTTTATCCCACAGAACTACACTGGAAGTCACATTAGCTACTTTTAAAGAGAATTTCTGAATTTTAAAATTCTTTTGCTCTTTGTCACATGGAAATCTCACAGACTGCCCTCTTTTCTATCTTTCTTGTCTTCTTAATGATCTTTTGCTCTCGTCTTGTATGACCAGAAGAGTTGTGAGATGACATTAAGAATATCTATGCAAAGGCTTTCACCTGTGTGGATCATGATACACTATAGGTAACATTTAAAAAAAAATGAGTGCCTCAGAACGTTCAATTGTGCTTATGAGCAACCTGCACATAGACCAAGAGGCAGCCAATCAAACAGAACAAGGGGACTTGAATGGCTTAAAATCAAGAAAGGTGTGTGTCAGGGTAATATTCTTTGAGCATACATATTCAATCTGTGAGCAAGAAATTCAGGAAGCTGGATTATAAGAAAAAGAACATGGCATCAGAATTGGAGGAAGACTCATTAACAACCTGTGATATGAAGCTAATATAACCTTGCTTGCTGAAAACAAAGAGGACTTAAAATACTTATTGATGAAATCAAAGACTATAGCCTTCAGTATGGGTTGTACCTCAATGTAAAGAAAACAAAAATCCTCACCACTGGATCAATAAACAACATGATGATAAATGGATAAAAGATCTAAGTTGTCAAAGACTTCATTTTGCTTGGGTCCACAATCATGGAAGCAGCAGTCAAGAAATCAAGTGATGTATTGCATTAGCCAAATCTGCTACATATGATGTCAGTTTGAGGACTAAGTTGCATCTTATCCAAGTCATGGTGTTGCCAACAGCCTTATATGCATATGAAATTGGACAATGAATACGGAAGACAGTAGAAGAATTGATGAATTTGAATTATAATTTTGGAGAAGAATATTAAAAGTACCATGATTGCCACAAGAACAAACAAATCTATGTTGGAAGAAGTTCAACACAAATACATCTTATTAGCCAGTGCAATGAGACTTTGTCGCTCATACTTTGGATATGTTACCAGGAGGGAGCATTCTCTGGACAAGGACTTCATGCTTGGTAAAATGAACGACCATCAGAAAAGAGGAATTGGATTGGCACAACACACTATGAGTCAGAACTGACGCAACAACACTTAAAAACAGCATAAGTAACTCTGGGAAGTTCTGGGGTGGTGCTTTAGGATAAGCACTGGAGTGCTAAGTGCAAGGTCAGCAGTTCGAACCAACAAGCTGCTCCTCAGAAACTCCATATAGGTGACTTGAATTGACCTGGCCCAACAGATTTCCTCAGAAGCCCCATTTGGATTGGGCCTTTTCTTTTTGTAGGCACGGTAACTAGACTAAGATGAATTTGTCTTTAGTTATCCACTGACCCCAAAGACGAATTTAAATATAGTTTGTTTGGAATAAACCTGTTCATGTGTGGACTGGATCCCTAGTAGCAATACTTTTTGACTTACTCACATGTGTCTGTATATATGTATTAAAATATAGATGTAATCTTATATGTAATATTTCCAATCTCCAGAGACAAATGAAGATTATACTTGTAAAGATATTGACAATCCAAATCTATCAACATTGATTTAGTCCTGACTCATATCCTAAAGGACAGAACTGCTCCAAGCCTGTAAATCTGTATGGAACTATAATATGTCATCTTCCTCCTGTGGAGCAGCTGATGGATTTGAATTGCCAAGCTTTCAGTTAGCAACCTAACACTTAACCCATGGTGCCACCAGGGTTCCTTGATTGTGTTGCTGCTGCTGTTAAGTTCCGTTGAGTAGGTTCCAACTCATAGCAACCCTGCATAGGGTCTCCAAGAAACTGCTGAGGAGTTTGAAACCACCAATCTTGCAAAGTTCAAACTGACCTTGTGGCCCAGTGCATTATCCTGGAGCACCACACCAGGACTCTAGGGATCCTTAGTACTGATCATGAGAGTTGTTATTAGTGGTGTTGTTGGGTGCTGTGAAGTCGTCTCCAACTCATAGTGACCCTGTATAGGGTTTCCAAGGAACAGCTGGTGGGTTTGAACTGCTGACCCTGTGATAGTTGTTATTAGTGGTGTTGTTAGGTGCTGTGAAGTCGTCTCCAACTCATAGTGACCCTGTATAGGGTTTCCAAGGAGCAGCTGGTGGCTTTGAACTGCTGACCTTGTGGTTTGCAGTCCAGTGCAGAATACCACAGCAGAAGTCAACAACAATTTGAGTAAGGGAGGCACTGTAATAATGGTGTGATGGCTTCAGAGCCGATTCAAACATATATTTGGCCCTCAAGCACCTATAGTATGTTGTTGTTTCAATGTTGTTAAATGTCATTGAGTTGGTTCCAACTCATAGCCACCCTGGATAGAGTTTCTGAGGAGCAACTGGTGGGTTTGAACCACCAACTTTGTAGTTTATAGTCCATTGCTTATCTCACAGCACCACCACAGCATATTAGAGGACTGCTGTGACACTGTAGGATAAGCAGTGAATTCCTAACCCCAAAGTTGGTGGTTCAAATCCACCAGGCACTCCTCGAAAACCCTATACAGAGCTGCTATGAGTTGGAACCGACTTGACCACATTTAGCAACAATAGCAATAATTAATCAAATTAGAAATTTGAATAATATGGGTCATCTGGAAATGAACATTTCATGTTGGGAGAACTATGTCAGTTTTGTCAAAGGGTAAGATGAGTAAAAGTTAAGGAAATGAGAAGGTTTTTTCTTATGTAAGTAATAGTCTGGTTGGAGCTAATAGTGCCTAAAGGATGTGAACCGGTTTGAATTTTTTTTCTTTCTTTTCTTCAAGTTAAGTAATTAATATTAAAAAAATTATTGTGACTTAGGTGAAAGTTCACAGAACAAATCAGTTTCCCATCCAACCATTTATGTGCAATTGTTTCATAACATTAGTTGCAATTCCTCAGTATAATAGCACCGGAATCCCTCCTGGGTTTCCCATATCCAGTGACTTTAATTCTTGAATTAGAGGAAGTTCCTAAATAATTTGGATCCATGCCAGTCATCCTTTCATAACATCTTTGATGAAAATTAGACCAAAAAGTCAGTGGAAGCTTTTTTTTTAGCAACTTTTGGAGAAAATGACTCAAACGCAGTACCATTTTCTGAAATATATTAGATACTCTCACCGTAACTCTTAAGTGGTCTAACAATTACTTAAGAAAATTACTTTCATCTCAAGATGGATCAGCTGGGGACTCTAGACCCAGAGATGGAGAGGGGGTGTGTGCTGACGACCTGGGTATACCCTTTGGTTGGTTGATGATGCATGGAGGGGATTGTAACAATGGCAATGAATGTAAAACTAATGTTCTCCCATGTAAACTATCACATAATTCACAATAAAACATTAAAAAAAAGTTCTTCCACCTCAGATGTGTGTGTGCATGTACAGTCTTTTAATCACATCCCACGACCTGATCTAACTGGGATTTTCAGTCTAGACTTTTGATCAAAACTCCTATCCAAGAACAGCCATCCTCAAGCTGTGAATTATGTTTCTGTTCATTGGAATCAGTTAAGACTGCTGCTGTTGAGCCGGTTTTGACTGATGGCACCTCAAGGACACATGTTCTATTAATTAAAATAGCGGATGCTAGGAATCCTGGTAGAGCACAGTAGAATAAACACTGGACTGCTGAACACAGATTGGTGGTTCAAACCCACCAGATGCTCCTCAGAAACCCTATGCAGGATATCTATTAGTTGGAACTGACTCTGTGACACTTAACAGCAACAACAAGGGGTGTAAGAGTCCTAGTGCAGCTGTCATATAGGCATTGGACAGAAAACTGCAAATCCAATAGTTCAAGCACACCAGCTGCCCTCAGAGACCCTACACAGGAACACACAACAACTACACAATACCAACTGATATTAAAAAAGCATTTTAATTTGTGCCTTCAGAGTTCAATGGACATGAAAAATGAGTTTTGGTAAAATGAATAGGACTCCAGATATGTGGGTTGCTTAGGTGAACTATTAAGAAATGGTTTCAACCAAACTCCATTCCCTTGGTGGTGGTGGTGGTTACGTGCTGTGGCGTCAGTTCTGACCCATAGCAACCCTGTATAGGGTTTCTGAGGCTGTAAATCTTTACAGGAGCAGAAAGCCTCAACTTTCTCCAATGGAACCACTGGTAGTTTTGAACTGCTAACCTTGAGGTTAGCAGCCCAACTTGTTAACCACTACACTACCAGAGCTCCATTCCCTTAGGGATGTCCTATTCAGCTTCTGACTGGGACAAGTTTTGAAGATATGGCTCTGACCAGAATGTTTGGTCATAACCTGGTGAGACTACGGTTACCAATAAGACCTATCAGAGCACCTGAAATGGTAGAGCACTTTCAAAAGATGCTATACCATAACTTTCGGCTGTTGACCAATAAATATTAATATGGTCAACTGAATTTCATTTTATACTTTTCCGCTTCCGTTATAACCTAGTAGTGAAATTGTGAAGGAAACCCTCCGAAACGAATATAAATCAAATCACTTGAGACTAAGGCTACGGACCCAAAAGTCCCTAAGAACTGCAAATAAACATAGTTTAGGAAACTCTACAACAATAGCCTTTTGAACCTTGAGCATCAAGCAGAATTTTGAACTGAGGCAAAACCTGGTAGACGAACTGAGGGATAAATATGAATGTGCTTATTCATGCGCTCACTTTAGAGGCAAATCTTTTCAGTAGACTGAAAGGAGCTCTGGTAGCGTAGTGGTTATGAGTCGGGCTGCTAACCTCAGGGTCAACAGTTTGAAACTACCTTCCTTACCACAGGAGAAAGATGAGGCTTACTGCTCTCGTAAAGATTTACAGCCTCGGTAAACCCTATGCAGGGTCATGATGAGTCAAAACCAACTTCCCCGGTACACTACCACCACCAGTCCTAGGAAAGGGAGTCCTGACTGGGCTGAAGTTGAGATCATTTGTATCAATCACTAGTATTTAAAGAATGCACGTCTCTAAATGCTTTACTTGTATTATTAGCTCATTTAACCTTTTTAATACCCTTATGATAGTATACTTCATTAATAATTTAATAGATGGGGAAACTGAGACATCAAAAACAAAACAGCAGTCGCTATTTAATCGATTCGGATTCAGGGCAACCCCATGTGAGTCAGAGCACAACTGTGCTCCATTGTGCTGTCTATGGCTGTTTTGTTGGAAGTTGCAAATTTTCCTCAGCTAGTGTGTCTGTTCATGGAGCTCTGGTAGCATAGTGCTTACAAATCGGGCTGTGAACCGCAAGGTCAGGAGTTCGAAACTACCAGCTGCTCCGCAGGAGAAAGATGAGGCTTTCTACGCCCGTAAAGATTTACAGCCTCAGAAACCCTGTACAGGGTCGCTATGAGTCGGAACGGACTCCACGGCACATAACAACAACAACAACAGTGTGTCTGTTCACAGTTTTTAGGAACATTTTGGACAATAGCCTTGGTCTCAAGTGAGTTGACACATGTTGGAATTACTAACTATTGGTATAAATGATCTCCTTCTCAGTTTCTACCCAGTCTGGATTCCCTTCCTTAGGATTAGCCTACCATGTTTTTCTCCAGAGGCATCTCTATGTGGGGTGGAACCACGAACCTTTTCGTTAGTAGCAGGGCACTTAACTCTTTGCATGACACCTATTTTACATGTATCTGGGAAGTAACAAGGCCAGGATTCAAATCCAAGCTTGTATCAGCAGTCTTTATTTTAACTACTATACCTCACCGCTTTCCACACAACAGAATAGGAAGTGCTGGAACACTTTAATCCAGTCCCCCTTGAATGATAATCTTTACCCATCATTTTCCAGATATGTGGCATTGAACAATTTATCTAAAGCTCATTTTCCTTACCTGCAAAGGGACAAGCAAATTTCTATTTTCCCCCTCTCTCCTGCCCCTGCAGTTTTGTGAGGAAGGAGTGAAATAGGACATTGTTAGGGTCACAGTTAAAGAAATCTTTATGTTTTTTTCTTCTTTAGGCTTCCAGAAGAAACACTTCGTATCCTGGGACCCCTCGATATAGGAGAAATGTCAGGGCTTTATGTGTATTATTGTTGTTATGTGCCATCGAGTCGTTTCCGACCCATAGCGACCCTGTATAGGGTTTCCGAGAGTGTAAATCTTTACGGGAGTAGAAAGCCTCATCTTTCTCCCGCGGAGCAGCTGGTAGTTTCGAACCGTTGACCTTAAGGTGCGCAGCCCGATTCGTAACCACTACGCTACCAGGCATCTGATAATTTTCAGAAAAACTCTTCTATATGCCATCTTACTTGATTCAGTCTTCTTATGCTCTTGTATGTGTGTGTCAGGGGTCATGAGTGTCATCCCCTTTCTGTAGGTGAGAAAACCCAGCCTCATGGAGGATAAAAGTTCTTATCTTTCAGGGCTAGTGGGTATGTTTCAGTGAACGCACGCCTTCCGGTTCCAAATCTATACATACATTTGTTTTCAAGTTGAGACAAATTCAGGGCTCTAATATGGCCAGTGGAGTGCAGAGTGAAGCATCTTCTGTGTTTTGTATCCCTCCTGCCCTTTCTCTGCATGGACAATCCCCACCATCCATTCCCTTTGATTCACTTTAATGTTCTGACTATTCAGAGCCAGGAGAGAGGGACCATTAAATAGTCATAAAACAGAAAGGATTCTGTCAAGAAATACATGTTGTGATTCCTCACCAAGGCAACGTGGAATTGATGACGTGAGTAGAGGAATGTCTTACAATTGCTTAGCAACAGCGTCTGATACACAACTCCACTGTCAGCAATTAGAGGATAGGATGGGTTCTCCACTGACCTAGTGTCACAGAAGGCATTTCCCATCAGAGGCGCCTTTTGAAAGATTAACAGGAATTGAAGTCACTTATCTCAGCATATTGGTTGAAGCAAAAAACTGGAGCACTCACCAGATGGCAAGATTTACAGTCTCAGTAAATTCTTAAGACTTTAAGAAAGTCTATTGTATCTGGGGACTTAGTTTCTTCATCTGCAAAATGGGAATTAAAATATTTAATTTAATAAAGGAGTTAACCAATGAATTGCTAAGTTGACTCCCCTTCTAACGCAATGGCAATGTTGCTCAGACACCTTAAGCATGCCTTTGCCTCATAGCTGACGATGAGGTGGTTTATGATAGAATTTTGCAGAGGCAAACAAATCCCCAGCTGCAAGCTGCTACACTGGAGCTTCATGGTTCATTAAGGATTAAGATTCCGGAGCTCCTTCTGGGTGGTTAGAGGCTCTGACAGATATACTTTACTGGTTAGTTTCCTGACTCTGTGGTAGGTATCCCTTCACTTTGGGGCATGATGAAGTTTAAGTCTACCCAAGAGAAGTGAATTAAAGATTGAGTGCTGGAAAACTTCGAGCTTTGTGGAACTTAATTGTAAGGGGATTTTCTTGGGAGGGGGAACTTTGCTTTCTTTGAAATATGGAGTAGTTAGAGGAGGAATCCCATATTACCAAATATAAGACCATGACAAATTGGTTTGACTTGGAGAGATTCTCCAAGGATTTGTGAACTTTTCCCAAAGACTTGACTGACAATACAGGGATATATCGATGCTACTTTATAAATGAGACACCTTCTCAAGGAATAGGAAATTTAATATACTGGTCAAACAGCATCAAGGAGTTTATTGAAACTTTCAGTGATAAGAAACACATCCAAAGTGAAAATCGATTATTTTAACCCCAAATTGCTCTGATTGGGAGCAAGTTAATTACATGGACATGGAATTTTTTCTTCTTCTAACTTAAATCTCTTGGAGTCTTGGAACATAAATCCATACCTTGGTTGACCCAACAGACTTTTTTATATATGAAAACAGCCACTGTGTAATGATCCTTGAGTCTTATCTATTTGGCTTCTGCCCTTAACTGATGTTACTGCTACTCATACAACATGATTAGGCCTCTGGGGGGGAGAAATAAATGTATATGGAATCCAACCAGGTGCATGAGATATACATGTACATGTAATAAAATCAAGTAACATAATTTTCAGAGCTGGAAGGTTTTAGATATTACCTAATTCAAACACCTCATAATACAGATAAAAATGATATTAATAGCCTGAGACTCTGGCAAGTAATTTGTCCAAAGTTATCCAAGAATAAGGATAAACATGATGTTTCTTAGCTGTTAGTCTGTTGTTGTTGTTAAGTGTCATCCAGATGGTTCTGACTCACAGCAATCTTAACAAGGGTTTCTGAGGACTGGCTGGTGGATTTGAACTGCCAACCTTACAATTCAAATCAACCTTGCGATCCAGTGCATTATCCACAACAAGATCCTGCTCTTGGTCAAATATAGATTTTATTGTTATTTTTGTGAACCTAGCAACTGATATGCTCCTCAAAGTAATTTCTAGAATCATTGTTGTTGTTAAGTGTCATTGAGTCGATTCTGACTCATAGTGACCCTGTATAGGGTTTCCAAGGAGTGGCTAGTGGGTTTGAACCTCTGACCTTCAGGCTCAAGCTGACCTTGCAGTCCAATGCGTTAGCCCATAGAGTGTGCTAGAATTAAAAGAAATATTGGGAAATGATCTATGTTTCAGTCACATCCCTTTTTTGTATGCGCATGAGTCTCTGATCTCATTATTAAAATTAGCCTCTACTCTGTTTAATATGAAATTAGAAAACAGTATACTACACACACATGTACTATTATTGCTCACTTCTGGTTTATGTGCACCCACCGAATGGCAATGACTTGTTACATTTATGACTTTTGAAGTCTGACTGTAAGGCAGCTAACAACAGCAAGATTGAGCTAATACTGTCTTCTGGTTACCTTTGCTGAGGGAACCTAGTTTTCCCCCCTTGTCAATCATAAACTTGGCACTGTCAACAACTCAACTGCAAATTCAGAACTTCCTTCTAGGAAATTCAACCCATGGTGGTGCTAGTTATCTTGGTAAATTATGGGCAGTTTTTATGGTCAACACTCAGGAATTATAGTGACTTGTCATCACTGGCAGTTTGATTTCTGCAGTTGCCACTTCATTAGATAGGAAAATGCCCTCAAAGAGAAAGCCTGTTTCTTGTCCTGGAATCTCTGTAACATCTGATGTGGAGGTAACAGCAGCAAAGAATCCAGGCTGAAAGAATTGTAAACTTTGCCTGGAGAGAGTCACTAAAGGCAACGCTCCCAAAAAAGATTATTTGTCACCAGTAGTGAGACTCTTATTAAGAGTATTAATATTAAGAGGTTAATTGATATCTGTTAATTGATTCTCCAGTAGGAGAATAAAGCGTAATACAGGATACAAGGCAAGCAATTAAATCTCCTTTGTGGAGTGTAGTTAATCAATTGTCAAGTTTCATAGAGATCGATCGCCATCCCACTTCTCTTTTGTTATTTTTCATTACAAAGATTCAGGAGAGATGCCTACTATACTGAAGTCCTGGTGTGACACTGTAGAATAAGCACTAGACTGCAAGGTGGGTTTGAACCAAATCGTGAGCAGCTCAAACCCACTGGCTGTTCCTCAGAAACCCTATACAGGAACCAACTCAACAGCACTTAAAAACAACAACAACCTACTATAAATGGGAGAAAGTCTAACAATCACAGAAAAAAGAAAATTAAATCAAATAGGGACAGGCAGTTTCATGTAACAAAAATAACAAAAATTAGGAGTCTGGAGGCTCAGGATTTTAGTTCAGATTGTCCAATACCTTACCTTGTAACACTTCTTTCTCGACTTTTAATTTATTGATTTGTAGAATATGGGTGTGAACCGGAGAGTCTCTAGGAACTTTCCAATTCTACTATTCTGTTCATATTGCATAGAGTTATGTGTACAGTTGCATAGCAAATTAGTGTCAACACATCTGACTTAGAATTCCAACAGTCCAAGTAACAAGGTTTGGGAGCTGGGTTAAATTAATTAACCTCTGAATCAATGTCCTCATTTGAAGACAGGGAGAACATAAGGCACACCTATGGGTTTTTTGCTGGAATTTAATGAGCTAATGTATGCAAAATATTTGACAAAGAGCCTGGAAAACTGAAAGTGATCACTGAATAGTGGCTGTGTGTGTTTGATGTCAAGTCAGTTCTCATACGATTTCTGAGACTGTAAATCTTTACTGGAGCAGAAAGCCTCCTTTTTCTCCCATGGAGTAACTGCTATGTTTAAACTGTTGACCTTGTGGTTAGCAGTCTCCAACGCATAACCCACAATGCTATTTTATTAGTATCCTGTTCCATGAACCAGTGTTTTTACTCTTTCATGACCTGTATGTGACAGATTTGCCCACCAATGTTTCCATCCTCCCAGGTTTCTTATTGTTGTTACTAGTTAAGTGTGATCAAATCAGTTCTGACTCACAGTGACCCTGTAGAGAGTTTCCAAGGAGTGGTTAGTGGTTTTGAACCATGACCTTGCAATTAACATTCCAGTGTTTATCTCACACCTGTAAACTGCCATACCACCTTTACCTGTTGCTGCCTGGCAGGACCTGTGTAATTGTGTGATTTTGAAGAAATTGGCTTCATCCCACAAATCCTGCCACCAGAATCCACTTGGGACAGATGTGTCCCACATAATTGTATCAAAATTCATATTATTCTCTCTTTATTTTTGGTTGTTTCTTACTTCAACATTCCTTCCATTACTGAAAACACATGGCATCAACAAAAAAAGTCAAAGCACAAAGCAAGCTAGCGATGAAAGGGTTAAATGACAGCCATCTATCCTAACCACCAGAGGGCACTGTGTAGATCACCACTAGATTTTCTTTTAAGCTGGTACACCTCTTTGCCACCTGAAGTTTCAGCTGAGGTGCTTGGTCTCCTTCGTGTGGTATATTCCTCTCAGTGATTTTGAGTGCTACAATTCCTTAAGTCAAGGCCAAAGTATCAGTCCTGCATTCTTAAGGAATCCTACAGTGATAAGGACTCCTGGTGGGGTGCTTTAGGATAAGCTGTGGACTGCTAATCACAAGGTTGGTGGTTCAAAACCACCATTCGTTCTTTGAAAAAACTATATAGGATCACTATGAGTCAGAACTGATTCAACAGCACTTAACAACAACTACATCATGATAAAGTACCCATTTTGTTGTTGTTGTTAAGTGCTGTCAAGTTGATTCCAACCCATAGTGACCCAGTATAAGGTTTCCGAGGAGCAGCTAGTTAGCTTGAACCGCCAACCTTGAAGTTCAAATGGCTTTGCAGTCTGGCGCATTAACCCACAAAGTACCCATTTAGAAACCCAGAAATCCAACGCATAGCCATGGTGGATTTGATTCCATCTCATAGTGACCCTATAGAACAGAATAGAACTGCCCTATAGGGCTTCTAAGGAGTCCTGGTGTGGCACTGTGGGTTAATTTACTGGTCTGCAAAGTCAGTTTGAACAGCAAGGTCAGCAGTTCAAGCTCACCGTCTGCTTCTCGGGTCACTATGGATTGGAACTGACTTCACGGCACTTAACAACAACAACAACATAGGGCTTCCAAGGGTGTAAATTTTTATAGAAGCAGACTGCCTCATCTTTCTCTCACAGAGTGGCTGGTGTATTCAAACTACAGATTTTTCAGTTAATAGATGAGTACTTTAACCATAGTGCCACCAGATTCCCTTGCTTATTTAGAAACACAGAGGGGGAAATGAACGTTTATTATTCCCCATGTGCCAGCGAGCATATTAAAATTGCAATTAAAATTTACATCAGAAAAGCAAGATACGCATTATAACCATATACTTATCACCATATAACTTATACAGCTGGTATCAGACCCCATGAATTACTACCTTCAGCATATCTGCCTAGCAAGCAGGTTCCTCCTCTAGCTGGTTCCCGAAAGGTTTTTGCAACTGAGATACTGTATACTTGGAGGTTTGCATATTTGACATTGCATATTTGAATGGCTTCTTGCTCAGTTTAATAAAAAATTTCAATTAATAAGCCCTCTAATACTTTCCTAGTGTTGTTGTTGTTGTTAAGTGCCATCGAGTCAATTCTGACCCATAGCGACCCTGTATAGGGTTTCCAAGGAGTAGCTGGTGAGCCTGAACTGCCGAACTTGCAGTTCAAAGGACTTTGCAGTCTGGCACATTAACCCACAGCGCCACACCAGGAAGACTGATTTTTATGATCTTCAAAGGACTTAAAATTTAATGATGCCTTAACATAATGTTTATGAGTTGGCCTGCTAACCTCAAGGTAAACAGTTTGAAACTACCAGCTGTTCCATGGAAGAAAGTTGAGGCTTTCTGTTCCCATAAATATTTGAAGCTGAACCACTCCACAGCACACAACCACCAATCATAAACATGGCTAATGGAATGACCAATGGAATGTGTTTTCTACTGCTAGAAATAGTATTCATCGATATTGCTTCGCTTGTATGATCTTGAATAAGTGAATTGTATAGACATTCAGTAAGCGTTCCCTATGTGCAAAACACTGGTCCAAGTGAGGAGGATTAAGGAAGATCAAGATAGGTAAGTTCCTGCTTTCTTAGAGCTTACAGTCTGACATGGAGAGATGGAAAATAAGCAAGTAATACCTAAAGAAACAATTTCCAATCAGTTACCTGAAAAAAAAAAAAAAAATCACTGGAGTAAAAAGAAAGAGAGTACTAATTAGACTGGCTGATCAAGACAGACTGAACTAAGGAGTTGGCCTTTGAGCAGAAATCGAAATAACCAGGAGTCAACCAAGGACAGCTCTCGATGCATAAATGACTCCAAGCAGAGAAAACAAATGTCCCTGTCTGGAATGAGAGTCATCGTGACAAAGAACAACAAAGAGAGTGTAGTCAAACTATGGTGGGCAAAGGTAGGAATATTTGTAGATGAAATCAGACAGGGATTTGGATTTTCAGGGCAATGGCAAGGCTGACAGGATAATACATAAAATTGGTGATTGCTACATTTTCAAAATTCACTCTGAAATTGCTGGTTGGAGAATGCATATAGGAAGACAAGAGTGGCTGAAACACATCACATTACATGAACTAATGTGAGAACTGCAGGCAGTTTGTACTAGAGAAGAAGAGAAACGAACAGGATTCCCAGCCCAGCGTAGACAGGAAAAATGAAGAACTCCATTCTTAGACTGTTGCTTTAAGTGAGTGGTGGGTGGTAACAGACAAACTCATGGACACTCACTGTAGCTTCTCTCTTTTTTTTTTTTTGTAAAATGAAGTTGGATTGCACAACTAAAATAATTAGCTCCAGTTCTATAATTCATCATGGTGCCTAATGCAATTTCAGAGGAAGGTAATGTCAAAAATGGAGTCCTGGTGTGGCACTGTGGGATAAGTGCAGGACCACAAGGTTGATTTGAACCACAAGGTACATGGTTCAAATTCACCAGCCACTCCTTGGAAACGCTATACTGGGTCGCTAAGAGTCAAAACAAACTCGATGGCACTTAACAACAACAAATATAGAAATATTGTTTAAATTCATAGAAATAATTTATATGTTTAAGTTCCAATGTTGTTGTCAAGTACCATGGAGTTGGTTCCAACACATAGTGATCCTGCACAGGGTTTCCGACGTTGCAAATCTTTATGGGAGCAGAAAGCCTCATCTTTCTCCCACGGAACAGCTGGTAGCTGACCTTGAGGTTAGCAGCCCGATTCATAACCACTCTGCTATCAGAGCTCCTTTAAGTTAGCATATTTAGAAAACTGATGTTTGACACTGTGAAACCAACTGGTCTTCCCTTGAATTCCTCAAGTTTATTAACACCTTTCCTGCCTTAAGGATTTGTTCTTCCCATTTATTTTCATGGCTGGATAGGATGTTCTGTTTGCTTCATGATTGGCCCCTGTATGAATAATGTTTTTGTTTTTTTTAAAGAAAAATTTATCTTGATTTTTTCAAGATATTTTAAAATATCTTGAAAATATCAAGATCAAATATCTTGATTTAATGATTCAAACCATGATTTTAAACTTCGATGATAAACCTAAGAATGGCATTGACCTAGCAGATAGGGAAAATTCATTTTTTTGCCTATTTGTCTTCTTCAGGTTGGGATTCTTTTCAATTTTTGAGTAGAGAATCATGTGTATGGAACATTTGTCAAAGTATCAGTTGACATGAAGAGACTGGTGGGTGAAATATGCTCAAAAAGAAAGAAAATGGCAGGTATAGTCATTTCCAAAGGATTAGGTACTTGGTCCCAACTTGGAAGCTTATCCTGGATGTTTTCTTTGTGAGGAAAAATCACTGTCATCAGTCTTTAAAGAGAATGGTCTGGTTCTAATCCTTCATAGCCATAAACTCTTGAGGAAATCCTCTATCAGACCAAGAATACTGCAAAAGACAACTGGTTTCTCATTATCTCTTATGTATTATGTTATTTGTGTATCTGCAGAATCTCAGGCACTTAGTAGCTGAGGTTTTCTGACTTTCAAAACTTGGACATGTTTTGGCTCTTATTCCCTGTAGGCTAACCTTACCTTCAGATCTCCCAGAAAGCCTGGTATGCTGTCTTCATTGCTGGATCCTGACCTGGTGGTTGGCTGGTTGGTGAATCCAATACTTCATACAAAATGCATGAGTTCTGACTGGTGTTTTTCTTCTCTTCATCTTGCAAGTATTTCTTTCTGCTTAATGAGGGAAGGGAGAATTATCACAGTGAAGGTCTGGATCCAAAAGAGATACCTGAAATAAAATCTTGGACATAGACCAAGAAGGACATAAACTCCTTTATAATACTCCAGTACATGTGAGGGCTAATAAAGTAAAATCTTTTTCTTAGCAAGCCTATTTCATGTTCATATTGTATAATTGTTTGTAAATAGGCAATTCGTATTCAGCTAATGTTTTATTAATACAAATGATGAATCAATCCATCATATCACAAGGATGCACAATCTGTCATTCAACTTTCTTTCCTGTAACCTAAATAACCAATGAGAATTCAAAAACTACGTCAGTGAATTAATTTATCTATAATTTATAACCATTCTTGTTTTTTAATTCCATGTGATTTCATTAGATGTGACATAAAAGAGAGAGCTTTAAAAATAGAAATTTGTCTTCAGATCAGAAAAGACCTATTTCTGACTCTAGGGCTAGGCAAATACGAACAGTTTTGATGATTATGCATGTGACTTATTTTGTATCTTCCATTTTTGCCTCTTTCCTATAACTCTTCATCCTATTACAAACTATCATTTAAAAAAAGAAAAAAAAAAGTCTGTTACCTATGTACCAATTTAGACAATGTGAGAGGGAAAGGCCAATTAATCTTTTTTTGTTTCTTTTTTTAGACAAGATAGGATTAAGATCAGGGCAGTATAGAACATCACTAAAAACTCTCACATTGGAAATCCACCCATTCTTTTTACTTCCACAATTTAAAATTCTTCTGATTTCATCTTTTTCCTTTTGTTCAGAAGCATGCTGGATTAATGTTCTATTATTGCTATAATGTTGTTGTTAAGTGCCGTCGAGTTGGTTCCGACCCATAGTGACCCTGTACAGGGTTTCTGAGGTTGTAAATCTTTACGGGAGCAGAAAGCCTCATCTTTCTCCCACGGAGCAGCTGGTAGTTTCGAACTGCTGACCTTGTGGTTTGCAGCCCGATTCGTAACCACTATGCTATCAGAGCTCCATGAAGGACCACAAATTGAGTAGCTAAGTCAACATGTATCACAACTCAGCTGGTTTTATTGCTTCAGGTTTTAAGAGGCCAAAATCAACATGCTATTCATATGGACTCTTTTTGGGGAGTCTCTGAGATGAGTCTGTTTCCAACCTCATTCGCAGACTCCAGTGATAGTTCTGAAGTTCCCACTTACTGTTGGCTGTCATCTGAGTGCTGTTCTTAGCTCCCAGATGCATCTCGTCAGTCCTTCCATGTGGACCATAATCCTCAGAACCAGCAAAGGTGTATCACACCCTTCACATACTCGAAAGCCCCCTACTTCTCTGTCTCCTGCATCTATTCTTCCTTCCTCCTCTGTCACATCTTTCTATTCAACACAAACACATTTCTCTACTTTAAAGAGATTGTGTGATTGGATTGGCTCACATGGATAAATCAGGAATATCATATCTCCCTATCTTCAATCCACAACTTTAATTTCATCTGCAGAGTTTTTTTTATGCCATGTGATATAAAATAGTCACAGTTTCTAGGACTAGGTTGTGCCCATCTTTGGTGCTTGGTGGTGATATACCTCGGAGTTGGTTCCAACTCATAGCGACCCTGTACAGGTTTTTTGTGGCTGTAAATCTTTGAGGGAGCAATAAGCCCCATTTTCTCCCATGGAGTGACTGGTAGGTGTTAACTGTTGACCTTGCTGCTAGCAGCCCAGCTCATAACCCACTATGCTACTATTATTTTGACTATTACAGATACCATATAGGAAATCTACCCCCATGCACCTTAGAATATTTATCTAACATAGTGCAGAGACTCTGGGTTCAGTTCAGAGAGCAACTAGCTTAACTTTTAAAAGAACAAGAGTCAAGGAAAAGTAACTAAGGAGACTGAGCAGGAAATCACGCAGATGCTCAGGTTGATGAATTTAACCAGTTTGATACGAATATTAGAATGTTGGTGCTGTAGGATAAGCACTTGACTATAGGTAAGTTTGAACAGCAAGGTCGGTGGTTCAAACTCGATATGGAAACCCTGCATGGGGTCACTATGCATTGGCACTTTATAACAACAGTACAAAGACCTATAAAGGATTCCTGGTGGCATTCTGCAGTGAACTGAAAGGTCTTAGGCAGTTCAAACTCAACAGTTGTCCAAGGCAGAAAGATGTGGCAATCTGCTTCTGTAAAGAAGTAAAATTATATTGGAAACCCTATGTGGCAGTTCTGCTCTGTCTTATAGGGTCACTGTGATAGGTTAGGTTTTGTGTCAACTTGAATGGGCCAGGATTCTCAGTGGTTTAGCAGTGATGTAGCGATCCACCAGGAGGAGATCTAATGTCATATAATCCTTTCCACAATGAGCTATGCTCTATGAGGAACCAATCAAATGGAAGGCAGTTTCCTCAGGGGTGTGGCCTAAACCATTTTTGATCTTCCAAGAGATAAAAGTGAACTGAGAAAGAGAAACCTACTACCACCAAGACAGAAGAGCCGGGAGTAGAGCGCACCTTTGGAAATGGGGGTCCCTGCACTGTGAAACTCCTAGATCCAGGAAAAGATTGATGTCAAGACACATGGGGTCTCCAAGGAATATGGGGGTGACAGATGCTGAAAGGAGACAAGGGCCTTCTTCCAGAGCTGATGTTCTGAATTTGGACTTCTAGCCTACCAAATTGTGAGGGAATCAACGTCTATTTGCTAAAGTCATTCATTTGGGGTACTTCTGGTGTGGCGCTGTACGATAAGCACTCGACAGCAAGGTCGGTTTGAACGGCCAGGTCAGCAGTTCAAACTCACCAGCTGCTCCTTGGAAACCCTACACAGGGTCACTTTGAGTTGGAACTGACTCAATAGCACTTAGCAACAACAGATAACTAAGACAGTCACTATGAGTGAGAATCAGCTTGAGGGCAGTGGGTTTTGTTTTGAATTGTTATTTGTCTTTAGGGTTGAGGTAAGGTTGAGCTTACTCTGGAGTCCTTGGGTGGAACAAATATTAATGAGTACCCAGACACACCCCAGAAAAAAAGATTAGCAACTTCTGAAAACTAAGTCCTTACAAAACCTATGGTTTTTAAGTTCTCTTTTGACACATAGAGGGTTTGCTATGAGTCATAATGGACTTGGAAAATGGTTGAACCCTACTCTGAGCAGAAAGTGTATTTTATCTGTCACAGCCAGTGATTACTGCTCTGAGAACTCTGAGGGACAAAGAAGTTGTCTTTCAGTTGGTTTTAGAATTATGAGGATATGATCTAAGATTCTACTCCATGGATAATCTACTCCATGAATGAAGTATGGCAGAGGATGAACAGAGACTAAAGCCCGATGAGGCTCTTGAATCCAGCCAGTCTACCCTTAGATGTTCTACATGTCAGCCAAAGAATGGTCACTTTTGCCTCAGCCAGCTTAAAGTTTCTCTCATTCTGAAATAAAAATATCCTGATCAGTGCACAAACACCCATCTCATGAGATGTCTTATCCAAACAGTAATTAGATCATTATATTTAGATCCGAATGCCTGTCTCTACTTCCTAACTGTAAACATCCTGGAACAGTACTAACCAAACCACAAACCCACTGCCACTGAGTCAACTCCGGCTCATAGCAACTCTCTATAGGGTTTCCAAGACTACATTTTTTGTTTTAAATGTTTTAGTGTGAATTATGTGATCATTTACATGGGAAAACATTAGCTTTACATTCATCCTATCATATATATATATATATATATATATATATATGATAGGATGAATGAAACGATATATATATATATTGTTTCATTGCCATGGTTACAATCCCCTCCATGCGGCATCAGTCAACCAAAGAGTATATATACACTACAAGCCTGTCCGCTAGTCGTCAGCACACAGTCCCTCTCCCTCTCTGGGTCTAAAGTTCCCAGCTGCTCCATCTCTCCACATCGTCATCTCTGCCTACAGCTCAGGCATCACTGCTTCTGTGGGTAAGGTCCTGCACTCCGCTCTTCTCTCTTGATGGTCCCAGGGACCTCTGCTCCTACAATGCAAAGTTAATCACTCCCATCCTTGCAACAAAACATCTATCTTTACATTTCCAACCCTCACAAGCAGTCCTGATAACAATTATTCACTATCGTATCACAAGAGACCTATCTGAATTTCCTTTCATCAGCCCCGCCCAGACAGATTGGATACTACTCAGTGGAGATTCTACCTTCCTCCACGCCCTCTGGCCAAGACTACATCTTTAAGGGAGCAGTCTGATCTTTCTCCCACAGAGCAGCGGGTGGGTCTGAATCAAAACCTTGCAGTTAGTAGTCCAGGTCTGATCCACAGTGCCACCAGTCCTAGCTCTGATGTATTGCTGAAACTGCAGCCTTAGGACCTAGCCTAGAACAGTGCCCACCCAACACACAGCACAGCCCAATAAATATTTCAGAAATAAATGGGGAGGGTCTGTTTGTTTAATCCTCAGCTGTATTTTTTTTTAATGTTTTATTGTGAAGTTATGTGATAGTTTACATGGGTACATGGGAGAACATTAGTTTTACATTCATCCTATCATATATTGTTTCATTGCCATGGTTACAATCCCTCCATGCATCATCAACCAACCAAAGGGTATACCCTGCAAGCCTGTTCCCTTCCTCCAGTTGTCAGCACACAGACCCTCCTCAGCTGTATTGTTAAAATAGCTTTTTACTTTCATGACATCTGTTGTTACCTCTTACCACCAAGAGTCCTAGGCCGTTCTTCGGAGGTACATCTGGGTATACGCAAACTTCCAGCCTTTTGCTTAGCACTCATTGTTAAATCATTTGTGTCACTCAAATATTCCACCTCTTTGTTGTTGTTAGGTGCCATCGAGTCGGCCTCGACTCATAGTGACCTTATGCACAGCAGAATGAAACACTGCCCAATCCTGGGCCAACCGCATTGTTGTTGCCACGCTTGAGCCCCAAGCCAAACACACTGCCTTCAAGTTGAATCCAACTCATGATGAGCCTGTATAGGTCTTTAGAGACTGTAAACCTTTACAGAAGCAGATAACCTCTCCTTTTTCCCATTGAGCTGCTCGAGGGTTTGAACTGCTGACCTTGTGGTTAGCAGTGCCGTGCTTATCCTACAGAACCACCAGGATTCCTTACCTCTTAATACACGGGGATTAAAACAGGAATTCAGAGATCACTGGGAACCAAAGTCTGATGAGGTGACTGTCAACATCATTTAACTCTATCCAGTTATCTACCAGCCATACTGTCTCCAACACCTTCATTTAGGAAAGATAACAAAATCCACACTAAGAAAAAAAAATCAAACGTATTTCTATCAGCTATCATCCCTCAAAGATTTTCAGCCTCAGAAATCCTATACAGGGTCATTAGGAATCAGAACCAACTGTACGGCACCACACAACAACAAGATAAATCTGGACCATGGAAATCAAAATACCCTGAATCTTGTGGAGAAGTTATCAGACAGATACTGTTTGAGACCATTCATTCTTTAGCTCACATGCTGATGACTATTTTTAATAAGTGTTCAGGTCTTCTTCATACTTCGTTTGTGACAAATTTGCTAACTGTGGCTTTGGAAAATTATCTTTTAAAAAATCAGCCTAGCCTGTCTCAGAGGAATGGTAATGAAACCCCAGTTTCCTGTTAGCTCTTTGGACAATATACAGATGAAAGATATTATTATAAATTGGTCATTCAGTAGCAGCCCCCTTGCTGCTCCTTTATGGATGGACTTTCACAAACACAACTGCTTATAATTGGAATTTTAAATTCTAAAGAAAAGGAGCTTGCATCCATCATTAACTCATTCGTTAAGTCTCAATTTCTGGAGTCAACATGTTTTTACCACCACATTTATGCCTTTAATCTAAGACACAAGGCAAATGTTCAATAATCACTTCTTTTTTGTGTGTTTATTTTTTGGCCAGTAAACTTAAGGGCAGTTTTGGCTTTATATGGGAACAAGAAGTGTTTGAGGTTATTTATCTCAGTACCTAACACAGTATCCTAATTATTTATCAAGTTGATAAATTTTTATTATGATCTGTTTGTATAATACTTCTCATATGCTGGCCACATATATCCAGAGACCTTTGCAATTAGCAGTTGGAATTTCATTTACCAGACTGAAGGAAAAAGGAGACACACACTCTGGAAGCATTGTATTAGCTCAGGCCACCTCACACTCCCTTCAAAATCTGTCTGAGCCTAGCCAATCATAGCTCTACCACAATGTTTCCCTGAGAGGAATGGCCAGTGAAAATCACCCCAGTCTTCTGTGTTATAGACAGAGTTCTCTTGTCTGCCAACATGAATGGTTGCTATCTTACATCAGCCTTTAGTGACTTCAATACATGAATGGCTAGATTACCGTCCAAGAGTGGATGGGCTTTTCTGTCTGTTTTTCAGAGGCATCTGCCAACCAAAGGGAACAAGCAGACAAAGCTATCTTTAAGTATTCTGCTCCATGCGATGAATAGGCAATGCCTACAAAGCAGTTCAAGATGAGACTGTGAGAACATGTAGGAACCCATAGGCTTCTGAAAATCGCCTTCCAGTAAGAGACATGTCTTCTCAGAGATGGAAATGAAAGTAGATGGATTGAAAGCAGAACTGTGTCTACTTGACTTTGAAGGGGAAGCTTAATGGGAGGGAGGGATGGAAACAATTTAAGAAACTGTAAGGACACAAGGGGCCTGTTATCTGTGAACGGCCCTGGCAATTCAAAGTGAGGGGAAAACTCCCTAATATGTAGCTTTTTAATTTGAGGACAGAATGCATAAATGCTGCTTTTAGCCTCTAGCACCCTTTTCTTTCCTTTGATTCCATGTTAAAGGTTATTGAATGACTGAAATAATATCAGCTCATTGCAGATCATTAGGCAAATACAGAAAAGTATAAAGAAGCAGAAAACAGTCTCTACAATCCCAGTGACCACAGGGAATGACTCACATTTTAATTCATTTCTTTCCAGTTTTTTTTTGTTTTTTTTCCTTCCCCTCCTATTCACTTACTCTTTATAAAGGCAACAAACATCAGATTGAAACTATCAAAGCATCCTTATTCCTTATAACTATTTTTGTATCCTGGTTTTTATACTTTATGTTACTAGCCTTTCTCCCCACCTCAAATCATTAGAGATTCTTTATAAGTATCATTTTCACAACAAAAAGACTTGCAAATTATAGATTTTTTTAATAGCTGCTTTATAATTTAGAAAGTCACATCTTCGATGATGGACATTTTGTTTTATTTCCAAACATTCCAAATTATACAAAAGATGACAATGAACATCTTTGTCCTACTTCCACCCAGCCGTTTCTGTTACATCTTCTAAGGACTGTCTGCTTGTTGGCATTCCCACTTAACACTCATATGATAAAGGCCTACAAACTGGGTGAGAGGAGGGGAGAGCATTGGATACTTTATGTGAGTCTGACCAGGAAAGAGAAGACGAACTCTATGTATCTGTACAAAAAAGAACACAATATCCTATTCATAAGTAAAGGAAGTATAGTTAAAATAAGCTTATAGGGTTTGTATATATTTAACTAGTTTAAAATAAAAACAGACCTTTTGCTCTGGATTCAAAGGTGATACCCCAAAATGCTTCAAAGTAGTCCACTTTAAGTAAAGTGAAGACATCACTTTACTACTGTTTTACACTAATTGGTGCTGTTCATTTTATGTGGTCTGTTCCACAGTTGGCCCCTGGCCTTGTTTTGACCCACGAAAATGAGTGGCTCCATTACTTCTTTCCATGGATGTAGCCCATTTGATGTCTATGAATTCCATACAGTAGGGCCCATGTATATAGTCATCATGTATATTGTTGAAAAAAAAGGGCATTTCTGTTGTCATTTGTTTGGGCAAATTTGTTTCATTCAATCTCTAGAATTGGTTCTATCACTAAGGCCGTATTTTCTTGATGCTTTTTTGTTTCCAACATTCACATTCCAATCCCCAGCAACGATCAATGTCTCTTAATTGCATGTTTGATGAATTTCAGACTGCAGAAGTTGGTAAAAATCTTCTATTTCTTCATCTCTGACATTAGTTTGAATAATAATTTATTTGTAGGTATATATGGATATTATTCCATCACTGATCCCCTGGACTTCAAGCTAGACCTTGAAATGTTCTTTTTGATGGTGACTGTGATATAGAGGTGACACAAACATGCTTACTGAAAGTGTCACTGCTGAAAGCAACCTCCCTTGAAGCACTTCCTGATGCAGATCAAACAGTACATCCATCGAGACTTCAGTAGAGATTATACCTGAGCACAAAGGAAACCCAAAATGCTCACAGCTGGACCAATAAACAAGAGCAGGATAGGCAGAGAAAATATGGAAGCTGTCAAATATTTTATTATACTTGGATTCACAATCAATGCCCATGGAAGCAACACTCAGATCAAACGACATGTTGTATTAGGAAAATCTCCAAAAGACTTCTTGAAAGTATTAAAAAGCAAAGATGTTACTTTGAGGACTAAGGTATAGCTGACCCAAACCATAGAATATTCAGTTACTTCACATGCATGCAAAAATGAGACGATGAATAAGGAAGGCGAAGGAATCAATGCTTTTGAATAATGATGTTGGTAAAGAATATGGAATGCACCAGGAATTGCCAGTAGAATGAACACATTGGTCTTGAAAGTGTTGCTTCTTAGATGTTATCTGGAGAAAACATCTTGCTCGGTAAGGTAGTTGTTGTCATGTGCCCTCGAGTCAGCTCTGACTCATAGCAACCCTGTTACAACAGAGTGAGAAACTGCCCTGTCCTGGGCCATCCTCACAATTGCTAAGTTGGAACCCATATTTGTTGCCACTGTGTCAATCCATCATGTGGGGGCTCTTTCTCTGTTTCGATGACCCTCCACTTTATCAAGTATGATGCCCTTTTCCAGGGACTAGAAAAGTAGAGGATCAGTGAAAAGAAAAAGATTCTCAACAAGACGGACTGACATGGCGGCTGTAGTAACAGGCTCAAGCAGCACTCTGGTTGTGAGGAAGGCACAGGACTGGCCAGCCTTTCCTTCTGTTGTACACAGGGTCCCTAGGAGTCAGCACCACTACCCTGGGGGTAATGCAGGTAACATTCTTGGCTGATAGAAGAAAAGCTGGGCCTTTTACATCGACCCAGAGGTGCCTCTAAAGAAAGTTCTGGCAATCCATTTCCCAAAGAGCACCCGTTGGAAGTCCTATGGAGTGCAATTCTACCTTGAGTACAAATCGGATGGAGGATAACTGTTTATTGTATTTGACACATTTACACATCACATATCAGAAGAAATAAAGTTAGTTATTGGGAAAGGTAGGACTTCTGCAGAATTTGACTAAACACCGCCATAAAACAATCCCACTGTCAACTTAGTCGATTCTGACTCATAGTGACCTTGCATAGGGTTTCTAAGACTGTAAATCTTTATGGGAAGAGACAGCCTTATCTTTCTCACGCAGAGCCACTTGTGAGCTTAAACTGCTGACCTGTGGTGCGTAGTCTAGTGCTATCTTACAGCATTACCATGGCTTGTTAGAATTTGAGTGTAGCTGTTAAGTGACATCGAGTCAGTTTTAACCCACAGTGACCCTGTATAGGGTTTCCAAGGAGCAGCTGGGGAGCTTGAATCGCTGACCTTGCAGTTCAAACAACTTTGCAGTCTGGCACATTAACCCTCAGTGCCACACCAGGACTCCAGAATTTGAGTAGCCCCTGGTAAATTCTCTCCTTATTTCACAAAATCCTCCACAGACTTCAGCATCATAGCCTGCAGCAAGTGGTTCAAGATATATATATATATATCTGGTAGCGTAGTGGTTACAAATAGGCCTGCGAACCTTAAGGTCAGCAGTTCGAAACTACCAGCCGCTCCACGGGAAAAAACTGAGGCTTTCTACTCCCATAAAGATTTACACCCTCGGAAACCCTGTACAGGGTCGCTATGGGTCGGAACCGACTCAACGGCACTTAACAACAACAATATATATATATATTTTTTTTTTTTCCCCCTTTTTTCCTATTCTGGCAAGAAATATGCCTTTAAAGGAGTATACTTGAAAATGCAGGGAAACAAAATGCCTAACTAATCCGCATTCCTACTAAATGACCCATCGTCGTAAGATAAGAAGGTGACCACAGAAACTGAGTTTGACCTCTCTAACATCACTAAACTGAGTGTCAGAAACAGCAGAAGCCACAAATAAAGGAAGCTCTGGTTAGACACACTTTGACTCATTCGATAAGTTACTTCCTTATATAAAACCTGTGTCCAGTCTGAGACGACGTTGATTCTCTCATACGAAGAGATGGACAAGGTGGAGCCAAACCCTTTGACGAAGGAAAAGTAATGAATGCCCAGACATAACCTCAGAAAGGGAAGCCTAGGTTAATCATACTTAGCCACAAGGGTAGGTGGCAGGGAAGCCTGTAGCCAACCTACTTAAAGGACCATATTTTTCTGATTAAGAGATGAGGCCAGAGGCACTTGTTACATCCGTCAGCAAGGAGGGTAGGTCTCTGAATTCACACTGAAAATATGAAAGCTGTCACATCTGGAAGACTTGGGCCCCACCCAAGACGCCTATTTTCAATCCCTTAGCAATTCAGTCCTCCTCTGGAGTCCACATGGAAGCTGTCAGGACAAACCCACAGAGGAGTGGTGACGATAAGCTGGACCCATCCAGGACGCTCCCAGATACATGCCAATTGATCAATACAAAGCGTCAGGAGCAGCCATGCCAAGTAATATCGGAATGAAAATACAAATTGTTCTCTGACTGCAATTTACTAGAAAAGGGGTCAACCTCGAAAGATGCTCAGTAGTTAGTCCCTGGGTAGATAAAGGAATAGAGCTGAAAAAAGGCAGAAAGCTATTGTGTTCCAAAGTGTAGGGGGCTCCTGGATATTGAAGCCATGTGCTCATAGAGAATTTACCAGTATTTTATACAATCCAGTTAACCTAGATCTCAAAATAAGTAGAGCAACATTTAGTGGATTTGTTATTCTTGCTGATAGTATAGGACTCACCTCAGCACAGTAGCTTTTCTGAGGGTTTAAAATCATAAGCAAATAACCATGCACTACTGGTGTGGTGCTATAGGACAAGTATTGGACTGTGAACTACAAGGTCAGTGGTTCAAACCCACCAGCTGCTCCTTGGAAATCCTGTACATGGTTGCTGTGAGTTGGAATCGACTCAGTGGCACTTAACAACAAATACGAAGACTGAGCTTATGAATACAACTATTGTCAAATACAATGGTAGCACCATTGCACTGGGGCTTATAATACATGAACACTGGTTAACTGTACTTCAGTATCATTGATATAAACAGTAGGAAGTGTGTAGAGATTGCTGTTGTTATTTTAAAACATATTAGCCAAGTTTTGTTTTTATTTCTTTTGTATTGTGTCTTCAACATTTATAATAATGTAACACCTTTTTGCAACATCATTAAATCTGAGGATAAAGGACATAGAATATAAGAAATGTGCAAAGGCACAACAAAAAATCCATAATGGGGCAAAAGTTTTATTTTATTTTAGAAGACTGTTAGATTTCTCACTCATAGCCGTCAAGTTGATTCTGGCTTATATAGGTTTCCAAGGAGGTAAATCTTTAAAGGAGCAGAAAGCCTCATCTTTTTCTTATAGAGCAGCTGGTAGATTTGAACTGCTCACCTTATGGTTAGCGGTCCAGTGCTTATCTTACAGCATAAACAGAGAGTCTATATTATATTTAGTGAACACATATTTAGACTGAAATTTCTTCTTAAAAAAACTGACTTGAATTTTGATTTGGTGTAACACAAAGGTGTAACAATGTACTATTGTCAATAACATTATCTAAACAGAATAAAGAAAGATGTTGTTTATAGACAAGCATGTACATATATAGCAGGAGAAACTTTCCAAATGTGGCCATGGGAAGGTAACTCAAGAGGTCAGAGCCCAACATGTAGAATAAATAAAAATCTTTAAAACTATGAAGCTGATAACTTGCTCTGGTAATGCAAAATTCAGAACATAGCATAGCTGACTGTCAGCTCCAATCATGGTTTACTTCCTTGGTGGTAATTAATCCAAGGAGGATTGTCAAATTATTCCTTTATAAATAACTTAGTATTGAAGGCAGGTATCTACAACAGGAAAGAAAAAGATGACAGGCAACATTAAAAGGCTCAAATGATGAATTGGTTCCCTCTTTCTTGTTTCTACTTCCGTTGTCAAGGATTTCATTAAGTACAGAGAAAGTGAGCACACATATTTATAATTATTAAATTTATCTTAACATTTACTCATCGCTTCAAAATCGGTCTACTAATAAATTCTAAATTTCATTAATAGAATCTCAGGTTTTTCCACCTGAAAGGTTGATAAGGAAGAGTAGAAGGAACAGAGGTCTGGGATCCAAGCGTTTTGGATTGACCACTACCTAATACCACAAACTTAGACAGATGCCCTTCCTACGTTGAGTTTCAGTTTCATTAACTATAAAATGTGTTTATTTGCACAACCATTTGGTTGTCCTAGTTACCTCACATTCAAGAAGAAGGTATTGGACGATGGTAATAATAGTACTATAAGTATTACTACCGTGACTCCTATTACTACCACTACTAAAGAGTCCTGATAGTGTAGTGGGTTCTAGCTAGATTGCTAATTGCAAGGTCAGTAGTTCGAATCTACCAGTCTCTCTGCCAGAGAAAGATAAGGCTTTCTGATCCTATAAAGATCTACAGCCTCAAACCCTATACAGGGTTGCTATGCGTCGAAACAGACTCCATGGCACTTAAAACAACTGGGGTGCCATCAAGTCTGTGCCTACTCAGAGTGCCCTATGCACAACAGAACACAACACTGCCAAGTCCTGTATCCACCTCACAATCATCGCTGCATTTGAACCCATTGCTGCTGCCATTGTACCAATCCATCTTGTTGGGGGGGGCGGGGTCTTCCTCTTTTTCTCTGACCCTGCACGTTACCAAGTATGATATCCTTAACTCTATTGACTTTGATTTGTTTACTTGTTTTCTTTTGATTGGGTTTCATTCAACAATTCCTACACATTCTGTTTTGTGAGATGGATTAGAATCCCCACAATGTAGCGGCACTGCCTCCCTGTGTTCTGTTTCTGTTTGTCTTTATTTCCTAGCCTTTCCTGCCTTCTGCGCTTTCTCCCTGGGCTATGCTGCCCTTTGATCTCATCCGGCTGATTGCTCTGGGGAGTGAATATCTCCCTGACGTTATTGCTCACCATGTAGGCCTGCCTAGGGTTTGGCTGAAGATGAACCATGAATGCGGCTTAAAGGGTTGAAAGGTGACAAGGACCTTAGTTTAAGGCGTTCCATCAGTCTTAGACCAGTAAACCTGCTCTCTATTATTTTTTTTTTTGGTTTCCACATTTTTATCCCAGTCTCTGCAGTACCTCCTACTGTGATCCTTTAATATTCCGAAGAGGTGGGTATGTATTCTGGGATCTCAGGAGACAAAACCCAGGGAGACCCAGTAATAAGTACATGACCAGAAACACAAGGAGAGGAAAGTCAGCCTTCAACTTGGTTTTCTCTGTTTTTTGTTTTGTTTTGTTTTTTCTTTTCACTAAACATCAATCTCCTATCCTTTTTCGAAACTCATATCCAAAAGCCTAAAATGGTAATAAATATATTTTGCTTATTAAAGCTCTTTATCTTCTTTCAGAATGTCAGCCATTCAATATTGAAGGATCATACTCATGTCACTTTGGTGCTAACTTGATTTTCGACAGATTCATGTTCTGAATGCTTTGCTGAACCCTCATGGTGGTTTGGCAGTATTTTCATTTGTCCCTTGATGATTCTAGCTCACACTGCTCTGTCTCTTCGCTCAAGCCTCAACTTTTTGGCAATTAATCATGCATTATCTAGCAACATCTCTTGAATCGCTGTCTGGTATTATTTAATTCTTACACTGCTATAAAGTTCTTAACGTGTATCTCTGATGACCCCAACTCATCCTGAGGCATTCTGGTGTGGTGCTGCAGGTTAATGTGCTAGACTACAAGGTTGGTTTGAACCTCAGGGAGCGGTTCAAGCTCACCAGCCACTCCTCGGAAACTATATAAAGAGTCACTATGAGTCAGAACTGTCTTGATGGCACTTAACAATAACAACAAAGATCCTTGAGATTAAAGGAGAACACTTTAAAATGACTGACAATGGATATAATTTGTGTGCATTCCACAACTCATGACGTTCTGTTCTTCAGCATACATCCTAGCCTCCACTTCTCAGAACAGTTCCGTAAGAAGGTAGAGGAAATGGAAGTTATAGAGCCCGTTCTGTTCATGGCTCCTATTGCATTAAGGTGCAAAGTCAGTCTTTGGGTATTAATTACTTAATGCTGTTTTTCATTTTCTACTTCATCACCCAGGTCTGTCTTTCAGACTTCCCAAGTGGTTAAAATGGGTGGGTTATATTGTTGACTGCCAGCCAAGAAGTTGAAGGTTAGCGTCCATCCAAAGGCACTGCAGAAGAAACGCCTGGTGATTTGCTTCTGAAAAAAATCAGCCACTGACAATTTAGGGAGCACAATTCTACTCTGGCCCACATGGGGATGACTTGAGTCTCAACCAACTCAATGGGGACTGGTTTTACATGGCATTTCCCATCATTCCACAGTACCCAGCATAAGGCCTTGCGTGCAATTAACATTTAGCATTTATTTGTCAATTGATTTTAGATTTCAAAAGGAATGCAATAAAGTAAGCACCACTCAGGACCTGGACCCACATCCCAAACATCTGTATGAAAAGTCAACAAATGAACTCACTGCCGAGCTTCTTCCAAAATGTCAGGGTCTGGTGTTGAGGAAACAAATCATTTTGTCTGAGTGGATTGGACTTTCCCCCTTTTTGTTCCTTGGATAATTTAAGGGCAGGATGCAACTCAAATCTTGCAATACCAGAGAGCCCATTTGTGAATTAAAGTAACTTTGACAAGTTTCTTTCTTTCTTTTTCTCCCCAGAACCACACATGTCTCGGTGTTCATTGTAAACGGAGTCAACAGCTCTCCTTAGCCTTTAGCACATAGCCAGTGAAGGAGGGACACAGAGGCTGGGAAGCCAGAAACATGTGGTAGCTCAGGATCCTGGGCAAAGAAAGGTAACAATAATAGTCATTTTTCATCTTCTAGGCCTGGTGTCTAGAGAACTTTGGGGAATTTATCAAAATATACACAAAACCCAATCCTGCAAACAAAGCAACACGTCCCCAGGCACTCACTAAGCAAGGCCTGGGGGAAAATAATAAACTCTCCTCTTCCTTTGCCACCAACGTTACAACTCAGAAACAGTGATACTGGGAGAAAGAAGTCAAGGGTTGTGGGAAGGGTAAAAGGTGAAACTCGAGAGGAAATCAGGAAGAAAATAAAGGTGCATGACCTCTGTAGGAATCGCTTCAGAAGTAGGAAGACCATGCACTTTTCTTAAAAAGCAAACCTCTTCCCACACACACTTCAATAAGCATACTCAGTCACCAAGCACAAGAAAATACCTCTTAGTGAGAAATAAATCACAGCGACATATGCGTATAATGAAAGCAAACCAATTCTTGTTCACAGGAACAGACATTTGCTAAGTGTTATACAAAATATGAACTATTATAAAGGATATCATAAGTGATAATAATGTGTTAAAAAGCAAAAGATGCTTGCAATGAATTACATAAAAGCAGCTATCAATAGGTTATTATCAATACGTATGTTTTGTTTCATTTTTGTGACAAATATTGCATTTCTGGCATCTATATCAGGCTATTTCCTAGATGCTGGAGACACAAAAGTGAATAAGATGACCTTTTGTTTCTAGTGAATCATCATCTATTGGGAGAGAGAAGCTAAACATGAAAACAGGTCCTGCTTTATCATATGCATGTTCTGGTGGGGAAATCATGGAACCAATAAAGACAATTTCTCTAATTACTGTGCCTGCAATGTGAGAAGGCATCAAAAAGTTTGTGAAAAAAGTCCATAATCTTTTAATTTTATTTTTCCACAAATAAAATATATTTGTGTATCTGTACTAATAAAACTGGGTGTCTTGAGTTGATTCCAATTCATGGTAACCCATGCACACTGGAGGTAACCAGGCTCCATTGGGCTTTCACTGGCTGATTTTTCAGAAGTGGATCAGGAGGCCTCTCTTCCCATGCATCTCCAGATCCACTGGAAGCTCGATCTTTTTGATTAACAGGCAAACGTTTTAATGGTTTTCACCCCCAGGGATGCCTCTGTGTTAGTAAATGTACTTGATATTATAAAACACACACTGCATTTAGGTGACACAAGGACATTGTAAGCAGAATGCTCTGGGAACATACTAGAGGGAAAACTTTTTTCTTCTGGAGAGTCCATGAAAAATTCTCACAAGAAGTTGTTATTAAGTGCCGGCCAACTCGTAGCGACCCTATACAGAATTTCTGAGGCTGAAAGTCTTTTTGGGAGAAGAAAGTTGCATCTGTTTCTCACACTGTGGCTAGTGGGCTTGAACAGAGCTGCCTTGCTCCCTCCCCTATCACAGCATGTTGTTTTTGTTGATGTTGTTAAGTGCCATGAGTTGATTCTGACGCATAGCATCCCTGTATAGGGTTTCTGAGGAATGGCTGGTGAATTTGAACCACCAATCTTGCAGTTCAAACCGACCTTTAAGTCCAGTGCATTACCCCACAGCACCACATCAAGACACAGCGTTTTTGTTGTCGTTAAGTGCTGTTGAGTCACATAGAATTCACTTAAAAGTAAAGGTTGCAGCCCCAGCGGGGACCACCCCCAGCAATTTCAGCCCCCTTGCCTCCAGAATGCAACAAAGCAAATTACCCAGAAGGAAGAATAAAGTTTTGCTGCATTCATTTAAGAATGGTTCTAATTATAGAACCTTCTTACACTCTGTAGTGTTAGTGATGGTAACATTTGATATTTCTCTTTCAGTTTAAACAACACTGTTAGTTCACAGTTTCAGGCACAATTTACAATGGCATTTGCAAATTGTTCATACATTTATTGAGACTCAGCACCATGGGTTTGTTTCCCATGTGGGTTGCTTTTGAACACCTCCAGTGAACACTGGGACTCCAGTCTACTCCATAGCCACAAAGTCTCTATCTCTCCCTCTGTGTCTCTGCCAAGCGCATCCCCACCAAAACATACTTTTTGAATGTGTGTGTGTGTGTGTGCTGGGAAGAATAGTAGTGGTTCAGTGATCAGAAGGGGGGTTCAGAAAAACCCTCTTGCAATACAATTTTTGGGGACTTCAAATTAAAAGGTCCAACCAAAACAGGCTTCCAAGGGGATTTGCTGGGACAGTAAAATTGAACTCTTTGAGAGGTCAGCTCAGAAGGTGCCAGACATTTCTCTTTCTGTCTCATTTCTGGTCATTGTTTCTTCTCTAAGTTATAACTAAACAATTTCCCCAAAAGTTTGGTTCTAGAGATAGTTTGCTTTGTGCTAATAAAACTGTGCCTTTGATTTTAAAATACCTTTCTTTTTTTGTGTGTGTGGTGGTGGTGGTAATTATGTGCTGGGGAGCCAGTTCCAACTCATAGGGACTCTATGTGGGGTTTCCGAGGCTGTAAATCTTTACAGGAGCAGAAAGACACATCTTTCTCCCATGGAACAGCTGGTAGTTTCGATCTGCTGACCATGAGATTAACAGCCTAACTTGTAACAATTACACTACCAGAGCTAGTGCTTGACCGACTTCCTCATTGTAAAATTTCTATAATAACTGATTTCAAGCTTCCATACTGATGTTACAGAACATAGAGTTGGGAAGAGAGATAGACATTCAGCTTTTGCTGGAAGGTACAAGTGAGCATCAGCACACCACTAGATGGCTCTGGCCAGGACCAAGCCTCCTAACCCAGGGGGAAGAATGTAGTAACCCTCTTAGAAATTCACAGCATAACACAGGAAGGAAATTGTAGTCAAAACGATGATTAGAAGCACCAGGGATAGAGGAAATTAATAAAATAAATGGAAATAAAATAAATATTTTTAAAAAGAACAGTTAGACATCCTGACTTCTCTGCCGAAAATGTATCGTTACTCCCCAAATGACCTTGGGCTAAACTCCGAGGGCTTACGGGTCCCTGAATCACTGGGCATTTATACTCTCTTCGCTTCCTACAGTTTTATATAAATGACCTCTGCTCCTTTCTGCTCTAAGTCTTTTATGAGCTGGCCCGTCGTCTCTCTGTGTTGCTCCCTTCTCCTTTCTGCCCCATTCAACTCATTCACTTAGGCTTCTTAGTTTGTCTATTTTAGAAAAGATTTCTGAGCTTCTCTCGTCCTGGTGTAACTCTGTGGGCTAATGCGTCAGACTGCAAAGTCGTTTGAACTGCAAAATCAGTGGTTCAAGCTCATCAGCTGCTCCTTGGAAACCCTATAAAGGGTTGCTATGGGTCGGAATCGACTCAATGACACTTCACAACAACTCCCCCACCAGGCCATGACTCCTGTGTGCTTTCTGCTTGGCTACTAATTGAAAAGTTGGAAGCTTCAATCTACCCAGAGGTGCTGCGGAAGAAAGACCTGGTGATCTACTTCCAAAAGATCCCACTTCAAACCTTATGGAGCTCAGTTCCACTTTGGGACACATAGGCGTGTCATGGAACTGAATCAAATGAATGGCAATACAAATTCTTTCTAGGATACTCTAAGTGTTCCTAACATTATTTAAAGATACTGTAATTAAGCAACTAGTTGTGAGCCTATTTGTCTGACTCCCCTGATAAAATTCAAGTAGAGACTCTGTCTTGTTTTGTTTACCATTCAATCCCTGGAGAAGGATATCATGTTTGGTAAAGTAGAGGGTTGGAGAAAAAGAGGAAGACTCCCAACCAGATGGTTTGGCACAATGACAGCAGCAACGGACTCAAATGTAACAATGATTGTGAGGTTGGTGCAGGACTGGGCGGTGTTTTGTTCTGTTGTACATAGGGTGGCTATGAGTCAGTGCCAACGCAATGGCACCTAACAACAACAATAACAACAACATCTTTCTTTTTACCACTCAGTCTCCAAGCATCTGGCATAGTGGCTAAGCATGTATCAGATATTCTGTTAGTAACTGTTGGAGGAATGGAAAAATAAGTAAAATTCAGGGATATGTTAAAGTCTCAAACTGATCAGTAGAAATTCTCAAACAATTCTAATCTCTTCCTTTCATCCCAACTTTCTCTTAAAAACAACAAGTTTCATTGACATAGTTATTATATTATAGAATGTTAAGATAAGTTCCCAAAATTGAAATAGTAAATTTTGGTTATTTATTAACTTAATAAGGAGCCCTGAAGGCTCAGTGGTTAAGCGCTCAGCTACTAACCAAAAGTCAGCAGTTCAAACCCACCAGCCTGTCTATGGGAAAAAGCTGTGGCAGTCTGCTTCCATGAAGATTATAGCCTTGGAAACCCTATAGCTAAAAAAAACAAATAACATATTGCTTTAAACAAGTCTGCTGCACAAGACCTCTTTAAAGTGTTAGATAGCAAAAATGTCTCTTTGGTCTGACCCAATCCATGGTATTTTCAATCACCTCACCTGCATGTAAAAGTTGAAAAATGACTAAGGAAGAATTGATACATTTGAGTTGTAATGTTGGACTTCCAGAAGATCAAACAAGGCTGCATTAGAAGAATTACAGCCAGAATGTTCCACAGAAATCAGGATGCCGAGAATTTGTCTCTTATACTTAAGACATGTTTTGAGGAAGGACCGGTTCCTGGAGAAGAACATCATGCTTGGAAACATGGAGGACTGGTAATAAAAGAGGAAGAAGCCCAAGGAGATCGGTGGATGCAATGGCAGCAATAAGAATTGTGAGGATGGTGCAGGCTCGGGCAGTGTTTCGTTCTGTTGTGCATAGGGTTGTGAAGCAGAACCAACCCAACTGCACCTAATCGGACAATCTCTTTGATTATCTCAAGCGAGTAAAGTTTTGCTAAAGGTAATACAGAAA
>NW_006408519.1:28068045-28078186 GCF_000296735.1 Chrysochloris asiatica
TCTAACAACAAAAAGTACATATTTCATTTTTGAACCATTGATTCATCTCTTAAGAACCTTATTCCTATAAGCCCTGCAGTGAATTAAGGAGTGATTTCATGTTTCCATATGAATGTTTTCCATAGTGGTCCCATCACTAAGAGAGAGGTCTCACCTGGCCAAAACATTTATTAAACCTCCTCTCATCTCAACGAAGAGATGTCTCTTGCTGATATTGGAGGGAGAATTGAAGAGGTTCCAGTATCTGTAAGACAGGGGCATTGGCAGCACAGGGATAGATCATGCACCTGGTGCTTTGTTATACTGGGGGGGTGGGGGCGGGGAGGCTTGCCTGTTGCTGTGAGCTGGAAGCTATGCCACAGGTATTTTACATATTAGCAGGTTCATCCATGGAGGACAGCTTTTAGAAGAGCTTCTAGACTATGACAGACTAGGAAGAAGGAAAGGAGAACTACTTCTGAATGTTTAGCCACAGAAAACCTATGAATAGCAGTGGAACATTGTCAGATACATTGTGCAGAAAGATGAAACATGATGAATAGCACCAGAATATTGTCAGATATAGTTCCAGAAGATGAGCCCCTCAGGTTGGAAGACATCAAAATACAACTGGAAAAGAGCTGCCTCCTCATAGTAGAGTTGACCACAATATCAGGAATGGACTAAAGCTTTCAGGACCTTCATTTACTGATGAGGCACAACTCAATATGAGGATGGTGGTGATGGTGTGACGTGGAGTCGGTTGCTACTCATAGCGACCTTGTAAAGGTTTTCTTAGACTATAAATCTTTAAGGTAGCAAAAAGCCTCATCTTTCTCCAACGGAACCACTGGTAGTTTTGAACTGCTGACCATGAGGTTAGCAGCCCGACTCATAATCATTGTGCTACAAGAGCTCCTTAAAATGAGGATAAGCAGCTACAATCATCCATTGATAACTGTAACATGGAATCTATAAAGTAAGAATGAATCTAGAAAAATTTGAAGTTGTCACAAATGAAATGGAGCTCATAAATATTGATATCCTAGGCAATAGTGAACTGAAATGGTTGACTGAGAATCTGACAATCACATGGTTTACTATGCTGGAACGACAAATTGAAGAGGAAAGGTGTCACATTGATCATCAAAAAGAACATTTCAAGACATATCTTGAATTACAATGCAGTCTGTGATAGGATGATATCTATATGTCTATAAGGAAGATCAGTTAATACAACTATTATTCAAATTTACACACTAACCACTAAAGCCAGTGATTATGAAACTGAAGAATTCTACTAATTTCTTCAGTCTGAAATTGATCAAACATGCAATCAAGATGCCTTGATAATTACTGGTGATTGAAAAACAATGGCTGGAAGCAAAGAGGAAGGATCAGTATTTGGAAAATATGGCTTTGGTGATAGAAATGATGTTTGATATTGCATGATAGAATTTTGCAAGACCAATGACTTCTTCATTGCAAATACATTTTAAAACTTACAAGGCAGGTATAGATGTGTAACTCACCAAATGGAATACATAGGTATTCAATTGATTATATCTGTGGGAAGAAGCAGTGGAAAAGTTCAATATCACCAGCCAAAACAAGGCCAGGGGTCAGCTGTGGAAAAGATGATCAATTGCTCATATGCAAGTTCAGGCTGAAGCTGAAGAAAATTAAAACAAGTCCATAAGAACCAAAATATGACCTTGAATATATCTCACCTGAATTTAGAGACCATTTCAAGAACAGATTTGATGCATCAGACCCTAATCACTGAAGACCAGAAGAGCTGTTGGAGCACATCAAAAACATCATACAGGAAGAAGGCAAAAGGACATTAAAAATAGAGACAATGAAGAAAAATTAAAAGTGGATGTCAGAAGAGAATCTGAAATTTGCTTTCCAGCACAGAGACACTAAAGCAGACAGAAGAAATGATGAGTCAAATGATAGAATAGAAGATTTCAAAGGGCAGCTGGAGAAGACAGAATCAAGTATTTTAATGAAATGTGCAAAGACCTGGAATTAGAAAATTAAAAGCGAAGGATTTCTCAAGCTGAAGGAATTAAAGAAAAATTCAAGTCTCATCTTGTGATATTGATAGATTATATGGGCAAAATACTGACTGCTGCAGAAAACATTAAAAGAAGATGGAAGGTATACAGAGTCTCTGGGCCAAAAAGATCTGGCCAATGTTCCACCATTTCCAATGGCAGGATATGATCAAGAACAAATGATACTGAAGGACGAAGTCCAAGGTACACTGAAAGCATTGGTGAAAAACAAGGCTCCCAGAATAGACAGAATACAAATGGAAATCTTTCAACAAATTGATACAGCACTGGAGGTGCTCAGTCATGTATGCCAAGAAATTTGGGAGATAGCTTCCTGGGCAATCAATTGGAGGAGATGTATATGTGTGCCCCTACCAAAGAGAGGTGGCCCAGTGGAATGGGGAACTCACTGGACAATAGTGTTAATATCACAGGCAAGTCAAATTTGCTAGAGATAAGCCAAACATTGGCTGCAACAGTAAATTAATGGAGAACTGCCAGAAATTGAAGCTGGATTCAGAACAGGATGTGGAACTAGGGCTATCATTGTTGACATCAGATGAATCTTGGCTAAAAGCAGAGAATACCAGAAAGAGTTTTACTTGTGCTTTGCTGACTATGCAAAGGCTTCTGACTGTGTTGATCTTGACAAACTCTGGATAACATTGTGAAGAATGGGAATTCCAGAACAGTTCATTGTGTTCACAAAAAAATCTGTAAATAGAGCAAGAGGAAATTATTAGAAGAGAACAAGGTGATCCTGAATGGTTTACAATCTGGAAAGGTGTAGGCCTGTGTTATATTTTTTCATGACAATTACTCAAGCTGTATGCTGAACAAATTAGAGAAGATGGATTATATAGGGAAGAACAGTATAAGTGTTACATAAGTGGCATCTGGATTGGAGGAAGACCCATTAACAACTTATGATATTGACATGATGCACCCTTGCTTGCTGAAAGTGAAGAGGACTTACAATTCTTACTGATGAAGATCAAAGACCATACTCTTCTGTATGGATTGCGCTTCAATGGGAAGAAGATTAAATCCTCACAAATGAACCAAAAAATAACATCATGAAAAATGAAGAAAAGACTCAAATTGTCAAAGACTTAATTTTGCTTGGATCCACAATCAATGCTCATGGAAGCAGCAGTCCAAAAATCAAACAATGCATTCATTAGGCAAATCTGCTACAAAAGACTTCTTCAAAGTAATTAAGAACAAAGATATCAGTTTGAGGACTAAGGTGCACTTGACCTAAATATTTTTCAATCACCTCAGTAAGCATGTAAAAAGTTGGACAAGGAATAAGGAAGATCATAGAAAATTTGATTAATTTGAGTCTTGGTGTTGGAGATGAATATTGAAAGCACCATGGACTACCAGAAAAACAAACAAATTTGTATGGACAAAGTAGAGCTATAATGCTTCTTAGAATCCAGGATGATGAGACTTTGTCTCTCATAATTAGGACACATTACCAGGCAAAACCAGTCCCTGGAGAAAGACATCAGACTTGGTAAAGTTGAGGATCAGTGAGAAGAAGGAAGATCCCTGATGAGATAGATCAGAACAGTGGCAATAGCAATGGGTAGACGCACAGCCACTATTGTGAGGATGGTGCAGGAGACTGCAGTGCATAACGTTTCTATGAGTAAGAACCAATTCAATAGCATCTAACAACAACAAGGATCTCTGGTAGCGTAGTGGTTACGAATCGGGCTGAGAACCTTAAGGCCAGCAGTTCGAAACTACCAGCCGCTCCGCGGGAGAAAGATGAGGCGTTCTGCTCCCGTAAAGATTTACAGCCTCGGAAACCCTGTACAGGGTCGCTATGGGTCGGAACCGACTCTATGGCACTTAACAACAACAACGACAAAGGCGTTTAGGACAAACTGATGTCTTTCAGACTCTCAGGCCCTTGGACAATTTTCCCAGCAGATGGCCAAAGCATGGGAATGCTGAGCTTTCCAGGAGACCATCCAGAGGGTTTTGAGTTTCACTGAGCACTTGAGGACCATTTCACTGGGCACATGCTGACTTCCAAGGATTCCAGTCCAGCACTCCAAGACAAGACTGCAATATTTTTTCTATTAACCTTTTCCTCTTCTCCTCTTGTCGTTTGACCTTTCCTTCTCCAGTTGCTTTTCTTCTATATGATTAAACTTTGGATCTTGAATTTCTAGCATTACAGAACCAAATTCAATTTTGTCTTCCTTCGGGTTTGTTTCAAAGCCATCTCTGTTCCCCTAACTACAGGGTGAGGACCACGTGCTGTCCTCTGCCCCTCACTGTAGTTACAGCTTCCTCAGTCTACATTTCTATAATCTCAGTCACCTTTCTTACACTGCTGTTAGGGAATGAGCCTTCATTTCCGTACTTGGGAGTCTGGTTTTGATTAGAAAGCTCAGATTCCCTCTTGGTGCTCACATACTGACTCTCATTATCCAGTCTACTGTTCATTACTGTCTTCCTCCAACCACAGTTTGCCTGTTTAAAGCATAATGATCTCATCTTTGTCTCTTAATGACCTGACCCCATTGCTTCCCCTGAACTGTATTCCATTTGGGATAACATTATTTACGTTTTCCTCTGTGGCCTAGTGACAGACTTCAGGCTGTCCCCTTTCCCACGTGCTGTACCAGAAAATGCAAGGCATGCATATACTAAATGGATTAATTCTTCTTTTCTCATACTACCCCTTCTGCAGAAATCCCCCAGTCTACTTCTAATGAAGTCACAACAACAACATCACCAAGGGAACGAATCAGGCTGGATAACTCAAGATTTATGAGTAAGTTCCTATTTTTAGCTTAGAAAGAAGAAGAAGAAAAAAAAAAAAAAACGGTTTCATCTTCCTTTATTAAAGGAGGGATAGAAATACGCTCTCAGTTTGCAAGAGGCAGATTCAGGCGACAGGGAGAAAAGGAGTCTGGGTCTCACACAGCTATCTAGGGTCTAGCTGCTGACATTGTTGGGGTGACTTCTTAATCATGAAAATCATGTTTCTTGTTTTGTTTTGTTCATTTACAAAATGGATCTAGTGTATTTTTTCTGATTACCACGGACTTAATCAAACAAGTCCTGAGAATTTAAAAATGCTTTTGGAAACAGAAATGATAGAGTGTATCATTGAGCACATGGGCTTTTCATGAAACCAATTTCAAAAGAGACATTGCTAGCGAGTCAATTCTGACTTGTTCATTTCTGGATTGACCTTCCAACCATGTGCAGTTACTGTCACTTCCAGGTGGTCTCCAGAGAGTCCTGCAAACGACACTGTAATGTCTGTCCTGATGTTGGAATTATTTGGTGGTCAGATGATGGTATTTTTCAGACTGCAGCTTTACTGATAAAACCGTGTAAGTATGAAGACATAAAAACCAAACCCACCAGTGTCGAGGTGACTTCCATTCAGAGAAAACCTATAGGACGGAGTAGAACTGCTGGGATTGCTGAGGCTTGGTTATGAGTTGGGTTGTTAACCTCAAGGTCAGCAGTTAGGAACTGCCAGCGGTTCCACGGGAGAACGATGAGGCTTCTTGCTCCCGTAAAGATTTACAACCTCAGAAACCCTCACAGGGTCACTGTGAGTCAGAACTGACTTCACAGCACATAACAACAACAACAACCAATTGTCTTTACAAAAGCAGATTGCCTCATTTTTCTCCAGCAGAGAAGCTGGTGGAATTGAACCACTGACTTTTTCAGTTAGCAGCCCAACAACTAACCCACTTCACCACCAGAAATCCTTATAAGGTATGTTGTTGTTGCTAACTGCTATCAAGTCACTTCCAACTCCGGGTTTCTGCAGCTATAAATCTCTTGCGGGAGCAGAAAGCCTCATTTTCCTCCCCCTTTGAAGGCATGACCAAAGCAAAAGCCCCTGCATGCGCTGTAATAGAGAGAGCGTGGTTCCCTTCAGGCCCTGCCATGTTCTGGCATTGGTGAAAAGAATGTCTCTGAAGTTACTTTCCAAATTATCATGGCCAGGAGATTTATTTATTTATCTATTTATTTTTCAAATAAGATGTGTGTCTAGTGTTGAACTATGCTGAGAAAAGTGTACTGTTTTTTTACTGCCATTTGTACATGTAGCATAGAATGTCTGTGGGAATATCTATGTGAGGAATAAAGGAGTCCCAAGAAGTCATTTGGCTGAAATTTTCCTTCTAAGGTATTTCTCTAGAGTTGGAATTATCTAGATGTATTTATCATACTTCCAGGCAAGTGGTGAATCATCGTGTGATTGTAAGTGCTGTCCAGTCGCTTCTAACCCATAGCACCTCTGTATAGAGTTTCTGAGGAGTGACTGGTGAATTTGAACTGTCCACCTTGCAGGTCTAATGGGCCTTGCAGGCCAGCACATTAATCCACTGTGCCACATCAGGACTCCTGTGTTATAGTGTTTCTATAGGGTGAGACAAAGATTTTCCACGCTCTGGCTGTAGAATTTATTTTAATCAATTTTAGAAAAGACAAATACATACTTTTTCAGCATAATCTCCTTGCTTTTCAATACACTTTGTCCATCTGTCAACAAACTTTCTTCTTCCCTTATTAAACATTATTTTAGGCTGAGCTGTGAACCATGAATTCACTGCTGTCTTCAATTCTCCATCAGAGGTGAATCTTCATCTTTGAAGGGCTGCGTTCAGGGGACCAAACAGGTAAAAGTCTGTAGAAGCAATATCAGGACTGTAGAGAGGATGCTTGAACACCTCAAAAGCAAAGTTTTTCAGTGTGTCATCAGTCTAGGCAGAGGTGTGCGGACCCGCAAGATTACATGGTCCTTGGATTGCAATCTTTTGTGTTTAATCTGAAGTTTAGGTGTCGACTTTTCAGTGAGTATCTCATTGTAATGAGATATGCTAATCGTTGAGCATTTTTCCTGATAGTGTTCTAATACTGGTTTTTGAGAATTCCAGAAAACTCTAAGCCTCAATTTTCCAGCTGATGATTGACTTTTGAGCTTTTTCTTGGGTGGCAATTGAGGATGTTTCAAGCCCACACTCTGCTGTTTACTCTCAGGCTCAGTGATGAATCCATATTTTGTCATCTGTAACGATTTTTTAAAAGAAACTTTTACCTTCCTTTGAGGATCCCAATTTGGTTTGCAGGTGTCCACATGCTTCTGTTGATGCTCCTTTGTGAGTTGTTTGGGTATCTATCTCACAAACTTTTTGAAACCCATGTCTGTCATGGATGATTTCATAGGCAGAGCCATGGCTGATTTGCAAATGATTTGCCACACTGTCACTCATGTGCTCTACAGAATCACTTCATGTGCACACTCAGTATTGTCTTCAGCCATGGACATGGATGGGTGCTTTAATATAACCGGAGTATGGATCATTCTTCCCTCACTGTAATAGTTATATGAGAACTACAGAAATCATCCCCAGATACTTTGTGGACAAAGTTAAGATATAAATCAATGACATTTTTTAAAGTGTAGCTATAAGTTATGGGTATATAATATTAGTGATAAAATGCTTATATATTTGGTTTTTAAGACATTCAGTAAATCATTGTCAACTAAATCTTTTCTAAAAGTGATTGATCTGAATGAGTATTTAACCAGATACTTCTAAGTACCAGGAAGATAGGAAACACAGAAAAGTCTGATTGTCTTATAGGAGTAGTTGTTAAGTGTCATCAAGTTGGCTGCAACTCATAGTGACCCCAGATAGGGCTTCCGAGGAGCAGCTAGTGAGCTTGAACTGTTGACCTCCCAGTTAGGGTTTAGTGCTTCTCCTACAGAACCACCCCAGGATTCTGTTATAGAAGAGTGAATAGAAAATGTGTGTCTCAGGAAATCTTCTGGGACAAGGTCAGAACACTGTGTTTCTGGGACGATGTCTTCATTACCTAGGGATGCTATAACAATAGACCACAAAGTGGCTCTGATTGTTGTGTGCCATCAACTTAATTCTGACTCATAGAGACCCTGGGCAGGGTCTCCAAGGAGCTGCCAATCTTGTGTTTAGCAGTCAAGTGCTTATCTTACATCATCACATCAGGACTCCATAACACAAAGTGGGTGACCTGAAAACGCAGAAATCTATTGTCTCACAGTAATAAAGGCTGGGAACTGGAATTTAGGCTGTCAGCAGGGCCATGCTCTGTGCTCTGTCTTCACCTCTAGGTAAAGAACATTCCACGTCTCTTCCAACTCTGATGGCCTCAGGCATATTCCTTGTCTCATAGCTGCATCTTCATATGGTGTCTTGTCTTCCCCTGTGTCACTCCGTCTCCTTCTCTGTTCTCCCCTTTTATAAGACACCACTTGCTGTTGTTTGTTGTTAAGTGCTGTCTAGTTTGTTACAGTTCATAGTGACCCTGTATAGAATTCCCAAGGAGCTGGTGAATTTGAACCACTGAACTTTCGGTCCAGTGTTTATCCTACAGCATCACACCAAGCCTCCACTTAGAAAGAATTAAGACCCACTCTACTCTAGCAAAGGAGCTCTGGTAGCGTAGTGGTTACGAATTGGGCTGCTAACCTCAGGGTCAGCAGTTCAAAACTACCAGCTGTCCCATGGGAAAAAGATGAGGCGTTCTGCTCCTGTAAAGATTTACAGCCTCGGAAACCCTGTACAGGGTCGCTATGAGTTGGAACCGGCTCCATGGCACATAACAACAACAACAACAACTCTAGCACTTGTTTGTCAGTTGTTTATTGCTGTGATGTTCAAAGCTATGCCATTGATATTTTAAATATCAGCAAGGTCATCCAGGTGTGGCACTATAGAATAAGCCCTGGACCAAAAGGTTGGTTTGAACCATAAGGTATCTGGAGCAAACTCACTAGCCGCTCCTCAGAAACCCTATACAGGGTCACTAGGAGTTGGAACTGACTCTATAGCATTTAATAGCAGCAACAACAGAGTCATCCATTGTGGACAGGTCCAAGCAGAGTCTGCAGACTAGGAAGAGGGGAGGCAGACTGCTTCTGAATGCTTAGCAGTGAAGCATTCTCAGATATGGTGACAGAAGATGAAAACATTATGAAGAGCACCGAAATATTGTCTGACATAATGAAGGAAGATCAGTCCCTCAGGATGGAAGGCACTCAGAACATGACTGGGGTGTAAAGTGAAGGGTAAGCAAAAAAGAGGCAGACCTCCCCAGTGAGATGGGTTGGCACAGTGACAGCAGCAATGGGCTTAAGCATAACAACAATTGTAAGGATGGCACAGGGCCAGACAGTGTTTTGTTCTGCTGTACATAGGGGCCCATGAGTAGGAATCAATGGCACCTGATTACAGCAACAACTATTCTAGCGTGATCTGTTGTTGTTGTTGGTGGTGGTGGTAAGGGCTTTTACCACCTCACAGAAACCCTGTACAGTTTCCAAGGAGTGGTTGGTGGGTTTGAACTACAGACCTTGTGATTAGCAAGCTAATGCTTATCCTACAACACCACATCAGGATTTGTAGTTCATTGATATCATCTGCAAATAACCCTATTCCTAGGCAATGTCTTGTTCACAATTACAGGGTTTAGAATGTCAACAAATCTTGTAGGAGAGTCACAATTTAAACTGTAATAGAAAAAGACGGGGATTTTAACACTAGGGTGAAAGAGAGGAAAATAATTTAAGTTGGACCATTCTTGAAGAGTGTTGTTGTTGTTCAGGGTGGTCCTGTTTGTTCCATCTCAGTGACCCTTTATAGTGTTTCTTATGATTACCTGGTGGATTTGATCCACCAACTTTGAGGTTAAAGGTCCAGTGCTTATCCTTCAGTGCCACTCTAGAACTCCTCATGAATACTAGCTTACTTTAAATGATGACTGGCCAGCTTTCTTGCCGGGTTCATTTTCTTATAACCCCATTCCACTTTTGGTGTCTTTTGGGGTTACTTGGAAAAAATTAAACTTTGTAAAGAATCCCACTTCCCTAGTACCTAGGATTGTATTATTAGACGTATTTCAGGAGCCAACATTTCCATGTCACTGTGTTGAATGTAGTTTCCCCCTCACTTCTCTGTAGTCAGGGGAGACTCTTTTAATAGGTCTATCTTTCCATTACATCTCAATGTCAAGAAAACAAAAATCCTCACCACTGGACCAATAAACAACATTCTTATCAA
>NW_006408519.1:28078421-28082886 GCF_000296735.1 Chrysochloris asiatica
ATTGTAGAAGAATTGATGCCTTTGAATTGTGGTGTTGGAGGAGAATATTGAAAGTGCCATGGGCTGCCAAAAGAACCAATAGATCTGTTTTGGAAGAAGTTTAGCCAGAGTGCTCCTTAGAGGCCAAGATGGCAAAACTTCATCTCTCATACTTCGGTCATATTGTCAGGAGGGATATCATGCTTGGTAAGATGGAAGGTCAGAAAAAAAAAGAGGCAGATCCCCCAATAAGATGAATTGGCCAAGTGGCAACATCGATGGACTCAAATGTGGCAGCGGTAGTGAGGTTGGCCCAGGCTTGGACACTGTTTCGTTCTGCTGTGCATGGGGTCGCTATGAGTCGGTTCCGACTCAATGACACCTGACAACAACAATCTTTCCATCTGGGTTGGTCCTAGAACTAAAGTCTGTGCTTTTCAGGTGATGACGAGGTCTAGGTAAGATTCACTCCGAATCACAGCAGAATTTCCTAGAGGGTCTCCACTGTGCAGTCTTTGCTGTGTCTTCTGCCAATAGAGAACTTTGTGTTCTGATTCCAAATGGCTCTTGAATCCTGGTCTATTATCAAGTCCTGTTGATGATTGGTGGACTGCTTAAAATTGTTTTCACTTGTATTAAACCTGGAGTTCACTTTAAATGCTTGGGTGACTCAGAATGTTGCTGTTTTTGTTGTTGAGTGTCATTGAAGTTGATTTCGGCTCATAGCGACCATCTATATTTTTCACAGCATGAGGGCAAGGGTATCTTAATTCATAAAGGCATATACTTAATTGCAGGTTTCCTTTTTAATTTTTTCCATATATATATTTTTTGTAAAATCTCTCAACATATCTTATTTTAGATCTATGATGTCTCATTGTTTTCAAATGTAAATGTCCTCTTCTTTTCCTCACTGATTTTTTTGATGTTCAGACCAACTATTTATTTCTCCTAACATCACATGAATGAATCATAGGTTCCTGCCTTCTTAAGATTTCTTACAAATAACAAAATTATTGAATTAAACATGAAAAGACAATTAAACCATGGTATTATGTTTAAAGAATACAACAAACTATAAAGATGGCTTCTTAAAAGAAACGGCCAATTTCAGTAGTAAATATGATAGGGATTCAAGGTAAAGGAAACTTTGTCAATAAAGGCAGTAAGGTAGAAGCATAAGCCAATGCCTTCAAAGATGTTGGCTAAACCATCTACAGTAATTTGGAGGTAGGGCAGCAGAAGGAAAACTACTACTTAATTGTTAATATTTACTGATTATCTATATGTACAAGATATACTTTATTTCATGTGACTCGATTACACCAGTTATTTCAGATAAATAATGTTATTTTTGTTTTGCAATTGATAAAACATAAGCTTTCTGTCTTTTAGTAATGTGTAGTTTAGTAAGTGGTAGAGATGAAATTCAGCTGATCCTAAATTTCTTGTATTTCCACAACATCATGAAAATCTTGCTAGACTGGTGTATAATTTTGGAATTCCCCTCTCTTTCCCATCGTGAAAGAAAGGACAGAAGAGAAGTGAGAACTTTGTCATCTAAGAAGATGTGAAACCTAAGCTTCAATCCATTATGTACTAGATGTAAAGACTTTAGGATGCCATTAGCATTTTAGAAAGTCCAGATTATTCCTTCAACGGTTTGAGAGGAAGTCTGTAAATATACTTTTGAATGGGCATGAAATAAAAGATTAAAAGAATCTTTTGAAAAAATATATATAACTAATGACAAATACAAAGTTAGAGTTATACTTGTCAATTGTGCCTACCAGTAAAATTCTAGAATAACTTGAGACTTCTCTATATTTTGTAGTTAGTCAAAGATGTTCAAATGATGTTAGATGTCGGAGAAACAATTGAATGGTCTAGGACAACAACTTGGGGTCAGTGACATAATGCTAGAAGGTGAACAGAACAGATTGTATGAAAACACAGCAAATTATATTTCTCATCTATTTCTCAAAGTGAACCACCTTGGTTGCATCCTCAACATTCATCCCAATTCCTTTTGCCTTCTTTCTAACAAAATAATTGATTTTAGAGATATCCATACTTCCTCTGAGCCAGTCCCCTTTATCCTATTTCCATGAGTAGATTCCAATTAGTTTAATTCAGTTAGACTATTCTGATAAACGGACAGGATTATGACATAAGGAAGCTGAATCATTTTTGAGGCAAAGCCTTATATTGCCTTGTAAGAAGAGTCACTCTCTTTCTCTATCTCCCTGTCTATAGTGTAATACAAATAAGAAAACATGAGACTCTTGTTGCTGGCAGCCATGCAATGACTATCAGCAGACCTGGGTTTATTATGATGTTGATGCTGAAGGTAATAGATTAGAAAGATATAAAGAGCAGACAACTTAATAATATTACTGAGACACAATGAACAAATCCTGAAGCCTGATCTACCTTTGAAAAGAATATAGATCTAGTTGTTTATGGGAATTTGAGTTGTAAGCTCTGTTACTTTCAGTCAAAAGCATCTTAATAAATATACTCATTTGTCTCTACTGAGGATGCTGAACACCTAATTGAATAGAACGTAAGTGATTAGGTGCCAATTAAAGACTGGATAGATTAAAGTGACAGTGAACAGTGACAGCATCTGCTGATTGGAATACATTCAAATCTTTGTGTCCTTTGAAATACAGAAATAATTTATTGATGTGGTTCAGGAAAAATAATGTTGGGTCCTCATGAGTCAGAATCAACCAGATAGCAACTGACTACAACAATAAAGTCACAGAATTGCTGCAGATCATTGCATAAATATTGGTGCTGGTACTGGTGGTGGCCTGCCATCGAGTTGATTCAGACTCAGTGACCCTGTGTAGAGTTCCCGAGGCTGTAAATGTTTATGGAAGCAGAAAGTCTCATCTTTCTTCCTTGGAATGACTGGTAGATTCAAACTGCTTACCTTGTGGTTAGTAGCCAAGCCTGTAACCCACTACACTATCAGGTTTCCTATGTATCAATATTAGAGACCAGAATGGTTATTAGGTGTCATTAAGTTAGTTCTGACTCATAACAACCCTATGCACAACAAAATGAAGCACTGCCTGGTCCTGCAACGTCATTGCATTTGAGCTTACTGAAAGTGAAGAGGAATTAAAACACTTACTGACAAAGATCAAAGACTACATTCTTCAGCATGGATGGCATCTCAATGGAAAGAAAACTAAAATCCTCACAAGTGGGCCAAAAAGTTACGTCATGATAAACAGAAACAATTGATGTTGTCAAATACTTCATTTGCTTGCTTCCAGGATCAATGTTCATGAAAGTAGAAGTCAAGAAATCAAACCAGTTATTGCATTAGGCAAAACTGCTGTAAAAGATCTCTTTAAAGTGTAAAAGAGCAAAGATGTCTCTTTGAGGACTAAGGCACACCTGACCCAAGTCATGATATTTTCAATCACCTCATTTGCATGTGAACTTTGGATAATGAAAAAGGAAGACCATAGAAGGATCGAAGCATTTGAATTGTGGTGTTGGTGAGAAACATTGGAAGTAGAATTAGCAAACCTGTCTTGGAAGAAGCACAGCCAGATTGCTCCTTAGAAGAAAGTGTGATGAGAATTTATTTCTAGTACTTAGGACATATACATACTAGATATATGGTGGTTATATGCCATGGAGTCAGTTCTGACTCATAGAGACCCGGTGCAGGGTTTCCGAGGCTATAAATCTTTATGGGAACAGAAAGCCTCATCTTTCACCCAAGGAACAGCTGAATGTTTCAAACTGTTGACCTTCCAGTTCACAGTCCAATTCGTAACCACTACACTACCAGAGGTCCTTATTAGACATATATTCCACCTGAATTTAGAGATCATCTGAAGAACAGATTTGATACATTAAACACTAAAAACTGAAGGCCAGAAGAGTTGTGGGATGATATCAAGAACATCATGCATGAAGAAAGCAAAAAGTCATTAAGAAGACAAGAAAGAAGGAAAAGGTCAAAATGGATGTCAGACACTGAAATTTGCTCTCCAGCATAGAGATGCCAAAGCAAATGGAAGAAATGAGGAGGTACAAGAGCTGAGCAGAAATTTTCAAAGATCAGCTTGAGAAGATAAAGCCAAATATTACACCAAAATGTGCAAAGATCTGGAATCAGAAAACCAGAAAGGAAGAACACACTCAGCATATCTCAAGCTGGGGGAACTGAAGAAAAAAATTCAAGCCTTGACTTTTGTTATTGAAGGATTATCTGGGCAAATTATTGAACGATACAGAAAGCATCAAAAGAAGATGGAAGAAATACACAGAGTAACGGTACCAAAAGGAACTGGTTGATGTTCAAACGTTTCAAGAGGTAGCATATGATCAAAAGCCAATGATACTGAAGGAGGAAGTCCAAGGTACATTGAAGGAATTGGTAAAGAACAAGGCACCAGGAATTGATGGAATAAAAATTGAAATCTTTCAAGAAAGTGAGGTGGCACAGGAGGCACTC
>NW_006408519.1:28084146-28113941 GCF_000296735.1 Chrysochloris asiatica
CATCAATGTGCTCAAGTGTGGCAACAACTGTGAGGTTGGTCCAGGATTAGGCAGTGTTTCGTTCTGCTGTGCATAATGTTGCTATGAGTCATTACCGACTTGATGGCACCTAACAACAACTTAGGACATGTTTTCAGGAAAGATGTTGTCAACATGTGTTAATGGGAAAGGACAGTATGCTTAGAAAAGTGGGAGGTCAGTGAAAAAGATCCCCCAATGAGATAGACTGACACAGTGGAAGCACCATGGGCTCAAACCCAACAATTGTGAGGATGGCTCAGAAACTGGCAGTGTGTCCTTCATTCTGTTGTCCACAGGCTCACTATGAATAGGAACCAACTCAATGGCATTTAACAGAAACATAGACCTTTTCTGGGTCATGGGTCACCAGAGTAGAATCACAGATCCAGGAGGAAGATGACCTTGATAACAAAGTCTCTAGAAACTAGTTCCTAAAAGGAATATCTAGAAGCACCAGAGATTTTCCTTTTATAATGTTCAGAAGGAAATATTTTCTCATAGGTAGTTAGAGAGGCTGAGAAAGAGCACACTTCTTGTCAAGTATGGGGTTCCTCATTATGACTTATAAAAGTTTGATGATTACCTATTGAAGATCCTATTAAAGATGGGATCCTTTCACTAAATGCGAGGACCATTATCGCTAATGTATTCCCAAATATAAGATTGAGTCTTCATCTGGATCCTAAGGAAGCTATGCTTTTCCTGGATATGTGTCGTCTTTCAGAAAGTTGATGTAAATTGGGACCATGGACCACCAAGTCACAGAGTCAGAATTTTACCTTTGGCTTTCTTTGTAAACCTGCTAGATTTCTAGGCTCCCCCATTAGAAAATTCAAATACACACATGCATTTTGTAACTACTAAAACTTATTTATGTTTCAACAGAATCTATATTTCGCATTTAGCAGTTTTCTAAACATACAGTTGTGTTCAGATATGATGTAAAAGCTTTAGCTATTAAATGATGCCAGTTTGGGGTTGTTTTTTTCTTTTTTTTCCTATTTCTACCCACATTACGGAGTCCTGGTATGGTGGAGTAGGCTAATGCACTGGACTGCAAGGTTGGTTTGAACGACAAGGCCAGCGGTTCAAGCTCATCACCAGCTCCTCAGAAACCCTATACAGGGTCACAATGAGTCAGAACCGACTCCATAGACCTTCACAACAACAACAACAACAACCCACATCACTGATGCTATTTCTCTGCAAAACTCTTATCTTTACATTTAACACTTATTGTGAAATATAGAATGTTCCATATATGATCATATTATTTTTGTTTTTCAGTAACCATAACAACAATTGTGAGGATAGTACAGGAACTGATAGTGTTTCATTCTGTTGTACATAGGGTTATTATGAGTCAGAACTGACTTAATGGCACTTGGTGTGGCACTGTGGACTAATGCGTCAGACTGCAAAGTCGTTTGAACTGCAAGGTCTGTGGTTCAAACTCACCAGCAGCTCCCTGGAAACCCTATACAGGGTTTCTATGGGTTGGAATCCAGTAGATGGCAATTAACAACAACAAAACAAACAGCATACATTTTCTTTCCTTTCTTTTTATCTTCTTACCTGCATTTTGTTAGATTTGATAAGTTTCCGTATTGCTTTTTAAATGTTTACTGTTTTGGAAACTATACTGTGGTAACCCTTAATTGTTCTATATTCAGACTTAATTATATTTAAATGGGGCTCAAACTTATTTAGTAGCTCTGGCCTACAGTGGAACAATAAGTATATTTTAGAATGCCTAAAGCATAGTCCCTGAAGGATACAAACAGTTAAGCACTGGACTACCAACCTAGAGTTTGGTGCTTTGAATTTACCCAGAGGAACCTTAGAAGAAGGGCTCAGCAATCTACTTCTGAAAGGTCAGAGTCATTGTAAATTTTATGTGCATTTCCACTCTGAAGCAAATGAGATAATCATGAGCTAGAATGGGGTTAATCACAAAATAATCAATCTCCTTTATCCTTGGTGTAGAGTTCAAGATTTTGAGTTGCACTTTTAAAAAATGAGCGAAATAATATTATTTTCTCTGAATTAATTGATTCAAAGGCAGTGTGGTAGTTCTGTAAGATAAACACCAGACTGGGAACCACTAAATTGGTGGTGTAACTCTACCAGCTGCTCCACGGAGAAATACAAGACTTTCTACTTCCGCAAAGATTTACAGACTCAAAAACCCTATTCAGGGTCACTTTAATTGATCCCAAAAGTAAGAAAATTGTATAATAAATTTGGTTTGAAAGAAACAGACCTTATATGAACCTCTCTTTTGCCCTTTTTTTTAATTAAATGGTATCAAGAGGTGATTATCAAATAAGCACAGTTGTATTTGTGCTTACTTTTCTAAGCTGTGGCGTTGTGGGTCAATGGGTGAGGTTGGTTTGAACCGCAAGGTCGGTGATCCAAGCTCATCAGCTGCTCCTTGGAAACCCGATACAGGGTCTCTATGAGTCGGAACCTACTCCAAGGCACTTCACAGCACTTCTCACAAACAACAATTTCACACAGGGCACAACTAAGCTTGTGCTTATCTTGCTTACTGAGTTCTCAGTCCCTGTCAGAGACTAAATTTGAAAGGAGACTTTAATTCTGTCGGCAGGTTCCATGGGGTTGAGAGAGAAAGACAGAGGTCAGTCATGCCTAGAAGCAGAATCTTTTTTTATATGGCGAAAAAAATGTGGAATTGCTCACTACAAATTAATAAGTAAGCACAGATAAGTCCAGGCTTGCCTTGCTCATTGGATAATACAACACTGCCAAATACAAACTTGTCTCTTTTATTTTCACCAAGTCTTCCCTACTCCAAGAATCCTTCACTGAGCCCTTAAACTCAGTGACTCCTACAAACCTGAAATGCTTGCATACTAATTGTCTTTCACTTTAATTTGACCTTAGTCATGAATGACATCCTGGTATCTTACATTATGGAGTCCTGGAGTGGCACTGGACTGCTAATCACAAAGTATGAGGCTCAAACCCAGCAGCCACTTCTTGGAAACCCTACATAGAGCCATTAAGAGATGGAACCAATTTTATAGCACTTAACAACATCTTGTATTATAGTCCTGTATTTTAATTTAATCTTTCAAGTGTTCATAGTTTAATACTTACTATTTAATAGGTATTGCATCCCTTGGGAAAAAACAGAAATGTTTCATAATTCTTTCCAACCTCCTCTAAGGGCTTTTTACACAGCAGATGCTCAATATATGCTCCTGGATTATCTATCAGCAAAGAAAACATTCCCAAAGGGATTAGAGTTAAGATTTAGTGTCAGGTCATTAAGGAGCCATGGTGTAACTGCTGAATTGTGGGGAGACTTCATGCTGAGTAATGTGAAAAGAAAGAGTTTATGCTAATCGAGCAGTTTACTCAACACCTAGGCTGTGTTAACCAAGCTGTTTTCAATTCCCTTTCTGTGAATTTCTAACCATATGGAGATAGTTACACTTCTAGTTCAGAACAAGGAAATCACCAAGCCAGTAAACAGTGAAATAGCCAAACCCCTCCAACAATTGTCCACACAAGTTCTGACAGTTGCTGAATTTGTGAGATATGTTTGGAAGAGGCTTCTTTTTTCTTTTTTTTGCTTGTACCTGTTATTGTGTATATATATATATGAATTTGAGTGTTTGTGTGCATTGGAGATTATAGACATTTTGCAGGATATAAAAGCAGTAAAAGACAGAAGGACCCTGGTAATAAAGTTGGAATATGATGAATGTGTTTTTAAATCCTGTTTAGATTAATTTTTTGGTGTGGCCTTAAAAAAGTTACTTACTTTTTTGGAGCATCAAATTCCTTGTTTAGAAAATGGGCCCTGGTACATGTGGCTAAACACTGATATGCTGACCACAAAGTCAGCAGTTCAAACCCAACCGCCATTCCTGGGGAGAAAGATAAGGGTCTCTGCTCTGGTACAAATGTACAGCCTCAGAAACCCTACACAGGTTCACTATGAGGAAGGATTGACTTGATGGGAGTGAGAATGAGTAAGAGAATTATTTTAAAAATTAGAAATGATATACTGCATGAAATGTATCTAGCATGTTGGCCAATACATGATAAAAGAAAAAAAAATGTATATTAATGTTAATGAATAGGAATAAAGTGATGACTACAAATAGACAATGCTCTCATCTTTGGTAAACATCAGAAGTGAATACAAAGAATCCCATTGTCAGTGAGTCTATTTTGACTCACAGTGACTCTGAGGACATAGAACTGTTCTCAAGAGTTTGTTGTCGTTGAGTGCTGTCGAGTTGGTGCCAACTCATAGCAACCCAGTATAGAGTTTCTGAGGAGCAGCTAGTGAATTTGAACCACAGAACTTGCAGTTCAAACTGACCTTGCAGTCCAGAGAATTATCCTTGAGCACCACACCAAAATTCAAGAGTTTAAGAGACTGGATATCTTTAAGGTAGTGAGTTTGAACCACCAACCTAGTGGCTAACAGTCCAACCCTTAACCCACTCTGCCATCAGGGGTCCTTAGAAGGAGATACAGTTAATATAAACATAAAAATAAATCAAGCAGTGATGATTTCTATAAAGCAAGTGCAGCAATGTTAGGAAACTGAATTGATAGGTGAGGGATGAAATCAGATTTAGAAAAAAAGACTAGAGATGAGAATCATAGGTACATTGTTGTTGTTAGGTACCTTCGAGTTGGCTCTTACTCATAAAAAATCTATGGACAAAGGAACTTTCCAAACACTGCCCTATCATACACAATCTTCACAATTGTTGCTACACTTGAGCCCATGGTTGCTGTCTCTGTGCAATCCATATCATTGGGGGTCTTCCTCTTGTAAGCTGACCACTTTACAAGAATGATATCCTACAGGGACTGATCCCTCTGGATAACTATGGAGTATGAAGTCTTGCCATCCTGGATTCTAAGTAGTGTTCTGACTTGTACTTCTTCCAACACAGATGTGTTTGTTCTTCAGGCACTCCATTGTACTTCCAATATTCTTCTCCAACACTATTCTTCAGATACAATAATTCTTCTATAGTCTTCCTAATCCATTGTCCAACTTTCACATGCATATGAGGTGATTGAAAATACCTTGGCTTGGGTTGTTGTTGTTGTTGTTGTTAGGTGCTATCAAGTCGATACCAACTCATAGCTACCTTATGCATAGCAGAACGAAACACTGCCCAATCCTGAGCTAACCTCACTATGTTGCCACGCCTTGAGCCCTTTGATGCTGCCACTTTGCCAATCCATCTCACTGGGAGTCTTCCTCTTTTTCTCTGATCCTCTACCTTACCAAACATGATAGCCTTCTCCAGCGACTGGTCCCTCCTGACAATATGGCCGAAGTATGAGAGACAAAGTTTGGCCATCTTGGCCTCCAAGGAGCACTCTGGCTTGGGTTAGGATCACCTTAGTACTTCAATTGACATCTTTTCTCCGAAACACTTTAAAAAGGTCTTATGTAGCAGACCTAATGAAATATGTCATTTGATTTCTTAAAAGCTGCTTCCATGAGTGCTGATTGTGGATCCAAGCAAAATAAAGTCTTTAACAACTTCCATCTCTTCTTCCTTTGGCATATTTTTTATTGGTCCAGTTGTAAGGTTTTTTGTTTTCTTTATACTGAGGTGCAATCCATACTGAAGTCATAAGTCAGTATTTTAAGTCCTCTTCCTTATCTGCAAACAACGTATCATCTGCATATCCCAGGTTGTTGATGAGTCTTCCTCCAGTCCTGCTTCTTCATTCTTCATAAAACCCAGCTTCTCAGATTATTTGCTCAGCATACAGATTGAATAAGTATGGTGAAAGGATACTACCCTGGTGTCCAAATTTCCTGATTTTAAACTATTCAGTATCTAACAGCAGATTCCTCATGAGCACAATGAAGCATTCTGGAATACCCATTCTTTGCAATGCTGTCCATAGCTTGTTATGACCCACACAGTGAAATCATTTGCATAATCAACAAAGCACAGTAAATATTTTTCTGTTATTCTTTGCTTTCAGCCAAGATTCATCTGATGTCAGCATTGATATCCCCGTTCCAGGTCCTCTTCTGAATCCAGCTTGAATTTCTGATAGATGTTCTGGTTAAAGAACTGTTGGAGCCATTTTTGGATTGTCTTCAGCAAAGTTTTACTTGAAGGTGATATTGATGATATTCTTTTTTTCTGTATTTTTTCCGTATTCCATTGTGTCATCTCTTTGGAATGGGCACAAATATAGATCTCTTCTAGGCCAGTAGATGTCTTCCAAATTTTTGGCATAAATGAGTGAGTACCTCCAGTGCTGTATCAGTTTATTGAAAGATTTCAATTTGTTTTCCATGAATACCAGGATCCTTGATCTTTGTTAATGCTTTCAGGGAAGCTTGGACTTCTTCCTTCCATACTATCAGTTCTTGGTTTTATCCTAACTCTTGAAATGGTTAAACATTGACCATTTCTTTTTGGTACAGTAATTCTGTGTATACCTTCTACTGACTTTTGATGAATTTTTTCATATTTAATATTTTGTCCATTGTTGTTGTTAAGTGCTATCGAGTCAGTTCTGACTCATAGCAACACTGTATAGGGTTTCTGAGGACCAGGTGGTGGGTTTGAACTGTTGACCTTGTGGTTCAAAGTCGAGTGCTGATCCTAGAATGCTACACCAGTCCATTTTGTCTAGAGAACCCTCCAGTATTGCATGTCGGGGCTTGAATTTTTCTTCAACTGGGGACAAGTTTTGAGTTTACCAATTCAAACCAGAGAGCAGGGTCCAATCAAAACAATGGCATCTGAGGGGATCTACTGGGTCTGTTAAATTAATGCTGAGAGGTCATCTCAGAAAGTTATAGTGACTATATTTTGGGGGGATTCTAACAGGGTAATCTTGGTCAATTTTCTTAAAAGACAGTGCTATCACGGGAGCTTATTAGGTAGATGTATTTTTGAAAAAACTGAAAACTGCATTGATAAGAAAAAGGCCAGTAAGCTTGCACCAAGGAATTTTTCTATCATGACGTGTGCCTACTCTTTCTTTGAGAGAAGCAAGTGCTATCCTACAAGCGTTTCATTGGGAAACCTTGCCCCGTTCACTCTATAGCCCTGGTCTTGCCCCTTCAGCCTTGGTTTTGTTCCTCAGACTCTTTTAAAGGGAACATGATTTGAGTCCCTGGAGCTGCCAAAACTGCTACTTTCATATGTTGTTAATCCAAGAGTGCAGGATCCTTTAGAGAAATGTTTGAAAGATAAAACACTGCCTTCAGAAGTGTGTAGACCTAGATGGCAGATCGGCAGAGAAACAATAGCTTTACATTTTGATAGTTTTCTTTAATACAAGGTTCTCTGATTTTTAGCAATATTTTTTTGCTTACTCTCACATGTATTACATTTTGTTGATCAATTCATCTGCTGAAGGACATTTAAGATGGTTCCATCTCTGGCAATTATGAATTGTTGGTGTTTGTAAGTGCTGGATAAGGCTTCCAAAGAGCAGCCGATGGGTTTGAACTGCTGACCTTGCAGTTCAAACCTACCTTGGGGTTCAGTGCATTATCCTGCAGCCACACAGCAGTACTCCTTGTTACTATTCATTGCTACTGTTGTTGTTAACTGCCATCACATTAGTTCTGACTAATAACAATCCTGTATAGTTTCCAAGGATTGAACCACCAACATTTTGGTTAGCAGTCCAGTGCCACACACTGGTGTACAAATATCTGCGTATGTTCCTGCTTTCATTTCCTTTCAGTATATGTCAGAGTGCAATTGCCAGTTCATATAGTAATTCTATGTTTACCTTTTTAAGAAACCGCCAAACTGTTTTCCACAGTGACGGTTCCATTTTACAGGCCCACCAGCAATAAATGTGCTTTCAATTTCTCCACATCCTTGCCAGCACTTGTTGTTTTCTGTTTGTTTTTGTTTTGAGTTTTTAAAATCAGAGACATCTTGGTGTGAAGTGACATCCCATCATGGTTTGAATTTGCATTTCTTAGCACTGTAGAATAAACACTAGACTGCTAACCTCAATGTTGGCAGTTCAAACCCACCAGTCACTCCTCGGAAACCCTATACAGGGTTGCTATGAGTCAGAACTAACGTGATGGCAGTTAACAACAACAATAACAGTGAATACTAACAGTAAGTACTGGTGTGTTGCTGCAGGATAATGCACTGAATCACAAGGTCAGTAGTTCAAACCCACCAGCTGCTCCTTGGAAACTCTATCCAGGGTCGCTATGAGTCAGAACCTAGTCGACAGCACTTAACAACAACAACAACAACAAATAACACTGATTATCTCCTCTTGTGTTTAGTGGTTGACATGATTTGTTAACCACTCTCTCTTGCTATTTGACCTGAACTTGAACCTTTGACCTGTGGTCACTTTTCCTTTCTCACTGTTTCTCAGATTCTAGGTTCTCTGATAGTTGAATCATAAAAAATTCAATGAATCCACTCTGAATTGTATTGGTACTGTTAGACAAGTGATATGTTGAACATTTTAAATTTGAATTGCTTATTTATTTTTGGGCATTATGAACAAAGTCCTCAATGCTTGTAAAGTTTTTAGTTTAAAATTTATTAGCAGAGGTTGGAAGGAAGTTTTCGGTGAGGTACTTAGTTCAGCATTTTAGGTGTGCATGGTTGTAATACATACACATCCATCTTAACCTCCCTCTGTCTTTAACCCCATGAGCATGAACACACACAAGAACAAAATCCTGTGAATCCTGGGAGGAAAAATTAAACATTTGGAAAATAGGTCAGGAGGTTAGCTTTGATGCTGTACACATCCCACTTTGCTCATGAAACAATTTCAAATGGGATGCACGTCAACACAGTGCCAAATATAAGTAATATCCAGGAAGCCAAGGTACATTCAAACCCAAACAGGGACAGAACATCTGGTACCAGTATTTCATTTCCTCTTAGTTCTTTAAAATTGGAAGGTATGACAGAAATAAAGTAGAGCTATACAGAAAGCTACACATTTCTCATCCTGGGGAAATGAAGATAGAATCAGAATGAGAACTCATTTTTCCTGAGAACTTCTCTGAACTAGACATTACACGTTTTTTCATGCATTCTCTCAAATGTGAGAGGGCTTTAAAAAGTTTGTAGAAAACGGCCATTATCTTTTAATTCCATTTTTCCACAAACTTTCTGAAGACCCTTCGTATGGCTTGAACAGCAGTTTTCGGTTTACAAAGATCATTTAGAGTTGCCCATCAGTGTAATACTAACAAATCTATTATGTATGCGTTGTTGTTATTGTTGGGAGGTGTCAAGTGGTTCTGATTTATGATGGCCGTATGTCCAACAGTATGAAACGCTGCCCAGTCCTGAACCACCACCCCCACCTCACAATCAGTGCTGTGTTTGAGTTCATTGTTGTAACCACTGTGTCAATCCAGCTCATGGAAGGGCTCCCTTTTTAGTGGTTACGAGTCAGGCTGCTAACCTCCAGGTCAGCAGTTCGAAACTACCAGCTGTTCCACAGAGAAAGATGACACTTTCTGCTCCTGTGAAGATTTACAGCCTCAGAAACCCTGTGTAGAGTGGCTGAGTTGGAACTGACTCCAGGGAACATAACCATCACCATCACCCTCTACTTAACCACGTATTATATTCTTCTCCAGAGATTGGTCCCTCCTTATAATGTGTCCAGAGTAAGGGAAATTAGTCTCACCATCCTCATTTATAAGGAACATTCTACCTGTACTTCTTCCAAGACAGATATGTTCATTCTTCTGGAATTCCATGAAATAGTCAACATTTTTCACTAACATCATAATTCAAATGCATGAATTCTCCTTTGGTCTTCCTTATTCATTGTCCAGCTTTCCCATGTATATGAGGCAGTTGAAAATATAAAAGCTTGAATTAAGGTACCCTTAGTCCTTAAAGTGACATATTTGCTTTTTAATAATTTAAAGAGATCTTTTACAGCAGATTTTATGAGCATAAAGTATCTAAAAAGTGTGAGTTCTGTATCTAAATTTGTGAATTTAAATCTTAACAACTCTACTTTCTAGATACTTGACTTTGGATGTGTCTTCTTTTTTTTCCCTCTGTTGCTCTTATTAGTAAAATGGGGGTGGATAACGAGGATAAAGTACTGAAGTACTACCAGAAATGTACAACACTGAGTTTTAAAAAGTGGAAAAGCATAGCAAACCTGCAGTGTTGTTAACTGGTATTAATATTATAATCTAGGAAAGCAAGACTTTGAAAAGTTTAGAAATTGTTCAGCAACATAAAAATCACAAATGGCAGCATTTGGCCTTAAGCCTTGTTTTCCTGACCCTGATACATTCTCTCTCTTTTTTTTTTTTTTATTACAAGTGGAATTTTGTGCCTAGTGATTACATTAGGGCTGAAGAGGCAAGACACATCTCCTGCTATGAAGCCATTTTCCTGGTCTCTTCTTTTTGGAGGTAGAAAGGGACTCATGCCATATGGAGCTATGGAGAAAGGGTGTTGACCCCTTTCATACTTTCTCTAAGCAGATTGGAAATTACTCACTGCATTCATTCAAAAGCATTTGGAGATTTTCACTAAATCTTCTAAAAGGTCATGTTGAATGATGAACACAACTGCTTTAGTGGACAGAAAGCTTTCGTGATGGCAACAAAATTTGTAAAACTCTTTGACAAGGATCACGTTAACCTTATTCTTTTTGCATCCTAAATTCCCATGACAGGACTAACGAATAAAACCTTAAAAAAAGGAGAAACTAATTTGGGGTGAGGAATCCTGGTGGCACAATGGTTAAGCACTCAACTGCTAACTGAAAAGTTGATGGCTCAAACCTACCCGCTGCCCCATGGAAGAAAGATGTGGCAGTCCACTTCTGTAAATATTATAGCTCTGGTAACACCATGGGACAATTCTACTGTGTCCTGTAAGGTTGAATAATGAACTGATAATGAGTTGGAATCGATTTGACAACAACAGAGTTTTGGAACTTGGGGTGAACTAGTGGATATTGGAGCAGGGAAGAGAGATAAACACGAGCATTTCCTCTAGACTAATAGGTTTCACTTCCTCCCCACCTTTCTTCAGTGATTTCCAAAGAATAAACTCTAAGATGCTTAACAGCTAGAAAGGCTTCCCAGGAGCTGAGCTTGCCCACTTCATTCCCCATCTCTTCGACTCTGTACTTGGGAAAGACTCAATGGCTCAGGCCCACTCATGCCTGAGTCATTTTTCACACTTCTCCCATTGCATGAGGTTTCTTTGTCATCAATTCTGAGTCAGACGAATGCCTACTCATTTCTTAAATTTCAACTCATACAACTTCTTCCAGGAAGTCTCAGCTTTATCAGGCAGTTACTTCATCTCCCTATGTTCTCTCTTTGTGTGTTCACTCCTCCACTTCCTAATTTGTGTTTCTTAACACTCTTTCCTGAGAGTTTGTTCTGACATTCTCTTTCCTATTGATGTCCAGAAGTAGGGATCATAGCTCCCTTTTGAGTCAATATGGCAGACTTCTGGAGTAACAAGGATTCCTGGTGGCACACCAGCTAAGCAATTGTTGGCAGTTTGAGGCCATCCAGCAGCGTCACTGAAGAAAGACGTGGTGGTGATCTGCTCTGGTAAAAATTAGAAGATCACATGGAACAATTTTCTATTTTGTCACAAGGAGCTGCTGAGTCAAAATTGACTCAATAGAAGGTAACAACAAAATGGTCCAATGTGCCAGGTAACCTCAGTCATGTGGTACCTGGCGTGGTGCCATAGGCTAAGCATTAGATTGCAAAGTCGGTTTGAACTTCAAGGTCAGCCATTCAAACCCATAAGCTGTTCCTCAGAAACTCTATATAGGGTCACTACGAGTTGGACCTGATGCAACAGCACTTAACAATAACAACAAATAGTAACAATGCCCTCTTCCCTCCTTAAACATCCCCATTTCTTACTTGTGATCCAGTTTTTACTTTGGAAGATGAGATTTATCACAAGATAAGAAACTATGCTTTCTATTGTATAAAAAAGTCATTCAAAATTATTCTTTCTTTATGACTGTCACAATTGTAAAAGTAGAAGTTTTGTAACACAAACAAGGGAGTAGTTAATCTTACAATCCAGCAGCAGAGAATCCTAGGACCATTTAGGGAGAAGAGCACAAGAGGAATGTGGGACCCTATCCACAGAAGCAGCAACATCAGAGATGGAGGCAGAGATGAGGACATGGAGAAAGAGAGCAGCTGAGGACTCTGGACTCATGGAAAGAGAGGGACTGAGTGCTGGTGGCCAGGAGGCAGACTTGCAGAATGTGCCCATTGGTTGTTTAAATTATTATATATGCCTGAGTGTTTCTATGTACATCTCCCCCCACCAAAATTTTGTTTTTGAAACAGAAGGAATGGAAGCAAATACTCTTGAATGATGCTGCATGGAGGAGACTATAATCATTGCAGTGAAACAATGGTGTAAAGCCGACCTTCTCCCATGTAAACTACCACTCAGCTCACAATAAAAAACGTATATATAAAAAAAATCATTCACTCTTCTCTTTATTGTTAGCACAGGCTTCATGAGAGCAGGAAATTATCGAAATCTTGGTGGGTAGGGGCACTACATACTCAAAAAAGCACATATCTAAAATGCAAACATTTTAGCTTAATTTCTGTAGATACATAATATCATCTTGTGATTATTAGAAGCAACTGATTGTTGATTAATTTCCTTATTGTATATGGTATGAGAGGTTAACTTTGGGACTTAGAAAAATCATAAACTCATTGAGTCTCAAATATACCAGGGAATGGATTTTCAAATGTTTCAAATTTTACTGCCTTGAGTGAAATGAAAATCTTCTGTGTGCAAGAATGACTTCTTCCTCTCCTACCTCTTCCTGGCCTCCTCAGCTTCCTCTCCCCCATGCTTCTTTTTATATCACATATTGAGGAAGGTGGCCCTCAATAAATGTTTGACACTTTTGAAGTGAAAGGCTCATTCTGCTTCAGTTTCCTCAGAACAGCTTTGGCACACATGTGCTCAAAATTCTCCTCTTTATTGATTTATCTCACATGCCAAAAAGAGTTTTACCTGGAGAACGCCTACTCATCCTTTCAAACTCAACTCGGGTATCAGCTATCCCAGAAGCTCCTCTGGAATACCTGTTGTTGCTGTCATTAAATGCAGTCAAGTTAGTTCTGACTCATAGTGACCCTGCACGGGATTTTCAAGGAGCAGCTGATGGGTTTGAACCACTGTCCTTGTGGTTATCAATTTACCATGAACCCTATAGAAGCCCTGGCAAGGCACTGTGGGTTAATGCGCTGGCCTGAAAAGTCGTTTGAACTGCAAGATTGGCAGTTCAAATTCACCAGCTGCTCCTCGGAAACCCTATACAGGATCGCTATGGGTCGGAACCTACTTGACAATACTTAATAACAACTAATCCTACAGTGCCACACCAGGATTTCTCCTGAATGTTCACTTCAACTTAATGACGTTACTCAAGTGCTATTGTCCTCTGCACAAGAAGTGTGTTGTGGTGTGGTGCTGAAGAAACATCGTTTAGAAAGTACCCCTCTGAGTTCAAATCCTGGATTTGCTTCTTTGGCCAAGGTCCTTAACTTCCTTGTTCCTCATATTCTTGTTTAAACAGTACAGGTGAATGATGATGACAATATCATAGTATTTATAAATATTTGTATTAGATGGTGTAGTTGTTGTCAATTACTATCGAGAAGGTTCCAACTGATAACAACCCTGTATAGGGTTTCCGAGGAGCAGCTGGTGAGTTTGAACCACCGACCTTGCGATTCAAACCAACCTTGGATCCTTAGATAAGTACTTGGCATATAATAAGCAATTTATGTGCTTGCTAACATGATATTTTATTACATTCTTTATTAGCTATTACTATATTTTTTATAATCACCATGTTGCTGTATATATAACCAAGGACTTCTGGTGTGGTACTATAGGATCAGCACTGCACTGTGAACCACAAGGTCAGCAGTTCAAACCCACCAGCTGCCCCTCAGAAACCCTACACAGGGTTGCTGAGTCAGAACTGACTTGACGATACTAAACAACAACAACAACAAACAAATCACTCTCTAAGGAGTCTTGGTGTGGCCCTATAAAATAAGCACTGAACTGCTTCAAAACCACCAGCCACTCCATGGAAACTCTACACATGGTTACTATGAGAACTGACCCAATAGCATTTAATAACAACAGCATCACTCTGTAAAGGGCCCTGGTAGCATAGTGGATTCCAAGCTGTCCTGGTAACCAAAAGGTCAACAGTTTGAATCTACCAGTCATTCTTCAGAACAAAGGTGAGGCTTTTTGCTCCTGTAAAGATTTATAGCCTTGGAAACCCTATGAAGGGTTGCTATGAACTGAAACCAACTTGCTGGCACACCATCACCACCACCACCATCACTGTCTAAACTAAGAACTTGTAAGCCAGTGCTTTACAACTGAAATATAAATGTGAACTACAAATACCCATCATATATGACATATTGAATTATCTGCTAGCTACAGTAAAGAGGTAGAATGAAATCGGTAAAAATAAACTTGAATCCTATATTTCAACAAAATGTATGTGCTTCTACAAAGATCACAGCCAAGAAAATCCTATGGCACAATCCTATGCTGTCAGATGGGGTCACTATAAGTTGGAATACATACCACAGTTGTTGTTGTTGTTGTTATGTGCCATCGAGTTGGTTCCGACCCATAGTGACCCTGTATAGGGTTTCCGAGGGTGTAAATCTTTACGGGAGTAGAAAGCCTCATCTTTCTCCCGCGGAGCACCTGGTAGTTTCGAACTGCTGACCTTAAGGTTCGCAGCCCGATTTGTAACCACTACGCTACCAGAGCTCCTTACATACCACAGTACCCAACAATAATATGCCCAAAATATTTAAAATGTACTTGATGCAAGCAATAAGGAATGAGATGTTTTACCTTGTTTCATTTGTACAAATTATTAGAAACCAGTTGTGTATAGCAGTATACCCTCAGCACATTTCAGTGTAGAGTAGCCACACCTCAGATGCTCAATTGCCACATGGTCTAGTGGGTACTGTACAGGAGACACCGATCTCTGGGACGGGAACTTTCTGCTCTACTCTCTTTGCTCTGCTGATGCTACAAACAAACAGGTCCTGTGGTAAAGGAGTTCTTTAACCTTTATTTATTATGGTGGATTAAATGCATAAATCCATAATTCAAGAATAGAATGTCATAAATATAAGAATATGGATACATTTAAGAGAAATGTGCCATATGTGATTCATACATTAATGTATAGCTTTCTCAAACTTGGAAATGAAGAGCATTTTCTACTGCAGATTTATTACTTTCCAGTAAAGGCTGAGCTCTAATCTGTAACTAGACAAAGTGAGCCAAATGATACATGAGGATGTCTTCTATTAGGGAGAACGATTCCCATCTACTCAGAGATTCAAATCTACTCAGAGAACCTACTCAGAGAACTCAGGGACCTTGCAGGCTAGAATACAACTGTCCCAGACTGTTTCTGAGGCTGTAGATCTTTACTGAAGCAGACTCCCTCATCTTTCTCCTGTACAGAGTTTGGTTGATTTGAATTGCCAACCTTTTTGTTCTGAGTCAGAATCGACTCAGTAGCAAGGGGTCTGGTTTGATTTATTCATATCTGAAGAAGTCCTGATGTGATACTGTCGGATAATGCACTAGACTGCAAAGGCAACACGTCAAACTCACCAGAAACTCCTCAGAAACCCTCTACAGGATCACTGTGGGTTGGAACCTACTCGACAGCACTTACCAACAACAAAAATGGAGACCCTAGGTTATGCAAACAAGTTGGCAATTTGACCCCACTCAGAAGCACAAGGGAAGAACGACCTGACCAATCTGCTGCCGAACATGCCATCTATGAACTAACTGTTGGGTTTGCCATCAGCTGGGATCAAGTTGAAAGTTATGGGTCACTGGCATTTGTATCAAAGTGGAAGGTCAGTAAGATTTCTGGCAAGCACGGGATTTCATTGCTCTAGTAGCCTCAACAACTTAGCCAATGGATGTACATCGATGTGTGCATGTTTGCAAATGTGGGGCTGTTTTTCTTTCCTTCTCTGGTCTAGACTATCTTAATAAACATTTAATTATTTAGTAGATGCACTAATCTAATAGGATTTATAAACTTCATCAGTGGGTTGTTAGAGCTGATCCTATCTACTTTTCATCTGGTAGAGATGATTTCAATTGTTTTCGACTGAATTCCAGACAAAGTTGACCTACACCTCTGAGTAAGTAGGTGTCTCTGCATCGACAAAGAGCTTCTTCGTCTTCATCTCTTCTTCCCACCCCATGCCTTCTTTGCTTGTTCTTGACATTCCTCGTAATTGCTGTGATGAATGTCTTTAAGGTCTGAGACTTTCTCTAAACAAACATGACAAAACATGCATCCAAATGAGGGCTGAGCTGTAGTTAATACTCTCAGAAAGCACTGTCCTTGTTCTCATCACATTGCCTGATAATATTTTGAACACCTCTCATGGTACTGATTTCACAGTTTCAATGCATAAACCAAAAATACCACTCATTGAATTAGTGCACCTTGCTTTGTTTCCTGTGTATTAATTAGCTCAATCACAATTGTAGGGGCTACTAGGGATGTTAACTGGTTCCAATTCAGGGCCAGAAATGTTTGGGATACAGTTCTTCGGTCAGGGCAGTGTCTTTTCAGTCATGCCTCTTTCTGGTTCTCAACCTCTCAGGCACGCAGCTCCTTGGTCTCTACTGTGCCAATAAGTGGCCAAAAGGCACTCCACTTTTTAGCCTGAAGTCATTCATCTCTAACTCCATGGGTCAGAAAAGCTAGCTCACTAGACAAATGCACAGAAGGCACCCCACTCCACAAACAAGAACACCACTCTGTGGACCGGGAAGCATAATGCTCTGTCTTGCACTCTTGGTCTGACTGTCTCTGCTGCCACTTCTATGCTGCTTCTCTGGGGTCACAATTCTCTGTCTTTTGGTCACAGCAGTTTGGTTTCAGGGAGCTTGGTGTCCAGAGGACATGCTCTACTACTGACTCATTTTTCTTGGTGGTAGTTAGATTCTCCCATTCTTTCTGCTTCTTTGATGGCCCATTTCATATCTAGCTGGATGACAAGGCTGACCAATCCCCATGTCAGAGTTCCACACATTCTGTTTGATTGATGCCATTCCTCTGGGGGCCATGTACCATATTTACATTATTAGCAGACTTGCCAATTCCCTTGTTGTTGTTGTTAAGGGCTAGGGCGTCAGTGTTGACTTATAGCAACCCTCTATAGGGTTTCTGAGGGTTAACTGGTGAGTTTGAACCACGGACACTGCAGTTCAAACCAACTTTGTGGTCCAGTGCTTATCCTACGGTGCCACTCAAGACTGTATCCAATCTCTTGGTGGGTCACACCTTGGTGGGCCACAAATACCATACATTTTCATAGTCTGATCCAATCGTTTGTTAGAAATTTCAAAAAGTGTGGCTAGGAGACCGCGGGGTGGTGGTGTTGGATAATCACTGGACAGCGAACTATAACATCGCCAGTTCAAACCCACTAGTTGCTCCTCAGAAACTCTATACAGGATAACTATGAGTCAGAACTTAACAACGACAACAAAGCCAGAAGAGTCATATTAGTAATTCACTGCATTACATTTAGTTAGATTATTCTGGGGTTGAAAGGAGTGTGTTATGGACTGGCAATAAGAGGGGTTCTCTTTGGAGAACTATAGAAATCACAAAGTAGGTAAATATCATCTTATTATTCATTTTTGTCCTCATATGAGCATATTTATAACTGACACATACAATGGGATGAAATTTTTTCTTAATCCAAGGTAAACTGAACCTACATTCTAGCAAATGATTGATTTCATGGCGGTTTTACATTAATAAACCCAAAGTAATGAGGCCTTACACATTACCCCATTGTCATAAATTGATGTCCAAAGGCTTAAATATTGTTTTCATTAAAATAAAAATTTGATGCTCTAGGAATGGGAGTTGTTAGATGTGGCTTTGGCCTCAAGAATGTTTTCCAAATAATCTATTGCAAATGTTGAAATAGGGTACCAGTGGGGAATGTTCTGTATGAATTTGGGTATTGCAGATCGATGTCTTGGATAACAAATTAATACAATGACATCTACTGTTGGCTCTTCCAGTCTTCAAGCTTCCTCATTCAGAATGGTCTCTGGATGTGTTTCAGATTGGAAAGAGCCAGAAGGGAGAAAAACAAGTCTTGTTGATTTGAACTTTAGTTTGTTTTCTAGGAAATGTGTTATGTTAATCTGCATTTTGGTCCCTTTCTCTGGATTTCTAAATCAACTAGACAATAGTTTAAACCATACATTTTAGAGGGTGATGATGAGTTTGTGCTGGTTTCTTCTATTTTATTTATGTTACCTTTGTGTCTTTTATGAGTCCCTTATAAAATGCAGGGGGGAAAAGAATCATCACTTGGTTTTCTAGTATGTTGCTGTTATAGGCCATCGAGTTGGTTCTGACTCCTAGAAACCCTATGCCCTTGGAAAAGCAATAGTTACATTTAAGCACAGGTAATAGACAATCCTGAGGGAAATAATCAACATTAATTGATGCTTTTTATGTTTCACTGATTTTTTTTTCCCTAGAGAACCCAGCCTAAGACAGAATCTCTGGGTAGATTTGAGCTACCATCTTTCCAGTTAATGATCAAGTGCTTGCTCAGCTGTGCCACCCAGGGACACCAGATGCCCACACATCAGCTGGCTTTGAAGACTGAGTAAGCAATCATTTGTTAGATTGTTTTGTTTTAAAGAAATATTTCCCTAATGTGGATTTTTACTTATAAAAAATATGAAGAAGAAATATGTGAGGACCCAATTTAAAAGGATCATTTCCTTTTAGTGTTTAGAGTGTTTAGAGGGGCAAAACGATAAAGGAGGATTTGAAGAGAGCAGCCATTCAGAGAACTAAAATCAGTTAAAACCCTCAAGTGAAAGAAAAAGAATGATTTGTGAGGTAAATGCAAGCTTATTGATACAAATATAACTGAGAAGACATGTGAAGTTAATTCTGGTTTGACAAAAGAGATAAAGGAGGTACAGACGGAAAGACCATGTGTCTTTCATTTCCAAGTACATGTTCAATGAGATGCTCATTCACAACATATGAGGATTTGATGAGGGATTCTGTAATTGTTCAGACTCTACTCAGAGCTTTGGAGTCAAGAAATAATAGGCAAATTCACAATGGGGATTGTGTGTTGAAGGGTAAGGAATAAATATAAAGAAAAATAAGGAATGTATGGTTTCATTTAGGAAAAAAAATAGTATGTTTTACAAACCCATGGGTATTTTATTTCCAAGGAGACTTTCCTTATTTCCCATCACATTGAAGTTTGGATAAGGTATCCACTGAGAACATCAGCATGTCAATTGCTTCTTGGGCTGCAACTTACTGTGTGGTCTACTTACTTGCTTGTTAGAATCAGACTTGAGAAGGTTTATATCTAATCATATCTATTCCCACACTATTTTTGACTGGCTTCAGATTTCATTGGAAATGTTCACAGAATCATAGGTGGTATTTTTGTAATAATTTCTAAGAATCCTATTAAATATTGAATTTGTAGATGAAAACGGAATATTTTGAGAGGAGTGTGTATTTATATACTCCAGACTGTGATGACAAAGTAGATTACACACTACAATATGGACATACAGCATTAAAAATGACCATGAGTGGACTATGTCATAATTACTAGATGTCAATCTCTAGACTTTGGGTGCTGATCAATTTCTGCAATAGTAATACTTCCAATTCTAACAATTATTCTAACAATTCTCCAGTAATTTATATGGGATGCCATACCTCTGAAACAAAGTTAATTTAGGGAACTAGTTGAATTTTTTTTTTTCTTTCTCTCCCAAGTGGTACAGGTGTGGCGCTTGAAAACTTGATCCAGCAGAGGACTATTTCACCCTTGCTTGAGTTTCAATGGAAATATAATTCCTGTGAACTTTAGTAAGCATCTGCCCCATTTATTTCTTGACAAGTTCATATGCTAGTATCCACATCCAATGTTCTCTTTGTATGTGTTCTCAAATTTCTCTCTATTTCTTTTCTGTCTTCTCCCCATGACTCTCTTTCTAACTTAATGATGGGTACTTTGAAGTTCTTGAACTGACTCCACGGTACTTAACAACAACAGCAACTTTGAAGTTCTCAGAAATAATAACTATTAGTAGGCTAGCCAAACCCCTGAACTTTGATCTTCAACAGTATGAACTTCAATTTTTGGTTTAAAGAGAGATTGCTCTGGGTCATCCAGGGGTCCCAATGTAATCACAAGGGGGTACATGTGGTTAAAGGGAGGCAGAAGGTTCAGAAAAGATGATGTGCCATCAAAAGAAGAGTTGGGAGTCATGTTGAGCCTTTTACCAAAAGCTGAAGTCAGCTTCTAGAAGCTGTACAACTCAGGGTCTTTCTCACAATGATGTAGGCAATTGCCTTTTCTTCTATTCCCTCTTGCTTCTTCGACACTTTAGCCTGTAAGTGACTTATCACACTTCTACTACCATTTGATAGGTGAGTACCTATTATGTTGTTGTTGTTGTTAAGTGCCGTCGAGTCAATTCCAACCCATAGCAACTCTGTATAGAGTTTCCAACGAGCAGCTGGTGAGCTTGAACCACAGACCTTGCAGTCTGATGCATTAGCCCACAGCGCCACACCTATTAATGTGGTGATTATGTGCCATGGAGTTGGTTCCGACTCATAGTGACTCTGTACAGGGTTTCTGAGGCTGTAAATCTTTATGGGAGCAGAAAGCCTCATCTTTCTCCCATGAAACAGTTGGTAGTTTTGAACTGCTGACCTTGCAATTCACAGCCTGATTCGTAACCACTATGCTACCAGAGCTCCTTTACACCTATTATAGTCCCCTCTAAAATACAGAATTGTAGAACTGTGACCAAGAAGAGAAACTCAGCTTTGATGACTACATGGAAGTTCCATCATAGTCAGATGAGATCTTTTTGTGAATGGGGATTTCATGCATCAATCCAAATATAAGTAGGATATAACCAGATCAAGAGGAAGTAGGGTGCTTGACATAAATTCAGCATGTAATAAAGGCAGAACTAAAAGAATGACTGGATGAAATTAGTGTAGCATGTTTGAGAAACAGAGATCATTGTAGGTGAAATAAAGTGAACAGTGTAAAGAGTATTCAGTGAGCAGGACAGAAACAAAGGCAGGGACCAAATCCATTCAGGTTTTGTAGATTATGTTTAAGATTTTGAAGTTTGTTCTGGGTGTGATAAGACTCATTGATAATGTTTAACATGAACGGACTTAAACTATTGACAGTGTTGTATCTGATGCATGAAATAATGGATAGGGAAAGATGCAAATAGATATAAGATGCGTATGAGGTATCACAGTAGCTTTAATGAGAGAAATGGCAGTGAGACCTTGATGAAAAAAGGAGGCAAGTTCTGTTTCTTTCTCCCATGCTATCCCTTCAAGACCACACACACACACACACACACACACACACACACACACACACATGCCAATCAGTTTCTTTTCTGTTCATCTTAACGAACTGGACCACAGGATCACTTTGGAATACAAGGTCAGCAGTTCAGACTCACCAGTTGTTCCTAAAAAATCCTATAATGGGTAGCTATGAGTTGGATCCAATTTGATAGCACTTAACTGCAACAATTAATTAAAAAATAAATAAATCATACAACAACTCCCCCCCCCCAAAGAACACACAATCATGGGAAAAATACATTAAATTTGAATTACTAAAGTGAGTTATTCACTACAAGTAGATTATCCTGAGTAGCAATTTGAATGGATTAAATTGCATGTGTATAGAAGAATCTAAAGTCACATGTAAACTCAAAAGAATACTATAACTGAACACTCATGGTCCCCCATCAGCACAGAAAAAAGGCGAGGCGATGTGTACACCATATATTTGCTCTAACATACTGAATGTGAAGAAGAAAGTCATATTTACACTCTAGATCCATTTTTAGAAGTTTCATTGGCTTGGAGAAAGTTAAAAGGCATAAAAGGAAGAAGAGTATGCCAAAATGGGCCACTAAGGCACTTGTAACAGCTGTCCTGGAACAAGGAATTACAAAGGAAGCGTTAGCATAAATGAGATACAATATATGCCACATAATTGCAAAACCATACTGACTTTTTTGTTCATTAAATTCATGTTTCACATCTGGTCAGTGTGTGCAGTTGGAAATCTCAGAATCACATTTTCTTGGAGGAAGATGAAGATGCCAAATGCTTTACTAAGAGCACTTATTTGTTTGTGAGGAATTTGCATGGAAATGTGGCAAAGGGAAAGCTGTGTCTGGAATTGGACTTCAGCACTTATAAGGGGGCATATGAGGAGTTGTAAACTTTCACTTGAATTAATGTGAAATAATAGCTAGAAACTGAAACAAAACATAGAAGACAGTCATTCTGGAGTCTTCTGAGACCCTTAATTAAGAGAAAAGAATCATGAGACAAAGTAATATTTGAATGTCTGAATTACTCACAGAACATTGCCCAAATCCTGCAGACAATTGCCTAACTCATCACTTAACTCAACTGAATGTTCATGATACCAAAGCATCTAGATAGTTGGGTAGTTAGAACTGAGGCTAGAGAAGAGCTTCATTAATGGTGGGATCTTTGACTTGTCATCCAGATGTTTTGAGGGAAGAATGAGAAAGTATTTTATTGCAGATGATACTAATTTGACTTGTTTATGTACATAGAAATAATGAAAAAATTACTATTATATAAAACTAACATTATATAGTAATGTAGTCTAGCACTCATTTATATAATTATTAACAATTCTGACATGATACACGATTAACTTTTTGTTACTTTTATTATCTCCGTGCGTGAAAGAAGCAGGTGAACGAGAACTATAGAATGTTACTCAATGGCCACAGAGTGTTTTCCAGAAAAGTCTTGGGCTCTTACAATGTGCTTCTCACCAAAAATATATATGACTCTAGTCAAATTGCTTGTTCTTACTGAGCCTCAATTTTTTTTCTTAAAAAATAAAAGTAGCTACTAGAATAACAGTAATAAACAAACTATAACAATTAAGAATACTTTGGGCTGTAAGTAGGTAGGAGAATACTGAATATATTATGGACCCTCAGAAGAACAAACAAATCAGTCTTAAAAGAAATACAACCAAAATGCTTCTTAGAAGCAAGGATGGTAAGATTTTGATTCATTTACATTAGACATGCCATTAAGAAAGACCAATCACTAGAGAAAGACATTGCAACTGGTTAAACGAAGGGCTGGTGAAGGTGAGGGAAGCCCTTAAGACAGATTGACACAGTGGCTGAGACAATGGACTGAAACACAGCAAAACTTATTAAAATGGCTCAGAATTGGGCCAACGTTGTATTATGTTATACATAAGGTTTTTAAGGTCATTATGAATTAGCGCCAACTTGATGGAACCCAAGTGGTAGTAATTTAAACACATACAGGTTTATTTCATTGCATAGCAAATAGTCTGAAGGTAAGCATTTCCAAAAAGGGTCAATAACACCTTGACATCTTCAAAGATCCAGAGTTTCCTAAATGCTGGTTCCTCTATTCTTAATTGTATGCTTCTCATGGTCATAAATGAGAGCTATAGTTCCAAACATTGTGTCTGCATTCATGGTTGTTGTTGTTGTCAGGTGCCATCGAGTCGGAACCGACTCATAGCGACCCCATGCACAGCAGAATGAAACAATGTCCGATCCTGGGCCAACCTCACTACCGCCGCCACACTTGACGCCATCAATGATGTCATTCATGGTAGCAACAGAAAAATCAGAGGATACTGGCTCTTTATATCCGGAAAAACATCTTTGCACAATAGTGTCTTTGCAAAATAGTCTTATCACATCTTGTCTCACATATCAGTGATAAGAAACATGGGGCATAGCTATGTCTATCCAAAAAGGAAAATGTTAAAGTAAATGTAGAATTGGGCACAGTTTCACCCCAAACATTATAAGCTTCTGTTGGAAAAGAGACAATAAGAATTGACTATTTAGTAAATTACTCTTTCTGCCATGGTGGTGACTAAGGTCCCCTTCAGCTTCAAATTTTTGTGCTGGAGAAAATTCTGATAGAAAAAAATTTCTGGCATTGTCAAGCTGATATTGAGAAGACTTTGTGCTATTGTTATGACTCTGGAGAGTTGCCTGTGAGAAGAACCCGTGGGGTCCTCTCATGTTTGATTACAATGATAACTTATATACATACACTACCACAAGACTTTTAAAAGTAACTTTAAAAAAAATTTAAAGGGTGTTTTTTGTTTATCTTTTTCTTTTATTTTTTATTTTAAGCCAAAAGTACCAGGACTGCTTCTAAATTCTTGAAGAGATTATCAGCAGTACTGCTAGGATTCAAGTGCTCTGTGAGAAAATTCTTGCACAACTTTCAATTAAACTAACAGTTTTCAAGATGTTGCCTTTTTAGTATGGCAGCCAGATGTTGTACTTTTTAAGTCTTTTTCTGCCATTCTAAAAATGGAGGTAAGGAGAGTAACTGATATATAAATACATAAAAACAATCTTGCTTTTTACTTGGCTAGATTCCTCCAATCTTCTTCATCTTCTTTTTTTTCCTTTAATGACTATGAATTAAAAATAAAAGCACATGGCCAAAGGATTTATAAAAGCTGAGTATACAGAAATAAAACTTTGCTAGAGTTTTGCCTGGGTTTCAATATCTTAACAGCTATTTTCTTTTATTGAATGATTAGAATCCAAGACATTCACATTAATATAAAGAACTTTAAGACATTTTTACATTCATTCTTGCTAGAAACAAGAATTCCATCCAGAATTTCTTGGTTTATTATTTGAATGGAAAGAAATCATAAGAATTGAAAGAACTACCTTTAAAATTTAAAATTAAGACAACTATCTGGCCAACTGATTGGAAGAGATCCATATTTGTGCTCATTACAAAGAGAGGTGACCCAATGTAATACAGAAATCATCAGACAATCTCTTTGATATCCCATGCGAGTAAAGTTTTACTAAAGGTAATACAGAAATGGCTGCAAGCATACATTGACAGAGAACTTTCAGAGGTTCAAGGCGGATTCAGAAGAGAATGTGGAACAAGGGATATCATTGCTGATGTCAAGTGGATCTTGGCTGAAAACAGAGAATACCAGAAAGATGTTTACCTGTACTTTATTGACGGCTCAAAGGTTGTCATTTGTGTGGACCATGACAAGCTATGGACAACATTGCAAAGTATGAGTATTTCAAAACACTTAATTGAGCTCATGCGGAATCTGTATATGGACCAAAAGGCAGTTGGTTGAACAGAACATGGAAACACTGAATGGTTTGACAGGGTTGTATGCTTTCACCATACTTATTCAACCTGTATGCTGAACAAATAAATAATCTGAGAAGTTGGGTTGTATGAAGAAAAATGTGTCATCAGGATTGGAGGAAGACTCATTAACAACATGCAAAATGGAGATGACACAAACTTGTTTGCTGAAAGTGAAGAGGACTTATAACATTTACTGATGAAGATCAAAGAGCACAGCCTTCTGTAACAATTTTCAATGTCAAGAAAACAAAAATCCTCACCACTGGACCAATAAACAACATTCTTACCAATGGAGAAAAGATTGAAGTTGTCAAGGACTTCTTTCTTCTCGGATCAACCATCAACACTCATGGAAGCAGCAGCCAAGAAATCAAATGATGTATTGCATCTGCTGCACAAGACCTTTTTAAAGTGTTGAGGAGCAAAGATGTCAGCTTGGGAACTAAGGTGTGCCTGATTCAAGTCATACTATTTTCAATAATGTCATATGCATATGAAAGCTGGTCAGTGAATAAGGAAGACTGTAGAAGAATTGATGCTCTTGAGTTGTGGTGTTGGAGGAGAATATTGAAAGTGCCATGGGCTGCCAAAAGAACCAACAGATCTGTGTTGGGAAAAGTGCAGCCAGAGTGCTCCTTGGAGGCCAGAATGGCCAAACTTTGTCTCTTATACTTCAGACATATTGTCAGGAGAGACCAGTCCCTGGTTTGGTGGATGTTTGGTAAGGTGGAAGCTCAGAGAAAAAGAGGAAGACCCCCAGCAAGACGGACTGACAAAATGGCAGCATCAATGGGCTCAAGCATGGCAACAATTGTGAGGTTGGCCCAGGACCGGGTAGTGTTTCGTTCTGTTGTGCATAGGGTCTCTATGAGTTGGTAACAATTTGACGGCATCTAACAACAACAACAAAGGAGCTCTGGTAGTATAGTGGTTATGAGTTGGGATGCTAACCTCAAGGTCAGTAGTTTGAAACTACCAGCCGTTCTGTGGGAGAAAGTTGAGGCTTTCTACACTTGTATAAACATTGAGCCTCAGAAAGCTTGTGCAGGGTCACTATGCTTAAGAACCAACACCATAGCACACCACCATAACCAATTTTTTATAGACCTTCATTATGGGAGCATTTCTGAACCAATGCGTGAGGGAAAGAGGGGTACAATTTTTCTAACAGGTTCCGACATTTTAAGGATCAGTCTTGAAAACTGGTCTTACAGTGGCAATGTCTAGAAATGACAAACACAAGCTCCTACACATTAAGAAAACATTGCCCAAGTGACGAAGTACTTAAAAATCTTGAAACATAAACATACAGGCTTTTCTAATAATTCTCTGATGTTAATATGACAGGTGCTACCTGTTTTGTAGATGAAACTGAGATTCTAGCTTCCATGAGTTTCACAGAAAAATCAAACTATGAAGAGATTTTTTTACACCCATCTCCAATTATCCCTGTACATTGAATGGCTCTCCTGAAGTGGCACTTTAGGGTGAGGAGTGGGCTTCAGTGTCTGTCTGAACTGCAAAGTCAGCAGCCGTTCCACAGAAAACCCCATAAAGGGTCACTACAGAAAAGACTTGATGACACTATACAATAGCAACAATAATAATACCCAGGAGGAGGCCTGGTGATGCTGTAGACCAAGCACTGGACTACTAGTCACAAGGTCAGCAGTTCAAACCCACTAGCCGTTCTGTAGGAAAAAGAAGAGACTTTTTGTTTCTGTAAAGATTTATAGCTTCAGAAACTCCTTACTGGGACACTATGAGTCAGAACTGTATTGACGATTCTAAAAAATAATTGGCAATTGGAATGTTAACGTTGGAAATGAAGGATCAGTATTTGGAAAATGTGGCCTTGGGCATAGAAATGATGCTGGAGATTACATGAAAGAATTTTGTAACACCAGCAACTCATTCATTGAAGATATCTTTTAAAAAACAACTATACGTATGGATCTCACCAGACGGACTGTACAGAAATCAAATTGAATACATCTGTGAAAAAAAAGTTGGTGGAAATGCTCCACATCATCAACCAAAATAAGGACAGGGTCAGATTTTTGAACAGACCATTAATTGCTCAAATGCAAATGCATTCAGTCTGAAGCTAATAAAAATAAGTCCACAGGAGTCAAAATATGACGTTGAATGTATCCCACCTGAATTTAGAGATCATCTCAAGGATAGAGCTGATCCATTAGAAGATACTACTGACTGAAGACCAGCAGAGCTGTGGGATGACATCAGGAACATCATACAGGAATAAATCAAAAGATTATTAAGAAGATAAAAAAGAAGGAAAAGACCAAAATGAATGTCATAAGAGACTCTGAAACTTGACCTCCTGTGTAGAGATGATAAAGTAAAGGGAAGAAATGAGTCAGTAAAAGAGCTGAACAGAAAATTTCAAATGTCAGCTTGAGAAGACAAAGGAAAATAAATATTATAATAAAATGTGCAAAGATCTGGAGTTAGAAAACTAAAAGAGAAGAGCATGCTTAGCATTACTCAAACCAAAAGAACTGAAGAAAAAATTCAAGTCTCGTCTTGTAATACTAAAGGATTCTTTGGGTCAAATATTGAATGATGCAGAAAGCAACAAAAGTAGATGGAAGGAATACAGAGTAACTGTACCAAAAGAAATGGTTGATGTTCAACCATTTCAAGATGTAGTATATTATAAAGAACCAATGGTATTGAATGAAGAAGTCCAAGGTACACTGAAGACATTGGCAAAGAAGAAGGCTCCGGGAACTGATGGACTACAAATTGAAATCTTTCAGCAAACTGATGTGGCACTGGAGGCACTCAGTCATTTATGTCAAGAAATTTGATTGGCCATTTCAAAGAAAGGTGACCCAATGGAATGTAGATATCATCAGACAATATCGTTAATATCACATGCAAGTGAAAGTTTGATAAAGATAATTTAACAACACCTGCAAAAGTACATTAACAGGGAACTGCCAGAGGTTCAAGCCAGATTCAGACAAGGATGTGGAACGAGGTATATTATTGTTAATGCCAGATAGATAGTAACTGAAATCAGAAAATACCAGAAAGAGATTTATTGACTGTACAAAGACTTTTGACGATGTGGATCATGACAAGCGATAGACAGCATTGCACAGAATGAGTATTCTGGAGCACTGAATTATGCTCATGAGGAACCTGTACATAGACAGTCATTCAAATTGAACAAGGGAACACTGAATGGTTTAAAGTCAGGAAAGTTGTGCACCAGGGTTGTAGTCTTTCACAATACTTATTCAATCTCTATGCTGAGCAAATAATCCGGAAGATGGCTTGTATGAAGAAGAACTTGGCATCAGGATTGGAAGAATGCTCATTTGAGTTCTGGTGTTTGAGAAGAATATTGAAAGTACCATGGACTGAAGTCCAACCACGATGCGTCTTAGCAGCCAGGATGGCCAGACGTTATCTCTTGTACTTCAGATATATTGTCAGGAGGGACCAGTTCCTGGAGAATCACATCATGTTTGATAAAATGGAGGGTCAATGAAAGGAGAAAGACGCTCCAATGAGGTGGATGGACACAGTGCAGCAGCAGTGAACTTCAGCTTAGCAACTATTGTGAGGTTGGCGCAAGATTGGGCAGTGTTTCGTTCTGTTGTGCATAAGGTCACTATGAGTTGGAACTGACTGGATGGCACCTAACAACAACAATAACATTATACAGAGGATTGTTTTTATGGAGGAAGAGCCTGAGTCTAGAAAGATTTCAGGAAATAGGAGGGTTACTTTTCCTACAAAGAGAAACGTGTGCTGATGACATGTATTTTGTCACTGTTTGAATGTTCAAGAAAGACCCTCCTTACTCTCACCAGACACATCAATGTCTTGAAGCATATTTTTCAAATGCAGTTCAAAGATTGATAATGTAATTTTTCAATAACAATTTTGTCTGTTAATGTAGTACTCCAGCACTCGTCTGTCAGTCTGTCATACTGTGGTGGCTTGTATGTTGCTGTGATGCCGGAAGCTATGCCTGTGATATTTCAATTCCCAGCAGGATCACATATGGTAGGTAGGTTTCAGTGGAGTTTCCAGACTCCACATCACCTAGCAGCAACAACCATGACATATTTGATTTAAATTTTGTTATTGTTCTGTCAGGTTTAACAGTGAACTAAAAGAGAATGTGACATGGTTTGTTGTTGTTGTTTGGTGCCATCGAGTCGGTACTGATGCACAGCAGAACAAAACACTGCCTGATCCTGTGACAACCTCACTACTGTTGCCATGCTTGAGTCCATCAATGCTGCCACTTGGCCAATCATCTCATTGGGGGTCTTCCTCTTTTTCTCTGACCCTCCACTATACTAAACATGATATCCTTCTCCAGTGACTGGTCCCTCCTGACAATATGT
>NW_006408519.1:28114601-28134044 GCF_000296735.1 Chrysochloris asiatica
TTTAAAAACCATTCAATGTTCCCATGTTCTGTTCAAACAACTGCCTCTTGGTCCAGGTACAGATTCCTCATGAGCACAATTAAGTGTTCTGGAATACTCATACTTTGCAATACTGTCCATAGCTTGTCATGATCCACACAATCAAAAGCCTTTGCATAGTCAACAAGGCACGGGTAAACATCTTTCTGATATTCTCTGCTTTCAGCCAAGATCCATCAGACATCAGCAATGATATCCCTCATTCCACGGCCTCTTCTGAATCCGTCTTGAACCTCTGGAAGTTCTCTGTCAATGAAAAATTGTAGCTGTTTATGTATTACCTTTAGCAAAACTTTACTTGCATGGGATAGAAAAGAGATTGTCTGATGATTTCTGCATTCCATTGGGTCACATCTCTTTGGAATGGGCACAAATATGGATCTCTTCCAATCAGTGACATGGTTTAGTAATTGGAAAGTTTAGGTCAGTCTTCCATCTCTCTGGAGAGTGGTGGCTTTGTAGGATAAGCACTCGATGGCAGACTGCAAAGTTGATGGTTCAAACCCACCAGCCACTCAGAGTGAGAAGGATGAGACTTTCTATCCCCACAAAGATTTACAGTCTCAGAAATGATTTGACCTAACAACAGTAACATTTCTCTCTCTAGCTGCTTATATGATTTTGCTCATGTCCCAGCTGTTAAAATAAAAAGGAAATACATTATAAAGTCCCTTAATCTCCAATATTAAATATATGAAACAATCTTGGCAAGCCTTTGTGTAGAGTAGGGAACGTAGTTAAAAAGGAAATTTTGTAAAGTTTGATAGGTAAAAAAGATAAAATATTCATAGTCTAAGAGTATAATTTTCCCCTGCCCATGTTAGTGGAGGCCAAGCCAACCAGTTAATATGGCTCACCCAGGCCCAGGGCTAGTTTTAAGCATGCCTCTCCCAGAGAGCTGTCATGCCTGAAGCTAAAACAATGAAAGTAAAATTGTACCAAAGAGGTTGCCAAGAATCAAAGTATGGACAAGCATGTTGAAATTGTTGTCAGAGTAAGTAGGGTAATGAAGTCATTGAGAGCTGTGTGAATGGGCGGGGGGGTGGAGTTAAAGAAAAGTAGAAATTAACAAAGAAGCAGCAGCTCTGGTTGTGCAGTTGTTAAAGTGCTCAGCTGCTCTAAGAAGCTAGGCTGGGCATAGTCTGGAAGCAGTGATCTGTCAGGTTGCCCAAGCTGTTACATTTTCCCAGTGGCATTTTGCACTGTAATTTCAGATCCATTTTACAGCTTACAATACCTCATGAAGTTAAGTGGTTTCTGACTCAAAGCAACCCTGTCGTTCAGAGTAGAACTCTGCCTTAAAGTTTCTTTCTTTTTTACTTTTTATTGTACTTTGGGAGAATCCATAAGGTTTCCAAAGCTGTAAACCGTCAGGAAACAGCTAAGGAGTGGCTGGTGGGGTCCCACCACTCTTCTATTAATAGCCAAGCACCTAGCCATGGCATCACCAAGCTCCTCAAAAGCTTGGGATTGGTTGTTGTGTTTGGAAATGATAAAAATAGAGGTATCAGGGAAGTCAGTGTTTTATGGGGAAAAGGTTGTTTGCATTAATGTAATGGATGTATTATTTATAGCAGTTTTATTGTTGTTAAGTGCTGTCAAGGTGGTTTCTGAGGAGCCACTGGTAAGTTTGAACCACTGATCTTGCAGTTGAAACCACCCTTTTGGTCCAGTGCTTATCCTACAACATCACACCAGGACTCCTGTATAGAAAGAACAGAGATTACATACGACCCTCTCTCTTTTGCATACTGTTTTTCCTATTATTAACAACTTGTATTCCCCTGACTTCTTTGTTATGTATGATGAATAGTAATACATTATTATTAATTATTGGATAAGCACTTGACCTCAAGGTAGGTTTGAACTGGAAGGTTGGCAGTTCAAACTCACCAGTCATTCCTCAAAAACATCATACAGGGACATTACAAGTTGGAACCAACATGGCAGCGCTTAACAACAACAGTAACATTTATTAACTCAATTAATAATTTCATTATTAATGATTAATATTAATGCCATTATTAACTAAAGCCTATAGTTTACATTAGGGTTCACTCTGTATAATCCTGTGGCAGAATTGAGCTGCTCCTTAAATATAGAAGAAAGGTCTTCTCTTATCTCAAAAGTTGGGAAGAAATTGCATCTGGATCCCAAAGAATAGACATAAATGATTAATTATTATTGGGAATAATATTATTTTACTTACAGAAGTTGCAGGACTTTAAACAGGATTCTCAAGGTAGATTCGTTTTTTAGGCCTTAGAATATCTGCTTGTAGTCTCAGTCAAACTGTTTTTTATCCATTCATTCATTTAGCGACGTATTTGTCTACGCTTTAAAACTATTAAACGTATTCAGTGCTGTAACTTGAAATGTTGTTGTTGTTATGTGCCGTGGAGTCGGTTCTGACTCATAGCGACCCTGTACAGGGTTTCCAAGGCTGTAAATCTTTACGGGAGCAGAACGCCTCATCTTTCTCCCGTGGAACAGCTGTTAGTTTTGAACTGCTGACCTTAAGGTTCACAGCCTGATTCATAGCCACTATGCTACCAGAGCTTCTTTTAGCAGCTTTTAATCTGAAGGAATAAGGTTTAGGTGAGCCGCAGAGCATGAGTTCAAAGTAGCCCAACCAATTCGAAAGACGAACAAAAGACAGATTGAATTTGTAAAATGTTTTTGAGGGGAATTATCAGACACTGTTTTGAGAGAAGAACCTAGTAGAACCCGCAAGGATACGAGTTGGCCTTTATTGAAACTTAGGCATTCATGGAAGGAAGTGCCACTTGGTTTCTAAATATGAGGGGCTTCAAAAATTCCTGGAAAAATAAAATGAGAACATAATGGACTTTTCTATGAACATTTTGAAAATCCCCTCATACAGATTGGTGAGATCTGTGGGTATATCCATGCCATATATAACATCCCTAGAAAAGAAGGTCTGACATGCACATTCATGTTGGTTCCACCTCACAGGGACCCTATGCACAACAGTGCCTATGCCATCTTCACAATTGTTATGCTTGAGCCCATTGCATTCACTGTGTCCACTCATCTCATTGGGGTCTTCCTCTTTTTCACTGACCCTTGATCAAGCCTGATGTCCTTCTCCAGGGACTAGTCCTTCCTGACACCATGTGCAAAGTAGGAGAGAGGAGGTCTCAGCATCATCACTTCCAAGGAGCCATACTTCTGCTAAAACAGAGTTGTCCTAAACTGACTACTATTAATTTTGCAATTCTTACTCTGATTGGTGGTCTACTTCCATAAGATTACAACCATTGAGAGCCCAGTTCTTCTCTGATACACCTGGCATTACCATGGCATGGGTTGCCATGAGTTTGGCATCAAGTTTCTGTGTTTATGAATGAGCAGGGGAAGCTCATTCTGTTTTACTCTGTAGCCTACATCATACCTCATTCTGGAAAGGGTCAATCATAGGTTCCCAGAGAGAAGCCATTCTGTAACTTGTTGAAGTGAAGATAGAGATCAAAAGATTTCTCCTAATTGTCTTGCTTCTGATGGAACCTAAGCATGGAAGGGAGCTTTCAAAAGAGTGCAACAAGCAACAATCAACAGATGGTTTTCAGGTCTTATTTTGTTTGGCAAGGAAAGTGACCACCCTTTTTCATGGTTTTGTTGTTTTGTTTTTAAATTTTTGTACAGAGACACCCACAGTTCTCAGGAAATTTTTACTTCTGTAGAAGGATCCACATAACAAAATCCAAGGATGATGGGGTATTTTTTTCTTCCCAGGAACACACATTTTTAATATGTCCTCTGAGTGGAGAAGAAATGTTGTTCCTCAACATGCAGGAAATGAGGAAATGAGCCAACTGACTTCTGTTACATGGCCCTCAGTGTTGCTGATTATCTGACTCAGAATTGTTCAGAGATACCAAATGTATGTTCAAGTGCACTATGGAATGGCAACACAGGAGATAATATTTTGGCCAAAAAAGTGTTTTGTATCTTTCCTTTGGACTATGGGTTTGCTACGGAAAGTCAGAAAGGGAGTTTTGACACACAAATCTAAATGTTTTTTTTCTGAAAACATAATCAATGGTCAGCTAAGAAGTTGGTTCGAGGTCTCGTTATACTTATTGCCACTCTAGTTTCACAGGGAAAAAGAAATTGATTTTCTTAAACATAGATGAAGTTGAATAAATTACAGAACTATGAGTCTTAGTTTATAAATTTCCAATTGGACAATGTATTATTCTCCCCTACCAGGGGTTCATCAGAAATGTTACTGTAAGCTAAAGAAAATAACTTACATGGAACTTTGGGAATGAAAAAAAAAAGCTAAAGTATAAATCTTAAACACTGAAGTCATTCAGCTAATGGGAAACAATTAATCAAATTAGAAATCCATTTAAACAAATTTGAGCTAAAAACATTGTGCATCTTCTCTTGTTTGATAAACAAGGGCTAAAAGAATAAGAGTTTATTTAAGTAGCTAATGTGTGAAGAGTAAATAATTTATAAATAAGATGTTAATGCAAGCAAGAGAGTAAGTGTGGCTTCCAACAGGGTGAAAAAGGAAGCAGAGTTATTCATTCATTCATTCATTCATTCATTCATTCATTCAGTTACCAAACATAATTGGCTCCTACTATGTACCCAGACTGTGTCAGGTTCTGGAGATAAATGACGAAACCCAAACCCAAATCCAAACCCACTGCCATTGAGTTGGTTCTTGCTCTGAGTGGCACTGTAGGGTCCTGTAGAGCTGTTCCATAGCATTTCCGTGACTGTAAATCTTTAGGGAAGCAGACAGCCTCTCTGTTTTCCATGGAGTTGGCTTATGAGTTTGAACCATCGATCATTTGGTAAGTAGTTTAACATTTAACCCATAGAATCAAACTTTTAACTCATAGAATCACCACGGATCCTTATCGTTGTTGTTAAGTGCTGCCAAGTCGGTTCTGACTCATAGAGACCCTGTCTAGGGTTTCCAATGAGTGGCTGGTGGGTTTGAACCACTGACCTGATGGTTCCAACACTGACCTTGACGTCCATTGCATTGTCCTGCAGTGCCACACCAGGACTCCATAGAGATAAATAGTGTGCCAAAATAAAGGAAAGGGACATTTACAATGAAAATCTCGGGGAGGATAAGCTTTCATAGACTCTTGCACTCTACTCATGACTCCAACTGTGAAAACAAAAATTGATGAGCAATAGGAAATATGCTGTATGAAAGTAATCTGCCCTTTCTTTTTATCTGGTGATCTGATGGATATATATATTTTTTTTTTTTTTCTCCTACAGTTTTTGGGGTTCTGGGTTTCTAAGAATATTAAAAAAAATGATAAGTCAAAACTAAAATCTAAACCAGATGCAAAGGACAAATGCTGTTTTCTCTTTGCCTAGTGTATTGAAAACAAGATACTAGGGTTCTTTGACCTAGTTCTGTCAACTCAGGGAACATAACTATCATAGAAGAAAACACACTATTATGTATTCTACATAACTACCCAAATATACACCATATTACCTTAGAGCTACAGGATTCTTGATCTTCTTCTACTGTAATGTTGATTTTATTGTTACCAGATGCTTGGCAATGTGCCTTGGGTTACCCAGGTTCACTGGCCCAACAAACAAAACAAAATTGGAATCATATTGAGTACATACATTTGATGAAATAATGATATGTAAGAGAAATGAGAAGGACAGTGCCAAGGAGGAAAAAAAAAAAAGACTGAAGTGCTGTCTTATGAGCACAGAAACATGAATGCAAAGAACCTTTAGGAACTGAACTTAGCATTGCAAAGAAAGCTTTAACTTGTGAGCTAATTTCACTGGCTACCAGGACAAACTGTGCTTACATGTGACTCACATGTTTGGTTTTAAGAAGCTGAGAGTTCTGCCTATCTGAGTGGGGAGAAATGTGCATTCTTCTGATATCCAAAAGCCCATTGCAGTGATATTCATCCGTTTGTCTATATGAGGTTAGCTTTCTATTATTTTTTTATATCTATGTTAGATTGATCTTGGCAGATGCTTTTAGCAAATCTCTAGATTTAGTAAATCCTACTGAACAGCTTATCTTTAAGAACAGATTTCCTTGTTTCTCAAATGAACAATAGCCGTGTGCTTAGTAACTAAATGGAGCAACTCCCAGACAGTCCAATTGAATTTCACCCCACAGCTTGCCACCTTTCCTAGTTAATGGCTTGCTGATACAACTGGCTGTTCTTTCAATTGAACTCTTCAGTTTCTACTTCCAGGAACATGACAGGTATGAGTGATCCATGATAACTGTCATATAAGCGAGAAGAACATGTGAAATGGAGCTGGTACTCACCAACAGCTCAATCATTCCTGAGCTAGGAAAACCACTACCTGTGAGAGCATCAGTATTCTAATCTAGAGAATTGAAAACATCAACTATACATAGTCTGTCTAATAGCATGTGAGGTGGCTTCATGAGAGTATGCGTAAAGGCTTTAGAAACCAGGAAATGCTTACAATTATAAAGTGCTACCATTATATAAAAATTTTGTTGTTGTTAGGTGCTGTTGAGTCAGTTCCAACTCCTAGTGATCCTGTATAGGATTTCTAAGGAGTGGCTGGTGAGCTTGAACCACCAACTTTGCAGTTCAAATTGACCATTCAGTGGCACAAATAATAACACTTAACAGTGGAACTTGACCCAAGTACTTTGGATAGTGTGCTATTTGATATTACAAAAATACTTTAACAAGTCCTAAATAATACTTCTGTTTATTTTCAAAATCTGCTGATTTTCAGTGGCGACTCCAGACTAAGATAGAATAGATAGAAGAAGAGGCAGACCACTTCTGAAAGGTTAGTCACTGAAAACCTTATGAATAATAGAGAAATATTGTCTTGTGTAGTGCTGGAAGATGAACTTTACAGGTTGGAAGGCGCTCCAGATACGACTGGGGAAGAGCTACTTCCTCAACATAGAGTTGACCTGAGGATGTGGATGAAGTAAAGCTTTCAGGACCTTCTTTGGCTTATGGGACACAACTCAATATAAGATCAAACTGTTGCCAGCATCCATTAATAATTGGAATGTATAATGTTCAAAGAATGAATCTAGGAAAATTATAAGTCATCAAGAATTAAATGGAACACATAAAGATTGATATCCTAAGCATTCATGAGCTGAAAAAGGTCCTGGTGTTGAGTTGTAGGGTAAGTATTAGACTGCTAACCCAAAGTTTAGTGAATCAAACCCAGCATCTGCTCCTTGGAAACCCTAATTAGGTTTGCTATGAGTCAGAACTTATAGCAAACAACACTTAACAACAAAGGAGCTCTTTCTACAGAGTGGTTAGGAATCAGGCTGCGGGCCACAAGGTCAGCAGTTCAAAACTACCAGCTGTTCCACGGGAGAAGGATGAGGTTTTCTGCTCCCATAAAGATTTACAGCCTTGGAAACCCTGTAAAGGGTCGCTATGAGTTGGAACCGACTCCATTGTTCATAACAACAACAACAATTACTGATGATTGGAATGAAAAATATGGAAACAAAGAGGAAGGATCAGTACTTGGAAAATAAGGCTTTAGTGATAGAAATGATACCAGGGGTCACATAATAGAACATCACAGGGCCAACGACTTATTCATTGCAGTTGAATTCATCAACATAAACGGTGAGTATACATGTGGACCTCATCAAATGGAATACACACAATAAAATTGACTATATAGCTGCTCCTTGGGAACTCTATGAGTCAGAACTGACTTACAGCACTTAACAACAACAACAACAATATCTGTGGGATGAGAAAATGGAAAGTCAATATCCTTAGCCAAAACAAGACCAGGGTCCATCTGTGGAACAGAACCAACACTGGTTCATATGCAAGTTCAGAATGAAGCTGAAGAAAATAAAACAAGTCCAGGAGAGCAAAAATATGACACTAAGTATATCCCCTTGAATTTTGAGACCATCTCAAGAACAGTTTTGATGCACCAAACACTAATGACAGAATATGAGGGGAGTTGCCAGATGACATCAAGAACATCATACATAAGGAAAGCAAATGACCATTAAAAAGGAAAGGAAAGAAAAACCAAAATGGATGATAGAAAAGACTCTGAAACTTACTTGTTGTTGTTGTTAAGTGCTGTCGAGCTGGTTCCGACCCATAGTGACCCTGTACAGGGTTTCCGAGGGTGTAAATCTTTACGGGAGTAGAAAGCCTCATCTTTCTTCCGCGGAGTGGCTGGTAGTTTCGAACCGCTGACCTTAAGGTTCGCAGCCCGATTCGTAACCACTACGCTACCAGAGCTCCTACTCTTCAACATAAAGAGAAGCTAAAGCAATGGGAAGAAATGATGAAGTAAAATAACTGAACAGAAAATTCCAAAGGCAAATCAAGAAGACAAAGGAAAGTATTATAACGAAATGTGCAAAGACCTGGAGTCAGAAAAACAAAAGAGAAGAACATGCTCAGCATTTCTCAAACTGAAAGAACTGAAGAAAAACTTGAAGCCTCAAGTTGAAATATTGAAGGGTTCTGTGGGCACAATATTGAATGATGCAGGAATCATCCAAAGAAGATGGAAGGAATACACAGAGTCACTGTACCAAAAATAATTGGCCTATGTTAAACCATTTCAAGAGGCAGCATATGGTCAAGAACCGATGGTACCGAGGAAGAACTTCAAGCAACGCTGAAGGCATTGATGAAAAACAAGACTCCAGGAATTGATAGAAAACAAATTGAATTGTTTCAACAACTGATGAAGCACTGCAGGTGCTCACCTATCTATGTCCAAGATAATTGAAAGACAGCTTCCTGGGTAATCAATTGCAGGAGATCGTTTTTTTGTGTTTTTTTTTAAGTTTACATGAGAACATTGGTTTTACACTCATCGTTTCATTGTAATGGTTACAATCTTCTCTGTGCATCATCATTCAACAGTATTTGCTTCCATTTCCTTTGTTGTTGTTGTTGTGTGTGTGTTGGTGGGTGTACACAAAAATACTCAGGAAATATAATAATTTAAACAACCAAAGGGCACATTCTGCAAGCCTGCCTCCTGGCTTCCAGCACTGTCTTTCTCTTTCCATGAGTCTAGAGTCCTCAGCTACTCTATCTCTCCATGTCCTCATCTCTGCCTCCATCTCTGGTGTAGATGCTTTTCTGGATAAGGTCCTACATTCTGCTCATGCTCTTCTTCCTTAATGATCCTAGGGTCCTCTGTTTCTGGAATGTAAGATTAACTACTCCCCCCTTTTTGTTAAAAAACCTCTACCTTTACAGTTGTGATGGTCACAATTTTTCATGGTAACAATTACTCATTACTAAGTCATAAGAATCTTATCCCCATCTCTTTTCACCAGACCCGTCTTGACAAGATGAAAACTACTCAATGGAGACTCTACCTTTCCCTGCACACTCTTAAACTAAATTCCCTCTTGACAACTTGTAAGCCAGTCAATTCATGCCTTTATCGCTACCTCATTTTAGGTAGCCATTGTCTAAGTTGCCTGTCCCTATAAACCTTGTATATATCAAAGAGATCCATATTTTTGTCCAATTTAAAAAAAAGGTGGCCCAATGGAATTTGGAAATCATCAAACAGTATCATTTATATCACAGGAATGTAAAATTTTGCTGAGTATAATTCAAAAATGGTAGCAGCAATACAATCAGAAGTGGAAGAAAGGAAATCATTACTAACATTAGATGGATTTTGGCTGAAAGCAGAGAATACCAGAAAGATACTCACTGTTGCTTTATTTACTATGTAAAGGCATTAAGCTGTGAGGATCTTAAAAATCTATGAATAACATTTTGAAGAATGAGGATAACACGGCACCTAGTTGTGTTCATGCAGAACCTGTACGTAGATCAAAAGACAGTTGTTTGAACTGAACAAGAAGATCATGAATGGTTTAAAATTAAGACAGGTGTGTGCCAGGTTGTATTCTTTCACCAAACTTATTCAATCTGTATGTTAGAAAATAATATAAGAAACTGGATTATATAAAGAAGAACATGGCATCAAGATTGAAAAACTCACTTACTGGAAGCTAAGAAGATATGAGATACTGATAAAGATCAAAGGCTTCAATCTTCAGAATAGATTGCACCTTAACTAAAGAAAATGAAAAATCTCATAGCTGGACAAATAAATAGCATCATGATAAACAAAAAATGAGACTGAAGTTTTCTAAGACTTAACTTTCCTTGTATCCACATTCAATGCTCATGGAAGTAGCAGAAGAGAAATCAAATGACATATTGAATTAAGAGTCAAATGTGTTGCACAAGACATCCTTAAAGTGTTTAAGAGTAAAGATGTCACTTTGAGGATTAAGGTGCATCTGACCCAAGCCATGGTATTTTCTGTTGCTTCATATGTATATGAAAGTTGGATAATGAATAAAGAAGACCCTAGAAGAATCAATGCATTTGAATTGTGGTGCTGGCAAAGAATAATGAAAGTACCATGGACTTCCAAAGAAACAAACAAATCTGTCTTGGAAGAAGTACAACCTACTGTTCCTTAGAAGTGAAGGTGGCAAGACTTCATCTCTGTACTTTGGTCATGTTATCAGGAGGGACCAATCTTTAGAAGGGCATCATACTTTGTAAAGTGGAAGGTCAGTGTAAAAGAGGAAGACTCTCACTGAGTTGGATTGAAACAGTGGCAGCAACAATGGATTCAGAAGTCACAAGTGTGAGAACAGCACAGAATCAGGCAGTGTTTCCTTCTTTCATGCATGGGGTTTCTATGAGTCAGAACCTACCAAGAACAACAATAAGTGAAATTCATCTCTAAATTGAGTTTTTCACAGCCTAATAGAGTGTCATTGTTATTTTTCATCCCCAGTAAATTTGAATTCACCTTTTTTTGCTGAGTCTACATGGCACAAAATAAATCATGACCAATTTTAACCTCAAGTACAAACCATACACATTGAATCCAGTTTCAAAATGCTTCAAGGATCATCTAGCATTTTATTACCGAGTAGTTAATAATATGTCTCAGCTCACAAATGTAAGCTCAAAAGCATCTATACATTGCTTCCACTCTATTTTATTCAAGTATTAATAAGCTATAGCGTAGTGGTTACGAATCGGGCTGCGAACCTTAAAGTCAGCGGTTCGAAACTACCAGCCGCTCCGCGGGAGAAAGATGAGGCTTTCTAATCCCGTAAGGATTTACATCCTCGGAAACCCTGTACAGGGTCGCTGTGGGTCGGAACCGACTCAACGGCACACAACAACAACAATAACATCAGAGTAAGAAAGCAATTACATCAGCTAAACTGCATTCAATAACCATTTATTACTACCAACCATGTACCTGAAGATATTAGAATTTCCTTATGATTAAATGTTTGTGAGTTTAAACTCTGGTTCTTTCACTGTTTAGCTGTTAGCATTTTGGTAAATCACCTAAATGTTCTGGGGTTTTGTTTCTTCTACGTAAAAAAAAAGAAAGTTTGACTATATCAGAGTTCTTCAATGTTTATGTCTCAGCACAATTGTAGAGAGTATTTCAAGTAATTTGCTACAGATAATGTTTAATAGACAATAATAGAGGAAACATCATATTTGTACTAATTAGTTACCTGAAAATGTTCATATTTCTTCCTTTGAAAAATATTCTATTCTATTTTTGGTAAATGTATACACAGCAAAATAGGTTCACATTTCAACTATTTCTATTTCTAATATCCACTGATATTGATTACATTCTTCACATGTGTAAACATCCTCATTATTTCTGTTCTAGTTGTTCCATATAATCCCCTTCATTAATATTCATATTAAATCTTTTTTTAATCAAGAAATAGATAGAAAATAACATAAAATAGTCTTCTTTCAGCTGATTCAGCCCTAGAATCAGCTAGTGCATGTTTGTTGTTGTTAAGTACCGTAGAGTCGGTTCCAACTCATAGTGACCCTGCACAGGATTTCTGAGGCTGTAAATCTTTAAGGGATAAGAATGCCTCATTTTTCTCCTGCAGAACAACTGGTAGTTTCGAACTGCCAATCTTTAGGTTAGCAGCTCTATTCATAACCACTGCACTACCAGAGCTCCTTTGTAATGGTAGTGTTTAATAAATGTTAACTATTATCATAAATCTATCGTAAGTATAAGCTGACTTTTTTTTTTTTTTAATCTAAAGATTTATATAAGAAGCTCAGTAAGCATTAGTGGTGAAATGTTCAGCTTCTATCAAAATGTTTGTTGTTTGAATTTCAGGAGAGAAATGCTGTGGCCTGCTTTTGTAAAGACTGACGCTTTGGAGCACAGGACTATAAGTGATTGATAAATACATCTCCAAATTACTTTCATTGCTATCAGAGATTGCACAGTCACCTTCATTTTCCAAAGGAAAACAGCAAAGCTCTTTTATATATGGCCCAGAGAAGGATGGACCGAACTTTTGCATGCAAGGCTCTTAGAAGTTGTGGACCAGATTTTTGAAGAGCAAAGATGTCAGCTTGGGGACTAAGGGTACACCTGATTCAAGCCATGGTATTATCAATAACCTCAAAGGCATGCAAAAGCTGGACAGTGAATAAGGAAGACTGTAGAAGAACTGATGCTTTTGAGTTATGGTGTTGGAGGAGAATATTAAAAGTGCCATGGGCTGCCAAAAGAACCAATAAATCCATTAAGTGCTGTCGAGTACAGATTCCTCATGCTTGAGAACACACCACTATGCAATTATCAGTTAAATATAAATACAACACAATGATTCAGAGAAAATCTCAGCTTACATGAAGAAACAAGAGTGTCTCAAGCAAATGACCAAAATACAGAAGAAGAAATATATAGTACCAGAATCATAACTACTTGATAAGATATTCAAGAAAATGCTAACCTTCAACAGATTGAAAGAATCATGGATAAAATTGCAGATGAAATCAAGGAAAGCATAGAAAAAATTATAGAATAATTCAGGAAACAAAGTGATAAAATAAATGAGAAAACAAAAACAGTAATTAGAAAAACCGAAAATTAGAACTGAGTTTTCAGAAATGACAATACACTGAAATGGCAAAGAAACAGAATTGAATTCATGGAAGGCCAAATTGCTGAACTTGAGATAAAATCAATAATCATCTACTGGAGGAAAAACCAGAAAAAATAAAAAACTAAAAAGCAGAAGAAAACCGAAGATTTAGGTGGAACACTATACAGTGGAGTAACTTATGTATGATTGAAATTCTAGACCAGGAATAAACAAAAACTAAACAGAGCATATTGTCCAAAAGAGTTGTTGGAAGAAAACGTTCCTAACATCATGATATGGTAACCATTCAAGAAGATGACCAAACTGCCAGTGGTATGGACCCCCAAAGAAAAACACCAAGGTATATTGTAATTAAACTTTTCAAAATCAAAGACAAGGAAAGAATCCTGAGAGCAGCTCAGGAAAAATGAAAATCAACCTACACAGAACTAAGAAGAGTAAGCTCTTATTTCTCATCAGAAACCATGAAGGCAAGAAGACAACGGAATGATACATATAAAAGTCTGAGAGGAAAAAAGATTGACAGTCAAGACCTATATACCCAGCAAAATTGTCCATCAAATATGACAGTGAAATTAAGTGATTTTAAGATAAACGGAAATTAAAAGAATTTGTAAAAACCAGACCACCTTTAGAAAAATATTGAATTCTTTATACAGAGAGCCAACAACAACAGACAATATCCTGAGACTAACGTACATGAGAATATCACCTAGAACTCCATGACATACAGGGATAAGTAAAGTAAAACAATTATAGGATTGAAATTAGAGAACCAGGAATATAATTGCAACAATAACAACAAAGAATTCCTTCAAGTAAATAGAGAAAATATTGTAGCTACAGAACTTTCAAATGAAGAGGAAATCAAATAATTTTTTTAATAAAATAAATGAAAATGAACCTAATTGTAACCCTAAAAACTAAGCTAACCTTCCTCCTAGCCCTAACCCAAATTTTAACCATAATATTAACCCTAGTCTTAACCCTAGCCCGAAAACTAAACAAAGTCTTCATCCTAACCCTGACATTTTACTCCTACCTATTCCCTCAAACAAAAGAAAACAAAATCCCCAAATCCATGTAGGGGTGGGTGGCACACACAAATAAAATCTGAATATATATATAATTCTTGGCTAACCTCCCAACCCTGAGAAAGATTAAGCAAAAATAATATGCTGATTTTTGTGGGGACTATCTTAAGGGTCATGGAGAAAAATAGTATCCATTTATTTAACATTAGGAGAGTATTTTTTCAGGTCCAGGTCAATGCCATGTTATAGAGCATGGCATTTCCCTTCATGTGTTTTTTCTTTATTGTGATGGTGGGGCAGATAAATGAAAATGAAACTAATAACATCAAATATGTGCTTTCTACAGACAGCAAAAACACAGATATTCAAAAATTAGAGCCATGTTGGGTCTAGGGTCATACTAAGCAAGAAAGAATGAAGCCCTGGACGATGAGAAAGACATAATATACACAAGCAACTCAAAAATCAAATACGAAAACATCACATATGAAAAACAAGCTGACAGAGAACATGGGCAGCGTATGGTCACATCGCATCAGGAAGGCTTCACTAGACTGGCAACAAAAGCCTGAGGCTGTTACAATAGAGTTAGCATGGATACACGTAGACGCTCTGCTGCCGAACACCAACATTCCAGACTGTATCATGAGCTTCAGTCCCAAATTTGCTATTTACTAATTGTGCATCCCTTTCTTAGGTAAAATATTTTACAACATTTGCCTTTCATTTCTTTGACAGTAATAACTGGGATAAATATTTCCAATTGGCAGGATTATAAGAAAAGTTTTAGGAATAATTCATATATGAGGCCCCACAATCAATAAATGCACATTTTAAGAGCTCATTTCGTTCCATTCAGTTGAGAGCATTATATCAAGAGAAAATTAAAAACGAAAGTAAGAAATGAGTTGAACATCTGCTTGCTTTGTAGTTGTCCAGACATGTTGGATTTACTCTTACTTTCCAACCACATGTAGAATCTGTTACTATCTGCCCAGATGTTTGATGTAGTGCAGACCTAGTCTGATTAGAGTTTTAACTATGCAAGGACATCCAATAAAGCCCTGTCCAAGTAGATCTGCATGCAAAGATGAAAATAACAAATTGGACCTAAAATATTCTAGAAACTCTGACTCTCTTTGCTTATCCATTTTCTTAAGAGTTCTAGGAATTTTAATTTGTGCAGGAGCTGAAGAGAAGTGAGTTTTCTTTTAAATTCTGCCAATGTAAACTTTGACTTCATATAGTATACAAGGAAGGAAACAGAGTGGGTAACCGGAAGATGGAAAAAGCTGTAGCTCATAAATTCTAGTTGCATCTGTGACATAATCAGTCATGTATTGGAAATGGCTCATACTGACTTGCATGAGCCAATAGTTAATATTGAGAAATTTTGTGAACCAGTTGTAAATAAAAGCTAACATCAAAAGTTATGTTTATTATGGTACTAAATACCCAAAATGAAGCTCTTTTTACATTTTACTGTCATCTATTTTCTTGAGTTTAGTGAGATGGATTAGCACAGTGAATGAATGTAACAATGAATTTAACCAAAACACGTGAGAGGCTAGTGCAGGACTGGCTTTCATTCTGTTGTACATAGGGTCACTCTGAGTAGGCACCACCTCAAAGGTACCTAGCAACTACAATCAGACTATATTTATGGGCATCTTGGTGTGCAGTGATTAAGCCCGCACCAGTCAATCAGAGAGAGAAAGATGGATCAGTATCCTTCCATAAAGACGTAACATACTGGAAAACCTTTGGGGGTAGTTCAATTCTCTCCTACAGGGTCTCTAGTCATTGAATGGCAGTGAGTTTGGTTTTGGGGTACTATATCTACATAGTGGAAAGACTTTATAATAATGTGATATTGTGGATCTCGCTCCAATTCTATGTTCAGTGACATCATGCTGATAGCTTCAAAACAGCCATGCTGAAATTATTTTACACACAGAAATGAACAGATGTAACAAATCAGTGTTCATTGATTTTTTTTCCCCCCCTGGAGAGCTGATTCTAAAATCTTTGTAAGCACACCATTGGTGGAACCTCAAAATATTCTCTTTCATGGAGACTTCAATACCTCCATATTGTTTTAAACATTGCCTACTCATTTTACTGTTGAAAACTCCTTGCTTTACTATCTAGTCCATGAGTATTATAGCTCACATTTCTCTGGGTCAATATTTAGAAATTAACAACTATGCTGAAGGTCCATGAATAAGCAATGTCTGTCGTTCTAAAATTGTTTTCAAGGGTCTTAAACGTTAAAAAATAAATAAATACATAAACTCTTGATTTTTAATAAAAAGAGGGATCTCCAGACTGTGAAACTTCTTGGGAGTCTGATTAACAAACAATATTTAATGTCAAACGGTTTTGCTCAGAATTCACCTTGTTATAATAGATGAGGAGAATGCACACATATATATGTATTTGTTGTTGTTGTGTGCCATGGAGTCAGTTCCGACTCATAGTGACCCTGTACAGGGTTTCCAAGGCTGTAAATCTTTACAGGAGTAGAAAGCCACATCTTTCTTCCGACGTGCAGCTGGTAGTTTTGAACTGCTGACCTTAAGGTTTGCAGCCCGATTCGTAACCACTACACTACCAGAGCTCCTTATATATGTATTTATATATATATAAAATCCCCCTGAGAGAACAGTGTTTGTTGTTTGTCCTAATCCCCTAGGCTTTAGTATAGCTGTATCTCCCTCTCAATGTTTTATTGTTACAGTTATGTTATCATTTAAATCTTTTGTTGTCATTGTTGTTAGGTGCCATTAAGTCAGTTCTGACTCATAGCGGCTTTATGCGCAACAGAGCAAAACAAAGCATTGCCCCATCCTGTACCATCCGATAATTGTCATCACATTTGAGACCTTTGCTGCTAACACGGTGTCAGTCCACCTTGTTGGGATCTTCCTCTTTTTTACTGACCCTCAACTTTACCAATCATGATGTCCTTCTTCAGGCCCTGGTCCCTTCTGATAATATGTCCAAAGTATGAGAGACCAAGTCTGGCTATCCTGGTGTCTAAGGAGAATTCTGACTGTACTTCTTCCAACAAAGATTTGTTTATTCTTTTGGCAGCCCATAGTACTTTTAATATCCTCACACAACACCATAATTCAAATGCATAGATTCTTCTACAGTCTTCCTTATTCATTGTCAAACTTTCACATGCATATGAGGTCATTGGAAATACCATTGCTTGGGTCAGGTGCACCTTAGTCCTCAAACTGATACTTTTCCCTTTAACACTCTAAAGAGATCTTTTAGAGCAGATTTGCCTAATGCAACATGTCATTTGGTTTCTTGAGTTCTGCTTCCATGAGTGTTGATTGTAGACCCAAACAAAACGAAGTCTTTGACAATTTCAATCTGTTCTCCATTTATCATGATGCCGCTCATTGTTCCAGTTGATCAGTTCGTTATTTATAATGTGTATTTTTAAATCCAAGTAGTTGACACATTATTGGAATCACACAATATGCTTATATGTTTATCAAGTATACTTTGAATTTCAAATCGTTTTGCTTTGAGTACTTTGCATGCAGCAACATATAAATAATACGCTTGTAGTTTTATTATCTGTTTACTTACTTATATATTTTATCATTAAATAATATGCTGTTCTATCCCATATCATGTTTTTCATCATAAATTCAACTTAAATCTTAACTATAAGTCTCACAATGGTCCAAAGGATAAGTAGTGAGATGATTACCTCCCCTTCATCACTGAGGTGGCTGAACAACAGAGTAGTGACTTACCTGAGGTCACAAAGTTAGGCCATCTGGTTCCACTCTGTGAACTAACAATCAGTCTCTCTATATCACCACCTTTTTTCTTTGTGAAGTTACCATATCTAGCCCCTGCTTTTTACAACTCAGTAAAATAAAATCTTTTAAATATATAGCATCTCTACTATCTTCATCTACGTCCTTCCAAATTTTTCTTTCCATTGCCAAAATCAGGTTTTGTTATGATCACTGTTGTTGTTGTTGTTATGTGCCGTGGAGTCGGTTCCGACTCATAGCGACCCTGTACAGGGTTTCTGAGGCTGTAAATCTTTACAGGAGCAGAAATCCTCATCTTTCTCCTGCAGAACAGCTGGTAGTTTTGAACTGCTGACCCTGAGGTTAGCAGCCTGATTCGTAACCACTATGCTACCAGAGCTCCTTGTTATGGTCATTAGTATATCAATATTTTCAAACTATTTGTGCTTAAGTATTTTCAAGAACTTTTATGAAGCATTTATATTATACATCTCAGAATCTATCTTTCTTCATTTGTTTCTCATCAATCTTTTTATTTTATTATTTTTTTTTAAATTTCTCCATCTGGACAAATAAGAGATAAGACAAAACAGAAAAGCAAAAACAAACAAAAAGTGATTGTTGCAAATGTAAAGGTAGACGTTTTGTAACAAAAGGAGGAGAGTGGTTGATCTTACAACCCAGGAGCAGAGGACCCTAGGACCATCAAGGGAGAAGAGTGGAATGCGGGACTCTACCCAGAGAAGCAGCGATGACAGAAATGGAGGCAGAGATGATAACGTGGAGAGATGGAGCAGTTGGGGACTCTGGACTCAGGTAGAGAGAGGGGCTGTGTGCCCAAGACCAAGGGGCAGGCTTGCCGGGTGTACTCTTTGGTTGTTTGATGACGTATGGAGGGGATTGTAATCATTGTTGCTAAGTGAAATATGATAGGATGAATGTAAAGCTGATGTTCTACCATGTAAACTATCACTTAATTCACAATAAAAACTTAAAAAGCAAACGAACAAAAACCGAAAATCTATCTTACTCTGCAAACTTCAAAATTTCTTTTATTATTTGATTGAATCAAATAGATTTTTAGTCTCTTGCCTCATAAGATTAATAAATACATTTTGTTGTTGCTAAGTGTTGTTGAGTCGGTTCCGACTCACGGTGACCCTGCATGGGGTTTCCAAAAATCGGTACCACACTATGACTTGATCAATATACTTTTTGTATTTTCTTAGTCTTTCAATCATTTTAACAGTTTTCAGTCTGTTTTGTTCTAAGTAGTGAGTGCTATGTTAATGTTTCCTACAATGAAAGTTGATCAAATATCTTTGAATGGGTGAATTTGAAAGTGAATTTTTATCTTCCTTGCTTTATCTTTTTATTGTGAAGTCATTTTTATTAGTGTAATATTTAGATCACTTTATTCATTCCTTCCTTTTAAAAAGGGGATGGATTATTTAATTGTGAATGAATTCCTTCTTTTTCTCCCTCTTTGACATACAACTTGTTTTTTTTTTTTTTAAAAAAAAAAAAAGGTCCAATTCTCTGATCTCCCATGCCATAAATTTTATGATGCCAGATTTCCAGGAAGCAGTCCTGTATT
>NW_006408519.1:28134244-28146261 GCF_000296735.1 Chrysochloris asiatica
GACATATTATCAGGAGGGACCAGTCTCTGGAAAAGGACATTATGTCTGGTAAAGTGGAAGGCAGTGGAAAAGAGGGAGACCCCCATCAAGATGAATTGGCACAGTGACAGCAGCCAAGGTCTCAAGTGTGACAACAAATCAGAGGATGGCGCACAATTGAGCAGTACTTTGTTCTGTTGTGCATAGTGTCGCTATGAGTCAGAATCAACTCTACAGCACCAAACAACAGCACACCATACACCGGACTCCTGTGTTTCTCAGTGAATTTGAATTTAAATAAAGAATATGACTGTTATTTGTTATTTTCCCCAAACTATTGAATGACTGACTTAAAAATAAAATACAGTCTATTACTTAAAATGGAGTCCTGGGTGTGGTGCTGTGGGTTAATGCGCTGAACTGAAAGGTCAGTTTGAATCACAAGATCAGTGGTTCAAGCTCACTAGCTGCTCTTGGAAAACTTATACAGGGTCACTATGAGTTGGAACCAACTCAACAGCACTTAACAACAACAATTACTTAAAATACGACTCCAGGCTTGAATACTAATACTTAATTGAAACCACTCTGAATAGGGGTCAGCATTGGTTGTATCAATTTGGGACTGCAAACGACAAGGTTGGTGGATCAAACCCAACTGCTGCTCCTTAGAAACCATATACAGGGTAGCTCTGAGTCAGAACCAACTCGATGGCACCGAGCAACAACAACATAGAAGATAATGGAGTCTTGGTGTGGTGCTGTAGGATAAGCCCTGTGCTGATAATCACAGGGTTGATGATTCAAACCCACCAGCCTCTCCTTGGACACACTGTATAGGCTGGCTATGGGTCAGAACTGAGACTCAACTACACATAACAAGAACGTATATAATAAATAGTATATAACATACTATGTAAAGAAATAAAGGATCAAATTGTCCATAAATGATATATAGAACAGAAAAAGAAGAAAACCAATGGGAGAACTTTGTTGTGAGGGCAGGAAGTGAAGACAGGAGGCATTACTGATAGAAACAATGGATTCCAAGGACATAGGATACTGTAAGAAAGTGAGAGAGATGAAAGGGAAAAACAAATAGATCAGGAAGAGACATCTAGGTATTTGCATTTTTAATATAATTTGAGACTCAGAGCAATGCTTAGTCTATGTTCTGAACACGAAAGTGGTAGCTTTCAAGTCAGATGATGGGGGCCATGGAAGAAGGTGCTGAGGAAGATAGGGAATGGCAATCTACTGCACTGGCTGAGTTCTTGATCACATTTGAGTAATTTGGGATGATGGCAGAGTTTTATGTGAAGGGATTTCATATACACGATAATGAATGAATACGGAGTTCTGGCAGCATAGTGGTTACAAATCAGGCTGTGAACCAGAAGGTCAACAGTTCAAAACTACCAGCTGTTCCATGGGAGAAAGATGAGGCTTTCTACTCCTGTAAAGATTTACAGCCTCAGAAACCCTGTACAGGGTTGCTATGAGTTGGAACGGACTCCACGGCACATAACCACCACCATATTGAATGAATATATTATCATACAATTCATCATGGTTTTACTGAGCAGCTGTTCAATGTCAGGTACTATTCTCAGCACTGATGATTCAGTGGTAAATAGAGTTGACCAGATATATTTTAACTTGAGTTTATGTTTTTAATAGAAGTATGAAGCCATACCCAGATAAGCAAGTAAACTATCATACAGTGCTAAGTTCCTTACAGGGAGTTTCAATAGAATAATGTGATTCAGGGTGACAATTGGAGTTCCTTTATGATGAGTGCTCATGGGAGATCCCTGTGAATATTAATTAGTAAGTCCGTTAGGTTGACAAGAGTGATGACCTGGACCAGAGTAAAGTATGGGCCACAAGGAGAATGCTTCTGTGTCCTCTAACTCTCCAGTGCTAGTAATGTTGTCGTTGTTTGCTGTTGAGTCAGTTCTAACACACAGTGGGTCTTATAAGGTTTGCAAGAGTAGCTTGTGGGTTTGAACTGCCACGAAAATGATTTTGCCCTATAGCTCTGTGACATGAACAAGTACATTGATTGGTTATGAGCAAGCTATTAAACATACCATTATATTCCCAACAATATAAGGCTGGATGCCTACATTTACATCGAAAGAGGAATAACCACTAATTGTCTTTAAAATACTAGAAGCCTACACCATAATTGCTGATGTCAGATGGATCTTGGCTGAAAGCAGAGAATACCAGAAAGTTCTTTACCTGTGCTTTATTTACTACGCAAAGGCTTTCAAACGTATGGCTCATGACAAGCTATGGACAACATTGATGAGAAGGAGTATTCTGGAACACTTAATTGTGCTCATGAGGAACTTGTACATAGAACAACATACAGTTATTCAAACAAAACAAGATAACACTGAATGGTTAGGAAATTAGGAAAGGTGTGCACCAGGGTTGTATTCTTTCACAAGTACCAAGGACTGCCAAAAGAACAAACAAATGTTTGTTGGAAGAAGTACAGCTGGAATGCTCCTTAGAAGTCAGGAAGGGCTTGACTTGTTTTCTTATACTTTGGACATATTATCAGGAGGGATCAGCCCTTGGAGAAGGACATCATGCTGGTAAAGTGGAGGTTCAGTGAAAAAGAAGACCCCCAACAATGGATTGACACAGTGGCAGCAGCAATAGGCTTACATATAACAACGATTGTGATGTTGTCACAGGATCAGGCAATGTTTCGTTCTGCTGTGCATAAGGTCGCTATGAGTTGGTACCAACTCCATGACACCTAACAACAACACCACCATTGCAAGTTGCAGAAGTTGAGTTGAGCATATTTTCTATTAACATTTAAGAGAGGAGAAAATTGTTGTTGTTGTTATGTGCCGTGGAGTCGGTTCCGACTCATAGTGACCCTGTACAGTGTTTCCAAGGCTGTAAATCTTTACAGGAGCAGAAAACTTCATCTTTCTGCTACCATGGAACAGCTGGTAGTTTTGAACTGCTGACCATGAAATTAGAAGCCCGATTTGTAACCACTACGCTACCAGAGCGCCTTATGAGAAAATTAAGTCCTCAAAAATGAGTCATTTAAGGCTGCATATTTATTCTGGGGTTTGGCTTAGGCCAAAAGTAAGGGTTCTGATTCTAATTTATAGCATTGGACTGTTTAAACTTCTCTAAATAACCCAAAGTGACAGTTCTGGCTAATTTTACAGTGCATATTGACAAAGAGAAATTAGACAGGTTGCTAGAATATCCAGTGACTAACTGTTAAAATAAATTAAAAAAAGATGTCAAGTCTTAAATTAATTTGTCCTACATTTTCAAGATATATTTTGGGTACATCTCAGAGAACCAAAATGGTAGCTCATTAAAAACAGAGTTATTTGGGATTTTGTCACTAAGAAAAGCATGGGTAAGAAAAGTAATCATTTTTAGTCCCTATGGTCACCACTTACTGCTTTACTATCAAAGGTAGCTTCCACAAAATCTAGAATGCAAATAAAGTCTCATTATTGTTAAGTGTTGTCATAAGTAAACCCTGGAATCATATTTTCCAGATTATTTATGGGCAATGAAAGCAGTGGGTCTCTATTTTACCAAGGATAATTAGTGCTCCATCAAAATCAATAATCTCTGTTAAGAAAACAATTTAATTAATAATAATCTGAAAGCTGGACAGGAATTTAGACAATGTTAGAGAGTGTGTGCTGTCGGTGTTTGTTTATGCAGATTACAAAGAGATATGAAAACATTGTCTAATGCTTTTCGATGTGGATGAAACTAGAGATTCCAATGGGTTCCTTTTGGTTTGACCCTATCCTGTGAATTGTGGCACTGTGGATTAATGCACTGGACTGCAAAGTCAGTTTGAACTGTAAGGTCGGCAGTTCAAGCTCACCAGCCGCTCTTCGTAAACCCTATATAGGGTCGCTATGGGTCAGAATCAACTCGATGGCACTTAACATCAACCTTAGATATACTGAATCTAAATGTACATTTTAACTAAATCCCTAGGTGATTCTTATGTGTGTATATATATAGATATATGTAATCATCTGGAGAGCTATAAAATCTATGAAATTCAAATTCTATGAAATGCAAATTCTCAGTAGAAGATGGAAATGAACCAGCTTGAAGTCCTGCCTGAGACTAACAGCAAATTGGCAATTATAAGGAGTCTTTAATGATAGAGAAAGTGAGATGAAAGCTTTTCATATTGTGCTTAATTAAGAAAAGATCTTTGATAACTCTAGGAAGAGATGCTGGTCTACCAATTGAAACCTTTTAAGCACCTTAAAGTAATGGGGTAGTAGTCAGCAAATATATACTTACGACCTGTTGTGTGTTTTGAAGAGGACCTCTGGTGATGCTGTAGGATAAGCACTGGACTGCTAAGCACATGATTGGCAGTTAATATCCGAGTTGTTCTATAAGGAAAAAGAAGAGGATTTCTGATTTCATAAAGATTTACAGCCTCAGAAAGTCTATATAAGTCATCATGATTTGAAGTTGACTTGACGGCAGTTAAGTCTGAGTTTGAGTGTATTTTGAGAAGCCCTGGGGACCTAGTGGGTTCCTATGTATCAGGATACTAACAGCAAAATCGATAGTTCAAACCCAGCAGCCACTCTGCAAGAGGAAGATGAGGCTGTCTATAGTCTAAAGATTTATAGTCTCAGAAGCGCTGTCCCATACAGTTGCTGTGAGTTGGAATCAGCTTGATGGCAGTGGTGATGGTGGTGGTGGTGTGTTTGAAGATCTGTGGTATTGTGACTGTTAAGTGCCAAGTCTGTTCCAACCCATAGTGGCTCTGTATAGGATTTCTGAGGAGCAGCTGGTGAGCTTGAACTACCAGTCTTGCAGTTCAAACCAACTTTTTCAGTCCAGTGCATTAACCCACAGTGCCATATCAGGACTCTGGAGGTCTGTGATAAAGAACCACAAATTAGACTCAATCTCTGCCCTCAAAGAGCTTACAGGTAAAGAGAAATACAGACCCGTAGAAGTTATTTTGAAGAAAATATGGACATATAGATAATATAAGTTTGTCAAAGTTGTTAGCATAAAATGTAGAAGTAGGAGACCTAATGAAGCTCAAAAGTATCAAGGACATTTTCCTTGGAGAGGCTATGTATTGGCAAAAGTTTAATTTCTCCTAAATTGCGCTCTTATATGCAATACAGAGTGAGTTAAAATGAAATCATAGCCTGAATGTTTAAAGGAGGGAAAAAAAAAAAACCTTTCAAAATCATATATTGGCTCCAGATGCAGGGAGGTTAATTAATGCGTCCAGAGAATCAGCGACAAAGGCCAAGACAAACTGAGCCATTGCGTTGTCTGTGAGGTTCCAAACCCATTTGCACGGCCCCTGAGGGCACTATGGCTAACTGTGAGGCAATGAATTTTGTTGGAATACTAATGAATTTTGTTGGAATACATTTTCTTAGCACTATTTTAAAAAGTCAGTGAAGTTAGTGAGGAGAGAATAGATTTTTTTCTCCCCAGAGGGTGAATTTCAAATCTTTATTAGTCCACTTTGACTATTTTAAATGTAGAATTGTCTCTCCTGTCCTCAAAACCATCTATTGTCGGCAGCCCTTGTAACTGACTTCATTGTGCCTCATTCATTTAACTTTTATTAATCTCCTAAACTAACAAATAACTTCCCTCAAGTGGTCTACAGTTTGGATAGAAATGAAAGCTTTGTTTATTAGCTCAGGATCCATTAAATACACACACACACACGTTTGCATATACATTTCTGTTATAAGTTGTCCTCAAGTTGGCTCTTGACTCTGGGCCATCCCAGAATGCAATGCTTCCTGGTCCAGAGCCATGTCACGATCAGTTGATCAGAGCTGCTAGCTCTGAAATCTCAAAATGAGATTGCTACGCCTTTCTTCTTAGTCTATCTTCATCTGAAAGTTCCGCTGACACTCATTCAATATCAAATAACGCACAAGGCTCTACTAACAGGTGGGTGGGACTGTACATGAGCTGCATTACTTGGGAATTGTACTCAGTTGTCCTGCAAGGAAGGCCACAATTCTACCAGTGAACTACCATTGTCTTCTTCCTATCAGAAATTAAGATTCATTGCTATCAAGTCCGTTCCGACGCATAGCAACCCAATAGGACGGAGTAGAACTACTCCAGGGAATTTCTGAAACAATAACCTTTACAGAAAAAGACCACATATTTCTTCTGAGGAGCTGCTTGAGGATTTGATCCAATGATCTTTTTGGTTAGTTGTTATTGTTGAGAAGTGTATTCGAGTCGATTCTGACCCATAGTGACCCTGTGTAGGGTTTCCGAGGAGCAGCTGGTGAGCTTGAACTACCGACCTTGCAGTTCAAAAGACTTTGCAGTCTGACACATTAACCCACAGAGCCACGTCAGGACTCCACCTGCTTGCCTACCGACCACCAGGATTCCTTTCCCAAAATGCATACCCCTCCCCAAAACAAAACAACATAGCACAAAACAGAACTAAAAAAGTTGTCTTCGATACACACACATATATGAAATAATAGCATATCATGTATGTTGTTGTTGTTATGTGCCTTCAAGTCAATTCCAACCCATAGCGACCCTGTATAGGGTTTCCGAGGAGCAGCTAGTGAGCTTGAACAGCTGACCTTGCAATTCAAATGGCTTTGCAGTCTGGCGTATTAACCCACAGCGCCGCACCAGGTCTCCCATAGCATAAATGAGGGGCTACAAAAAAGTTCACAGAACGATGCAGTTAAAAGATAAGAAATTTCTCCATGAACTTTTGGAAGCCCCTTTGTACATTTATATGCTCAGTTTTTTAGTATTCTGAAGATGAAACAAATTTATTTTGCATTCATATTCCAGAATGCACTCTTGAATTTGTGTCCTTGTACAGGAATTCTTTTAACTCAAAATTCAAATGCTCATATACAGTAGTTTTGTAAAAAGATATGCACATAAATACATTAGGAGTCCACTTTGATGTTACCGATATATCACTGTTGAATTTTTATTTGGCTTTTGATTTTGGAAGCAATCAAAAATTTAGAACCATTTTATATATACATTGGAGTCCTGGTGTGGCATTGCAGGTTAATGTGCTGGACCGAAGGTTGGTTTGAACTGCAAGGTCAGCGGTTCAAACCCACCAGTCACTTCTCAGAAACCTTAGACAGGGTTGCTATGAGTCGGAATTGATTCATTGGCACTTAACAACAACAACAATTTACATATTAGAATTATGCCCATTTCAGGCAACACTTAAGCTTAAGTGTGTATATATCTGTGGTCCCATACAGTTTTTCTGCTCTGTTTTGTTTTTATAGGGTAAACAGCTCTCCTTTTTTTGTTGTTATTTTCTCCTAATGATTTTTAAAATGCTAAATCCAGACTTTGACAGCACTGGCCTCTGGGTGGGACACAGGCAGATGAGGCAAAGGACATGACTGGGTGTGGACTCTTGCTTTGTATGGCAGGCAGGTGGGCAACAGTGATGTCCACATTGGGTCCCAGGCTGCTCCTGCTGCTCAGTGGACTGGATTGGGTGTGATTTGCCGACTTTATAGTACTTAACTGGTGTGGTGCTGTGGGTTAATGCACTAGACTATGGGTCGGAACCAACTCGATGGCACTTAACAACAACAACACAAATCATCTAAGAACCTCTGTTGGGGAAGTAGTTAAAGTAGTTAAGTGTTTACTTAGCTGCTAACCAAAAGGTTGACAGTTTGAACTCACCAACATCTCCTTAGGACAAAGATATAACCTTATGTTTCCAGAGAGGTTATAGCAGTTGAATTGACATGAACAGTTATAATCTGTCCTCAGGGTTGCTATGAATTGGAATCAGCTACGTACCAATGGGTTTGTTTGTTGGTGGTGTTGTTTCATTAGAAATCACTTGAACTCCTTGGCTCCTGACACCTTCCTTCATCTTTCTAGCATATCATTTTCATCTCCACTTTCTTATCAAGGTCTTTCCTTACCTTCTGCCTCACTTTTATAAGGTGCCCTGTGATTACACTGGGAAGAACCCAATTCACTGCCAATTCACTGGTTTCTGACTCCAAGTGTCCTCATGCTATAGGACAAAGTGGGATCACCCTAGGGCTTTCTGAAATTATCAATCTTGGCAGGAGCAGACAGTTTCATCTTTCTCCCATGAAGTGGCTGGTGAGTTTGAACTGCTGACTCTATGGTGAGCAGTTCAATTCTGAACCCACCGCGTCACCCAGGTAACTTAGTCACATTTGTAAAGACCTTTTTGCTATGTAAATTATCAGGAATTGGAGATTAGAATGTGGACATAAGCGGAAGTCCATTTCTCAATTGATGGGTGAGGTAGGCTTACCTCCTCACACATCCATTTAAAAAAGACAAAAATTAAAATAAAACAATAAGAAAAGACAACTAGGAAATAATACTAAAATCCTTGACTGCCTTATTATAATTAGTTTCCCTTGCCTACTATTGTAAAATAGACACTTGAGTGGGAATGTTGGGAAACATGATTAAAGAAAACTTGTAAGCCCGTCTTCAGCCTATAACTGATTGGAATACCTCAAAGGGGTTCTACAACTTGCCCAGTGAAACAGGCCTTGTGCAAAGGCTTTCCAGAGTATAGGACCTTACGTGGAATCCTGAGTCCCATCCACAACCTTGTGAGGTGAGACATGCCCACTAGAAAGGACAAGCAGACTGGAACAGCTACAGTGACAGAAGATACATCTTCATGATGAACCTGACCTATACTCAGAGCCGTAGTTACTCTAAATACCAACAGAGAGGGAAAGAGTCTTCAAATCAAGTTTTAATGCTATCTGCTCTGTACACAGGGTAGATAGGGACAGGCAACTTAGTCATTGGCTATCTAAAATGAAGGGCAATAAAGGCATGAAGTGACTGGCTTACAAGGTTTCAAGAGGGAGCTTAGTTTATAGTGTGGGGGGAAAGAAAGAGTCCCCACTGAATAGCTGTTGTCTTGTCTAGATGCGTCTGGTGAAAGGAGATGGGGATAAGATTCGTAAGATTCAATAGTGAATAATTGTTATCATGACTAATTACAACTGTCACAATTGTAAAGGTAGAAGTTTTGTAACAAAAAAAGTTTTGTAATATTACAGTCCAGAAACAGAGGACCCTAGGACCATCAAGAGAGGAACGCACAAATAGAATGTGGGACCTTATCCAGAGAAGAAGCAGCACCAGCGATGGAGGCAGAGATGGGGGCAAGGAGAGGGGGAGCGGCTGAAGACTCTAGATTCATCTACCAAGAAGAGAAGGACTAAGAACTGGTGGCCAGGAGCAGACTTGCAGAATGTGCCCTTTGGAGATGTAATTTATAATATATGCCTGACTGGGGTTTTTTGTTGTGTGTTTTTTAAAAAAGCTAAAGTGGATAGAGAGAAATACTTTTAAATGATGGTACATGGAGAGGATTATAATCAATGTAATGAAACAAGTTATATGAATTGTTGAATATGAAACTGATGATGTGACCTGTAAACTTTCACTCAATCCACAATAAAAACCTTAAATTTAAAAAAAGAAAAGAAAAGACAACCATAGCCCTTGGAAAAGCAAGAGACATGATGGCTTTCTTCTGCTCCTTGTTTCTTTAAAATTGTGACACTGTGTAGCAAAAGGCTCAGGGCATATTTATGACCAACACAAGACAAATGTAATAGTAGACTTCAAGCTCTGCCACAAAATTTGTGAACTTTTGCCAAGTAAATCATAGCTTTTAAAATTCTGGTGGGGTCAAGAAATAAAAGTCAGTTTGCCATATGATGAAACTATTTAATATATGTAAAGGGAAAATTGATTTGAAAATACGTTACCTATTAAAACATCACAATTGTAACCTACCAGTCTGAAAAAAAAAAAAAGAAAAAAAAGGGGGGGGGGGGACACTGTGGTTCTAGAAGATAAGCACTGGACTTTAAATCATAAGGTCAGCAGTTCAAGTCCACCAGGTGCTCCATGGGAGAAAGATGAGGCTTTCTAAAACATCACAATTGTAACCTACCAGTCTGAAAAAAAAAGAAAAGAAAAGAAAGGGGGGGGGGGGGGACACTGTGGTTCTAGAAGATAAGCACTGGACTTTAAATCATAAGGTCAGCAGTTCAAGTCCACCAGGTGCTCCATGGGAGAAAGATGAAGTTTTCTGCTCCCGTAAAGATTTATAGTCTTGGAAACCCTATACAGGATTGCTAGGAGTCGAACCAACTGGATAATACCTAGCAACAACAACCTAAAAAATCAACAAAAACTTCAAAACCAGTTTAGTATGATGAACTGGGAGGGAGTACAGGCAAAATAATCTCCTAACTTTACAAGACAGATGTCCATCTGTGCAAAGGTCATTGATCCATTACATCCTGTGTGTCATCAGCAAAAACATGAAAGGAGGGTAGTTGGTGGGATAGGAACAATGGCTTGGAAGTAGATAAGATACTAAGATGCACACCAAAAACGTGGAGAAAAATCAAATAAATTAAAAGGATGTCTAAAACAAATTGTCTGTGGAGCCAATCCCTGAATGTAGAAAAAAAGGTAAGGTGTTAATATTTACTGTGCGTTCAACTAGCATGCATTACTTTATTATTTTGGAAATTTTATGGGGTAGACACTCTTACATATATTTTATTTTAATCAATGAGAACTCTAGAGAAAAAAGGTACAGTAATGAAAAAAAAGGCATGTGGCAAATTTGGTGGCAGAGAAAGCATTCCAAATTGGGTGCAGGTAGAGATGTAGCAATTGTGAGGTGGGCCCAAGACCCGGCAGAATTTTGTCCCGTTGTGCATACGGTTGCTATGAGTCAGTCAGTACTGACTTGCTAGCACCTAACAACAACAAGTTGTCTTGGTTTGGTGCTGTGGGTTAATATGCCAGACTGCAAGGCCGTTTGAACGGCGGTTCAAGCTTTCCAGCTGCTCCTCGGAAACCCTGTATAGGGTCGCTATGGGTCGGAATCGACTCGACAGCACTTAACAACAACAACAACAACAAAGACATAGCACAATTAATAAGAAAACTGGTCCTTTTGCTTACTCTTAAAAAAACAAAACAAAACAAAACAAAAGACTATTTTTGAAGAAAACCAAAGAAAATCCCCATTAAATACCAGACAGTAATCTGAAGAGTTACAAAGCTATTCATCAACAAGGCCAGCAGCGCTTCTATCCATGTGCTATTTGTTAAGTGGAGAGCAAATTAATTATATCAAAATTGATAATAAGGTAGGATATTACTATGGTAAGTTTGAGTTATCATGGGCATGCAGAGCAAGGGTGCCTAATTTAGTTTCTAGATCATTAGATTTCTTCCCAGAAGAAATGCCATTTGAACTGAAACCTACTGTTGTTAAATGCCAACCAGTCAGTTCCGACTGATAACGACCCTGTATGGAGCAGCTGGCTACATAGTGGTTACAAGTCGGGCTGTTAACCTCTAGGTCAGCAGTTCAAGATTACCAGCCTTTCCCCAGGAGAAAGATGAGGCTTTGGGCTCCCTTAAAGATTTTCAGCCTCAGATACCCAATGCAGGGTATCTATGAGTCAGAACTGATTTCACAGCACACAGTCACCACTATAGGGCAGCTGATAGGTTTGAACTAGTGACCTTGTGGTTAGCAGTGCAATGCTTATGCTACAGCACCTCACCAGAACTCCTAAATGGTAATTACTGTTGATTCTTGCAGTACAGTTAACTCCAACTCATGGTGACCCCACATATAACAGAAAATGAGACCTGATCTTGTGCCGTCTCCTTAACTGGTGGTATCTTGAGGCCATTGCTGTAGCCACTGTGTGTTTTGAGTACCTTCTAGCCAAGGGTGCTCATCTTCCAGTGCTATATAAACCACTTTTCAGGTTGTTCGTCGACTACTTTTAGAAGTCAGTTGCCAGAACTTCCTTCCTAGTCTCCTGTAGTCTAAAAACGCTGATGGACACAAGTCATCACAGCACCACAGATTAACAGATGGGTAACTACCAGTGGTTCCATGGGAGAAAGATGAGGCTTTCTGCTCTTGTAAGAATTTACAG
>NW_006408519.1:28147751-28149641 GCF_000296735.1 Chrysochloris asiatica
CAAGGGAATGTTATTAAATGAATCTTTGTTTTCTAAACATTCCTAAACCGATCTCTGATACACTTAGGCTACCAATAACTATCAATTGAATTTAAAAAATAAATTTACAGTGATGATCATTCAGATAACAGCTGAGAAAGTACATTGATTAAAACATACAAAGATATTGAGGCTTGTGATTAAGCAATGTGGAATATTTTCCTTCTGGTCTGGTATACTGGTTTACACCAAGAAAAAGTGTGAAAGATTTTTTTTTTTGCCCTCATGTTTTTAGTAGCATACAGAAACTATGAACTTTGAGACACTCTGGACTTCAATTTCAATGTGAGATAGTCTACTTTAAAAAATTGTCAGTGCCTACTTATTCAGCATGGGGTCCAACTGTTTTTGTTGTTGCGCAATAGCAGTGTTATCCAATAGAAATAACTGTGATAATAAAAATATTCTGTAAATCTGTGCTTCCCAACATAATATCCAACAGCCAAAAGTAGCTATTGAACCCTTGAAATGTGGCAAGTGAAGTGAGAAGAAAATGTTATCATTTTGTTGTTGTTGTTAGATGCCTTTGAGCCAGTTCCTTTGCAGAACAGAACAAAACACTGCCTGGTCCTGTGCGAGCCTCTCAATTGTTTTATTTGAGCAGATTATTGCTGTCAGTGTGTCAATCCAGCCCACTAGGGGTTTTCCTCTCTTTTTTTGCGGACCCTCCACTTTATCAAGTATGATATCCTTTTCCAGGGCCCTTCTGTCCAAAGAATGAGAGACCAAGTCTGACCAGCCTTACTTCTAAGAAGCATTCTAGCTGTAGTTCTTTCAAGACATATTTGTTTGTTCTTCTGACAGTCTGTGGTAATTTCAGTATTGTTCTCCAATACCAGAACTCAAATGCTTCAGTTCTTCTAGGGTCTTCTTTATTCATTGGTCCACTTTCACATGCATATGAGGCAATTAAAAATTCCTGGCTTAGATCAATAGCACCGAAATCTTCAAACTGATTTCTTTTATTTTTAAAGCTTAAAAAAAATCTTTTTACAGCAGATTTCCCTAATACAATACATTTCATTCTTGATTATTTCTTTAAGAGTGATGATTGTAGAAATACTGAAAGTGAAATCTTCTACAGCATCAATCTTTTCTTCCCTTGTTGTTGATGCTAAGTGTTGTTAAGTCAGTTCGGACTCATAGCAACCCTATATTGGGTTTTCAAGACTGTAAAACTCTGAGGGAGCAGAGAGCCTCATCATTTTCTTGGGAAGTAGCTGGTGGGCTCCGACTACAAACCTTGTGATTCCTAGTCCAGTGTTTATCCTACAGAATCACTCCATTCCCCTTTCTCTGCTATTCATGATGTTATTTATTGGTCCAGTTATGAGGATATTTGTTTTCGTCACATTGAGGTGCAATCCATACTGAAAACTACAGTCTCTGATCTACATCAGTAAGTATTTAAAGTCCTCTTCACCCCAGCAAACAATGTTGTGTCATCTGAAAATCATTCATTATTAATAAATCTTCCTCTAATCCCATGTCATGTTTTTATGTATATAATCCAGTTTCTCAGGTTATTTGCTCAGCGTATAGATTGAATAAGTATGGTGAAAAGATACAACCTTGGTGTACACCCTTCTGATTTTAAATTATTCAGTATCCCCTTGTTCTGTTCAAATGACTCCCTCTTGACCTGTGTATAGGTGCCTCAAGAGTATAATTAAGTGCTCCCAAATACCCATTCTTCTCAATGATATCTATTGTTTGTTATGATGTATACTGTCAAATGCCTTTGCACAATCAATATAACACAAGTAAATGTTTTTCTCTGCTTTTAGCCAAGATCCATCTGATATCCCTAGTTCTGCGTCCTCTCCTGAATCTGGCTTGAACTTCTGGTAT
>NW_006408519.1:28150246-28165316 GCF_000296735.1 Chrysochloris asiatica
ACAATCTCCTCCAAGCGTCATCATTTAACAGTATTTACTTCTATTCCCTTTTGTTTTGTTTTTGGGGGGATGTACACAAAAACATTCAGAAATATATATTAATTTAAACAACCAAAGGGAATATTCTACAAGACTTACTCAGGGCCACCAGCTCTCAGTCCCTCTCTTTCCATGAGTTTAGAGTCCTCAGCTGCTCTCTCTTTCCATGTCCTCATCTTGGTCTCCATCTCTGGTGTCACAGCTTCTCTGGATAGGGTCCCACATTCTGCTCATGCTCTTCTCCCTTGAAGGTTCTAGGGTCCTCTGTTCTTGGACTGTAAAGTTAACTACTCTCCGGTTTTTGTTACAAACACTTCTACCTTTACAGTTGTGACAGTCACAATTTGTCATTATAACAATTACTTACTATTGAATCATAAGACTATTATCCCTATTTCTTTTCACCAGACCCAACTAGACAAGATGAAAACTATTCAGTGGGGACACTATCTTCCCCCACACACTCTTAAACTGAACTCCCCTTGAAACCTTGTAAGCCAGTCATTTTGTGCCTTTTTCACCCTCTCATTTTAGGTAGCCGATGTTTAATTGCCTGTCCCTATCAGTACCATTGGTTCTTGATCACATGTCAGCACCTCTTGAAATGGTTGAGCACCAATCAGTTCTTTTTGGTACGGTGACCCTATGTTTCCTCCATCTTCTTTCAATGTTTCCTGCATCTTTCAATATTTTATCCATGGTGGTAGTGGTGACGTGCCTTGGAGTCGGTTCTGACTCATAGAGACCCTGTACAAGGTTTCTGAGGCTGCAAATCTTTACGGGAGCAGAAAGCCTCATCTTTCTCCAGTGGAACATCTGGTAGTTTTGAACTGCTGACCTTAAGGTTCACAGCCCGATTCATAACTACTACACTACCAGAGCTCTTTATTTTATCCGTAGAATCCTTCAATATCTCAAGCTTAGGTTCACATTCATTCTTCATTTGTTTCAGCTTGAAAAATGCTGAGTGTGTTCTTCCGTTTTGGTTTTCTGACTCAGGTCTTTGAACATTTCATTATAACACTTGACTTTGTCTTCTCAAACTGCCCTTTGAAAATATCTGCTCATTCTTTTACTTCTTCATTTCCTCTAATTGCTTTAACTAGCGTAATGGTTATGAGTCGGGCTGCTAATCTCAATGTCAGCAGTTTGAAACTACCACGTATTCTGCAGGAGATAGATTTAAAGCCTCAGAAACCCTATACAGTGTCACTATTAGTCAGAACCCAGGGCATGTAACCACGACCACCATGCTCAAGAGCAAACATCAGAGTTTCTTCTGACAATTATTTTTATCCTTTTTTCTTTCCTGCCCTATTAATAACCTTTTGCTTTATTCATATATGATGTTTTTGCTATCATCCTACAACTCTTCTGGTTTCTCTCATCAAATCTGTTCATGAGGTAGTCTCTAAATCCAGATGGAATATAGTCAAGATCATATTGGCTCTCATGAATTTATTTTCATTTTCTTCAGCTTCAGCCTGAACATGCATATGAGCAGTTGATGATTTTTCCACAGTCTGTCCCTTGCCTTGTTTTGTCTTCTCCATTGACTTGTTCCACAGATGTTGTCAATTTGATTTCTGCATATTCCATCTGGTAGGTTCCACATGTATTGTCACCTTTTATGCTGTTGAAAAATGTATTTATAATGAATAAGTTGGTGGCCTTGCAAAATTCTGTCATGCTGTCTCAGCATTGTTTCTATCACCAAGGCCATACTTTCCAACTACTGATCCTTCCTTTTTGTTCCCAACTTTCATATTCTAATCACCAGTAATTATCAGTGCATCTTGATTACATGTTTGATCACTTTCATACTGAAGAAAATCGTAGAATTTTTCAGTTTCATCATCACTGGCTTTAGAGGTTATTGTGTAAATTTGAATAATAGTCATTACCTGGTCTTCTTTATGTTGTTGTCAAGTGCCCTCGAGTCAGTTCTGACTCATAATGACTCTTTGTGTAGGGTTTCTGAGGAGCACCTGGTGGTTTTGAACTGCTGACCGTCTGGTTAGCTGTCCAGTGTTAATCCTACAGTGCCACACCAGGATTCTGGTCTTCCTTATGTTGTTGTAAGTGCCATCAAGTTGGTTATGACTCGTAGCAACTGTATGTACAACAGAATCAAATACTGCCCGACCATATGGATGTTATCCTGTCACAGATCGTATTGTACTTCAGTATAGATCTTGAAATATAACACCATTAGAACATAACACCATTCCTCTTCAATGTGTTTTTCCTGGCATAGAAAACCACATGATTTTCTGAGTCAAACATGGTCAGTATCAATCCATTTCACCTAATTAATTCCTAGGATATTGATCTTTATGCATCCTGTTTAATTTTTGGCAACTTCTAATTTTCCTAGATTCAGATTATTCATGAATGTTTACAGCTCTTTCTTATCATTTTGAATTGTGTCCCATGAGCAAATGAAGGTCTGAAAACTTTCCTCCTTTCCTGGATCATGGTCATTTCTACTTTGGGTCGGCTGCTCTTCTCCAGTCATATTTTGACTTCTTTCCAACCTGGGGAAGTCATCATTGATCACTATAGCAGACAATGTTGCTAGTTCTAATGATTCTTTTGGGTAGCTAACCAATCAGAAGTGTCTGTCTCTCCTTCTTTCTAGTCTGTCTTAGTCTAGAAGCTCTCCTAAAGCCTGTCTACCATGATGACACTTGTTGTTGTTAAGTGCCATTGAATCCATTTCAACCCAACGGACCCCTGGATAGGTTTCCAAGGAGTGATTGATGAGTTTGAACCGCCAACCTTGTGGTTCAAACTGACTTTGCAGTCCAGAGCATTAGCCCACAGCACCACACCAGAAGTCTATGGTGACACTGCTGGTGTTTAAAACCCAAGCGGCATAGCTTCAGCAACACACAAGTTACTACAGTATGACAAACTGACCCATGTGTAGAGCTTGATCATATTAGCTACTTTTAAACAGTCCATTGACTCGAATGTATCTCTTTCAGAGAGGGGATGATTTGATCAGAATGTTTATTTTCAAGAAGAGGTGTAGGTTAAAAGAGTCAGATCATTCCATGGATTTATTGTTAGCATATTTGATGTTGAGATCCAGGAAACTATGATATCCTCTTGCAATATATTCCAAGGGGTCAGTGTCAAGGAAAGGATATTAATTAGGAGATAAAATGTATGAAGTCTGTGGTAATATGAAGCCTACCACTTGTTTAAGTTTGATCACTAATACAGCATCAGAGCAAATTAAAATCCATGCTGCTCACTTATGAACTCTGACTTTTGGAAAAATTTTCAACTTCTTTGAATGTCTGTTGTTGTTAAGTGCCATCGAGTCAGTTCCAAGCAATAGCAATCCTATATAAGGTTCCCAAGGAGCCACAAGTGAGTTTGAACCACTGACCTTGTGGTTCAAAGCGACCATTCAGTCCAGTGCCTTATATCTCATCTAAAAAATGCTGGGGAATGGGGGTTATTAGTAAGCATAAAACTTATATAGGTTATGTGACTCATTTCGTATCTGTCATGTATTCAGCACTTGAGAGAGAGGAGCCCCGATGATCCTTTCCAGGAGAATCTAACTCATTTGGAAGGAAAGTAACTTGACCTTTGAGCATGATTTCATATTGAGAATTCATTTATAGGTACTTTCTGACAGGAGTATAAAACACAGATAAGAGTGACAGTTAATATGTGGACTGTGAGTGAACTACAGAAAGAATAACACAACTTGTTAATTTCACAGGATCCAGAAGAGCCAAACAGGAACAATGACTGCATTTTATCTCTTACAAATCATGACTGATGTTAAGCTGTTTCTAATCCTCGGAACTATTCAGTCTTTCCAAGGGGGTGGGAGGATAAAGAAAGAAAGAGAAATCCCACACAGCTCTAGGTAAATCTTTGCAACTGTTTACAAGACAAAAAGAAACTCTATAGAAACTGAATATAAACAGCACATGTTATTAAACTCAAAACACATGAAAGAATAAAAGGAAGTTGCATATATTTTCCCAATGTGACAGGGTCTGAGGCAAGTTTTGGAAGTAGTTGAATAAGGCCACACAAAAAAATGATCATTTAAGGATCATTAAAATACCCCTCCATAAAGCATTTCCCCTCTTAAATATGGATGCCATGCAGAAGCCCTTGTTGTCATTTGTTGTTAAGTGCTGATGAGTCATTTCTGACTCATAGTGACCCTGTATAGGGTTTCTGAGGAGTGACTGGTGAGCTTGAACCACACTGCCTTATGGTTCAAACAAACCTTTCAGTCCAGTGCATTAACCCACAGTGCCACACCAGGACTCCCAGAAGCCCTTGGAATATATTAAATGCTTAGAGGATAAGTCCACTCTCGTGTGGTAGATATTTAACAAAGTATTGCAAATTTAGGAGCTTAAAATGGTACCCATTTACTAGATCATGGTGACAAGTCTGGCTAGGTCTTCTGCTTATGACCTCACGAGGTTGACGTTAAAGTAACGACTGGTTATTTTTGACCTGGGACTCTTCCAAGCTCACTCTTGTCATTGGCAGAATTAGTTCCTTGCATCTACCAGACCAAAGTCCATGATTCCTTACTGCCTGTTAGCTAGTGGCCACTTTCAGGTTCTCAAAGACTACTTGCATTCTCTCTCATGTAGATCCCATGAGCCTCAAACTAGTCAAGGCCTTCAAAAGAGTTGAATTTCTTTGCCTGCCTCTTTTCACTCTCTGCTAGGGAAAACTCTACTATATAATTAGATTAGGCCCACCCAGTTAATCTGTTTGAATACCAACTATGCTTTGTACAATTTGTATGTTGCTATGATATCCACACATTTCAACAGAACTTCCAGGCTAAGACATACTAGAAAGAAAGGTCAAACAATCTATTTCCCAAAAATGAACCAATGAAGACCTTTTGGATCACAACAGTTTTATTTGCAAGTAATCACAAGGATGGCGCAAGATGAAGGAGCATTTCATTTCATTGTGCTGAGGCCATCGTGAGTCATCATTGACTCAACGTGCCCTATAACATGAGAAAACCACAGGCGTGATTTTTCATCATGTTTACATACTCTTGGGTTCTATTTTTGGATACCCTGTGTAGTACTCATTGTTGTGGTTGTTGCTAAGCGCCATCAAGTTGGCTCTGATCCATAGTGAAACTGTTGGGTTTTCAAGGAGTGGCTGGTGAACTTGAACTGTCAACCTTTGCAAATGTGCAAAGTTCAAATCAACTGCAGTTCAGCGCATTAACTCACAGTGCAGTTGTACTTATAGGACATATGTTTAATTCAAGCAAGGTCATCAGCATAAAATACTACTCACAGAGTTTGCTTTGGTGTGCAGTTCGAAACCACTAGGCATTCCTTGGGAGAAAAATAATGCTTTCTGCTCCAATAGAGATTTACAACCTCAGAACCCCTACAGAGGGTCACTATGAGTTGGAACCAACTCCAGGACACAAAACCATCACCACCACCTTATATGTTTATGGAAGGATTATAAATAAAAGTACAGAGATGAAAGCACAAGAGTATCTCTTAGCATCTTTATGCCTATTTTCCTTCCAGGGGGAACTTTTACAACCTCAATCACCAAAGTTCCTACAGAAGTTGAGCCAGATGAGTAGTCTTATTTTCTGATTTACTATATAGTTAAGGGAGTCCTGGTGTGGCGCTGTGTGTTAATGCGCCAGACTGCAAAGCCGTATGAACTGCAAGGTCGGGGTTCAAACTCACCAGTTGCTTCTAGGAAACCCTATACAGGGTTGCTATGGGTTGGAACCGATTCGACGGCACTTAACAACAACAACAACATATAGTTAAGAGGAAAAAATGCCTCTTCAGCTGCCCTATCAGAAGACCTCTCAAGCTTACATTTGTGGAGTTTGGGCTAAGATTTGGTGAATGGTACTACACAAGTCATTTAGAGTTTACGGATGGAACAATAATTTTCTGCATAATTATCTGCAAGTGATTTGAATCCATCTCAGATCACTTGTAAATAATAGCAACTTACTATAAAACTATGACAATTATCCTTAAATAACAATACACCAATTAACAAGCATAAACCCTTTGTTTTGCAAACAGTAAATTTTATTCATTTGGAATTCATTTTTGCTTTTTAAGAAACAGCATTACTTTTACATACATCAATCAAAATTAACATTGCAAAGCTAACTTGAAAGGCCCAAGCAAGGTATTTTAATAAAATGTCTTGGAGATCTAAGGCACAATTAATATTTCTCTGTAAATGGAGCTTCTGATATTATAGAAAGGTATTTAGGAACAGTTGGCCAGTTCTTTATCTCAGATACCTTTCTAGAACTTGCATTTGTACTGTTGATTTGATTAACAGACTTTTTCTTCATAGGCAGATAGAAAGGTATATGTCAGACATAGTGTTTGAATGATGTCAGATTCTAAATTAGACTTCAGATTCTAAATTAGCTGGAGCCAGAAAGATATCCATCAGCATGCATGTTCTTTCAGGTATTTTTTACTTGGATTCCACTGGAACTTGCAGGGTTCATTCCATGGAAGACAGGCTACACATTAGGAAGTTCCTGTGTTTATAGTAAACATTAGAAATCTGAGAGGACTGGATTCTTTGTCAGTGTCATGATGAGTGGCTTTGAAAAGGTGCATGGATCCCAATGTGATATGAGTCCAAGAAAGCTGCAGAGTGTATCCCAGTTGTCCACATGTTGTCAATCTATTCGACTGAACTATCAAGGTCCTTCACAGTTAAGTAAGTCATGGGGAGCTTGCATTAACTTGATGATCCTGGAGTTAATAAAAAATCCTTAGTATGGAAAAAAAAAAAAAGTCTTATCATACTTCGAGATTTGCTCTTCATTCATAATCTGGATTTTTTTTTTTTTTTTTTTCAGTCAGGAGAATATTTTAAGTATTGTGTCCACGGTATGCCACAGTAGGGATGAGCACTGGATGACTAGACCTAAGGTTGGCAGTTCACACCCACCAGTCTCTCCTCCAAAACTTTAAACAGGATCGCTATGAGTCAGAACTAACTTGATGGCATGTAACAACAGCAACAACATGGCATATAAACTCCACTCTTTGATTTCAAGGCTATCTGCAAACACACAACAATCTCCCTCAGCTCTTGGATTCTATTTAATAGATGTTCAATTCGATACAACTTTGATGTTGAGCAACTAAAGAAGATACAGATATCTCTTATGTTATTATCTGTATAGCAATGCTAGTCTGGCCCTCAGCTTTTAAGAGCTGTTGGAAAACATAAGACAAAACGAAACAAAAATCCAGTTGTTAGTGAGGTAATTCTGACTCATGGCAATTCCATATGTGTCAGAGTAGAACTGTTACATGGGCTTTTCATGGAATGAAAGATCATCATGTCTTTTACCAAGTGTCTCTTGGTGAGTTCTCACCACCAGCTTTTCAGCTAGTATTCCACTGTTTAACATAAGCTTTTAAATTTATGTAAGTGCTTCCAGAATGCTGTCTGAATGATTTAAGGTTAGTGGACTTTGAACAATGCTTCTATTAACCATCTCTGAAAATTATCATAGATAGAGCTCATGCTAATTTGAATTACTGGTATGGTGGAGTACCTCTCCTACAATTCAGTCAAGTCTACTGAGATAGCATGAAGTCTATATTAAGAATTGTGTCACAAACACATAGCCCTAGGCCTAGTGTAGTAAGTATTCATTGAACTGAAATGATACTATGATTTCCCTGATCAGCAACAAACTTATATATAGCTGAGTCAGTCAGTCAGTCAACTCATACATATACCTTGATTGGCTTCTATATAGCCCAATGTGCTGACCCCTAATAAATTAGAAATGTTAGCTTTATTATAAGTCTGGAAATTGTGTTGTCTTCATTGAATCTGACTTTTAGAAGAAAATGCCCCTTTATGTTGTTAAGTGCCAGGAAGTTAGTTCCAACTCATAGTGAGCCTGTGTAAGTTTCCTGAGGAGCGGCTGGTAGGTTTGAACCACAACCTCATGGTTAGTAGTCCAATGCTTATTCTACAGCACCACAGCAGGATTCCCCTATTATAGTGCTTGGGTATAGTTTCTGTCTGTTACAAGAATACACCCTTTGTAGCTTGGTGGTGGTGGTGGTTATGTGCCGTAGAGTCTGTTCCTACTCACAGAGACCACATATAGGGCTTCCAGGTTCATAAATCTTTACAGGAGCAGAAAGCCTCATCTTTCTCCAGGGAGCAGCTGGCAGATTCAACTGCTGACCTTGCAGTTAGCAGTCCGACTCATAACCCACTAAGCTACCAGAGTTCTTTCTTTGTGGCTTAGGAAGGTCAAAGATATCCCTCTTTTCAGTCTCACAGATTAGGACTAGGTTTTGAGAAACAGCATTCTCTATAAATGTCAGTACCAGAAAACACAAATATAAAATGGTGAAAAATATAAGCAAGTTTATAGAGACAATGCATCATTTAACAATTAAAATATGCTAGGTAATATATCTGTGATACAATTACTTGGCAGAACCACAAATTGTCAATTTAGGCTAGATGTGGACAGTATATCTTCACATCCTTAAAATGCAAAGGGATTGATTTCCCTAACAAGTTTCACATAGCTGCAACTCATTTTTTTTTTTTTTTTTAAAATTTTTTATTGTGAAGTATGTGATAGTTTACATGGGAGAACATTAGTTTTACATTCATTCTATCGTATATCATCTCATTGCCATGGTTACAATCCCCTCCATGCATCATCAACCAACCAAAGGGTATACCCTGCAATCCTTCCCCAGTACCTCCCAGGTCTTCAGTACACAGTTGCTCTCCGTCTCTGGATCTAAAGTCTCCAGCTGCTCCATCGCTCCAAGTCATCATCTCTGGCTCCATTTCAGGCATCACTGCTTCTCTGGGTAGGGTCCCGCTCTCTGCTCTTCTCTCTTGATGGTCCTAGGGACCTCCGCTCCTAGACTGAAAAGTTAATCACTCCCCTCCTTGCTATAAAACATCTACCTTTACATTTCCAACCCTCACAATCAGTCCTGATAACAATTATTCACTATTGTATCACAAGAGACCTGTCTGCATTTCATTGCATCAGCCCTGCCTAGTCAGATTGAATACTACTCACTGGAGATTCTACCTTCCTCCAGGCCCTCTGGATCTAGATTCCCTCTTGAAAAGTTGTAAGCCAGTCACTTCTTGCCTTTGTAGCCCCCCGCCACCCATTTGGGTAGCCAATGTCCAAGTTGCCCATCCCTGTCTACTCTGTGTGTGGAGGGTGTGGGAATGTTTCTTGCTGTAAGGACTTGTTCCCTCTTTGGAGCTACTGCATCTATAGGTGTAGGTCAAGTTCATCAAATTGGATCAGATTACTCTTTATTTCCTCTTCTTTCTTCTTCAAGTTGCACTCTGATCATCCAGTCACTTAAACCAGGTCAAGTGGGTGCAATTAATTTTTAAATCGTTTTCTTTTTCAGACAACATAAATGCTATGCCACTTTACATCCTAACACTGCAGGTCAAGCCTTGCATTTTCAATGTTCCCTCACCCATTTTGTTTTCTATGGTTTGTGAAAACAGTCATTGATCTATAATTTTCTGCTTGACATCTACTAACACAATTACTGAAGTTCTGGTGTGGCTCTATAGAAAAGCACTGGACTGCTAACCAAAAAGCTGGTATTTCAAACTCATTAACAGCTCCTCATAAGCCGTATACAGGGTTGCAATGAGTTTGAATCAACTTTACGGCACTTAATGCCAACAACAACACAGTTACTTATAACCATCCTTTAGAGTAATTACTGTTAATCTCCATTTTGAAGTTTAGGAGTGAAAGAGCCAGGAGTAAAACACACATCCATGCTGCAGTTCAGCCTCCTCTCCTTCCACTATATCAACCATCACGGGCCAATTGCTAAACTACTGAGTTACAGATAAATTAAGATCCCAAAGATCCCAAAATGGAAAAACCATACTCAAGCACACAGCTCGTATTTTAGCTTTTTGGAAGAGAAAGTGGTTCTTGAAAAAGTTCTCAAAGTTTATATCCTATGTTTTGATGGATAAATATCCATCCCTTAAACACTTCAAATTTGTTGAGTTGTCATGTATTACCATGAGTATGTTTACACATTTTGATATGAATTAAGGTCTTACTTTCTAATATAATAAATAGCTTTTCAGATATTCAAAGACAATGATAATCTAGACCTAAATCAATAAGGGCAGGGTCATCAGTCTGAAAGAGAATGATACCCTTTGAACAGAAACAAACAAACCAATATGTCTTTATCAAAATCCCTGGGTCTTCACAGGCCCTTTTTGTTGTCCTAGGAGCAGAGACGAACCTTGGGGCTTCAGGGATGCGTGAGAGTGGGCCCATTGTCTCCAGGGAAGGGAACAGAATGGGACAGAAAGAATCTCTTTCACCTTAAGTGGTTGGCCTCTTGCCAATCAGGGTCAGGGCTGTATCATGAAGTGCTTCACAGATAGGAGCAAGAAGTGGGCTTCTTTTTAGTGTGCAGCAATTCTCTATGCCAAATAACTCCCTCAAAAGTTTTGTCTCAAGAGAGGTTTGTTCCATAGATTTAGAACTTTGAGAGGCATTATTTTTAAGTTTTATTGATTTTGTATAAGAACTATACAATGAACCATCATAGTTCAGAATCATTTATATGAGTTTTAGTACACAGCTTGTTGTGATTGAGAATTGTGGGGGAGGGCTTGCAACAATTTCTCTCTTAACTCAGCCCAACTTCCCATTGCTTGTTTTTGCAAATGCCCTACGGACTCTCTAGTCATCAAATAGTTATTGAAACCCCATGGAAACTAACCAGAACATTTGTATTTAGTTTCCTTATGGATTGTGCAGTGGTTTCCAAAATAATGCAAAATAGATTTGGCTAGCTTGTTTTATACTTCTTGAACCTAACATGAAAACATACAGAGAACAAGTATTTTTAACAATGTATAAGCCCAGAACACAGTTGACTTTGTCACTGATAAGAAACAGATATGAAACCAAAAGTTCAAAGAACGGGTCTTCTTTGAAAACAAGATGACCATTAGCAAATGGAAAGATCTCAGTCAGCAAAGCATTTGTGTGAATACTGTTGACTGACAGACTGGGGACTCAGTAATGCTCTCCCATTCACTCTGTCTATACAAAGACAATTATTTCTGTTTTTCAATTCCCACTGAGATTTTTTTTTTCTAAATACAATAAGAAAAAATGGCACTATTCATTCATTTATATTCCTACTCTTAGGATACCAGGGAAATATCAGTGAAGAAAACAGACAAGAATCCCTATCCTTGTGAATCTTATTTTTCAGTAGGGGTAAAATAAATTGTAATAATTAAGTGCATTGCATACTGCACTGAAAGACCAAAAACCAAACAAACAAACAAAACAAAACAAAAGACTAAAGCTGCAAGATAAGGAATACTAGAGAAACTTAGTATTTTAAGTGTCAGTTGACCAGCTCTCATTAAGTCAATTCCAATTCATGGTGAACCCATGTGTGTTAGATTAGAACTATGATTCATAATTTTTCAGGCTATTTCTTTCAAGGTGTCTTTGGGTGGACTCAAACCCTCAACCTTTCAGTTACCAGCAGAGTGAGTTACCAGCTGCACCACCAAAGGACTCCACTCTTTTAAATTGTTGTTGTTAAGTGCCATTGAGTCGGTTCCAACTCATAGTGAAACTGTAAAGGGTTTCTGAGGAGTGGCTGGTGAGTTTCAGTCACCAACCTTGTGATTCAAACCAACCTAGAGGTCTAGTGCTTATCTTACAGAGCCATATTCTTTTAAATAGGATGGTCAAAAAGAGCCTCACTGTTAGGGTAATGTTTAAGCAGTTGCTTTAAAGATGAGGGAGCATCCATATTCAAGAGAATCCATGTTAATAAATTTATGTATCCACTTCCCCAGTCCAACAGGAAGAAATTATTTTTATAAAACAATCTTCCAGTGCTCTGAATACTTAGATATTTGCATATTTGATTTTTCATTTTGGGGAACATCTGTTTCCTCAGTGAAAAGGGGAATCCATTGCCATAGGAAAATCCGTAACTTCTTATTTCTTTCCTTTTCTTCCTCAAAGCACAGACTAGCACTTGTGTGGCCCAGGGGAGGAGCTAAATTGGAATAGACATTAGAATGAATATATTGCTATTACCGTTGAAGGAGGCCTGGTAAATTAGTGGATTATAAGCTGAGCTGCTAACCGTAAGATCAGAAGTTCAAATCTACCAGTTGTTCCACGGGAGAAAGATGAAGCATTCTGCTCCCATAAAGATTTGCAGCCTTGCAAACCCTATTCAGTGTCACTATAAGTCAGAAACTACCGCACAAAACTATCACCACCACCAGCATTGGGAAAGTGACTGAGATTGACTTGCTGTTTGCTTTGCTTCAGAATTGTCACAGTGCCACTTTGGTGAAAGGACAGAGAGGATAAATAGCTCACACTGCATAGGTCATGTTCACACCATGCTCTGGAGCAAAGGGTGAGCTGCCCCACAGGAAGTAAAATTGGTTTTCTGAGAGTAAACAGCACAATATGAAATGGAAACAACCTCCATCACCAACCAAGAAAAAACCCAAGAGTCAATCATCAGCTGGAAAACTGATGCTTACAGTTTTCTGAGATTCTTAAGGGCCAGTATTAAAACACTATCAGGAAAAAGGTTCAACAATCAACAGTGCTTGTTACAGTGAGATGCTCACCAAAGAGCTGAAGCATAGACTTTTGGATTAAATGCAGAGGACCTGACAGCATTGAGATTTCTCATGACAATGCACATCTATACACCTCTGCCCACACTGTTGACACTCTGCAAAAACTTTGTTTTGAGGCGTTAAAGCATCCTCTCTGTAGTCCTGACCCTGCTCCATCACATTTTCACCTGGTGGTCCCCTGAAAGCAACACTTTAAGGATGAAGATTCACCTTTGATGAAGAAGTGAAGTCAATGGTACATTTGTGGCTTGAAGTGCAGCCTAAAACTTTTTTTTTTTTTGACAGGCAAAAAAAGGCTTGTTTTATTGAATGACTGATCTATGTAATTGCCCAGGCCACTATATACAGACAAGAGTGAGGCAGCTTTATTTCTTGGTCTCTTCCTCCTTGGAGAGAGTCTTGATGATCTCTTCTTTCTTTGCCTGGAGCCTTTCCTCACGGGGCTTGCGTACTTCCTTTGTCTTAGACCTGCGGGCCTCAGCCTGGTCAGCCAGGAGCTTCTTGCGAACCTTGTCTGCTTTCAGCTTGTGGATGTGTTCCATGAGAATCCGCTTGTTCTTAAACACATTTCCCTTTACTTTCAGATATAGGCTGTGATACATGTGGCGGTCAATCTTCATAGATTCACGGTATCTTCTGAGCAGCTGGCGCAGAATTCTCATCCTCCTCATCCAGGTCACCTTCTCGGGCATTCTAGCATTGGCAGTACCTTTCCGCTTACCTATGCCTATATGCCTGCCCTTCCGGAGGGCTAAGGTATTTTTCCGGCATCGAACCCGAGAATGGACAGTAACAGGCTTGCGGATGATAAGGCCATCTTTGATCAGTTTCCGGATTTGCTGACAGGAGTTGGCATTGGAGATTTCATTGGTCTCATTGGGGTCCAACCAGACATTCTTCTTGCCACGCACAGAACACAGGAGGCAAGCCTCTTTTGAAGCCTGAGCATACTCATGGCTGCAGCTGCAATGCCGAAAAGCCTAAAACATTTTTTAATAAATGAATATGAAAGCTTGTTGACAGATAAAGTATAGTGAAAAGCAAGGAGATTATGTTGAAAAATGATGTATTTGTGTTTTCTGAAAGTTGACTAAAATAAACGACAGCCAGAGTATGGATAATTTTTTTACCCAGCCTCATATATTATAACAAGTTTCCCAGACAATTCTCATGTATACATAAGTATACATAAAATGTTGTTGCTGTTAGGTGCCTTCAAGCCTGATCCCACTCATACTGACTCTATGCACAACAGAAGGAAACACATCCACTGTGTAGTCTTCTTGAACTTCCACGGGCAACTTTCAAGATAAGAAGACAATAAATGGTACTTAGGTATACCACTTATTGGTGGACAGAAAGGGGTGGGATCTAAAAAATTTTTCCTGTACACCACATTACCATGACTAAAGGTGTGGCCAGCCCCCATCCCAGTACATTACCATGGAAATTCATTCTCTCCTGGCTGTTGAAGTTGCATCAAAATGTGGGGCCCTAGAAACACAAACCCAGTAATCTTATCCTTTCTGCTACTCTCTGTCTCTTGACTGATTGATTTAATCCATTGACATTCAGTGTACTTATTGATAGGTATGAATTAATTGCAGTCATTTTTTGTCTGCTTTTTTGTGGTGCTGCTGTATTCTTTCTTCCATATATTTTTCTGTGCATGGTTCATTTGTTTGTGCATTTTCTTGTCAATTTCTTCACTACTAAAGTTTTAATGTTTACAAAATCTTCATGGCTTTTTCTTTACTTTATTTGATGTAAAGCGTTTTTTTTGTTTGTTTGTTTGTTTTTTTGTGGTTTTTTTTTTTTTACTCTACCCTGTAATTTTTTAACTTCTTCCTCAGTTTAAAACAATTTATTTTATCTTGAAATTTATTTGACTTCCTTATAATTAGGAAGGTTTGTAGTTGTACTCTTTCCTCTTTTTCTTTGTAGTTGTCTTCATTATAAATTGATATCTCTAATTCCCTATTTTTCCGTCTTGAAAGTTTGTTTTACTTTGGCTATTTCTATATTTGGGTTGAATGCTGGGTGGTGTTTCTGTGTACACCAGTCTGAGATTGTTGTCTTCTATTGTTGAAGAGAAAGAGCGGTCCACAGAAAAACTGTGGAGCTTTGGATCTTGTTTAAGGTTCTGGGTGCCAGTTCCCCACACCCATTTAGAAGAAATCTGCAGGTGAAAGCAAAACACAGTGATTTCTGAATAGACCCAGCCAAGGTGGCCGGCAGCCAGAAGTCCTCAGGCCAGAGGGCAGGGCCACAGCCAAGCCGAGGCAGCGAGCCAGTCTAGAAGCAG
>NW_006408519.1:28180567-28182320 GCF_000296735.1 Chrysochloris asiatica
AAATTATTGGAACTCATTGAGATTCAGCAGTTACAGAATAGAAGATCAATGTAAAAATCAGTTGAATTTCTATGGTGCTTCAGGTTAATGCGCTGGATTGCAAAGTTGATTTGAACCACAATGTCAGTGCTTCAAGCTCACCAGCTGCTCCTCAGAAACCCTGTGCAGGGTTGCTATGAGTCAGAACCAACTCAGTGGCACTTAACTACAATAAACAACAAAAAAGGCTGCTCTAAAAAGGAAATTAGGAAAACAACATCATTTACAATAGTCACTTAAAAGATGAAATTGTTGTTGCTCTTATGAGCTGTTGAGTTGATTCCAACTCACAGTGACCCTGTTTTTGAGGAGCCAATGGTGGCTCCTCAATCTTACAGTTACCAGTCTAGTGCTTATTGTACATCAGCACACCAGGAAATAGTAATGAATCTAACCAGAGAAACAAGTGACATATACAAAGAAAACTACAAAGCATTAGTGCCAGAAACCAAAAAAGACTTAAAATTGGAAGAATATATCATACTCATGGATAGGAAGACTTTACACTGTGTATATGTGAACCATACCCAAAACTATCTTTAGATATAACATAATCCCATCATTCTTTAAAGTGAAGGGAAAAAAAATATCACTTTCTATATGTGAAGTTCTGGTATAGCACTGTAGGATAACCCTTGGACCTCAAGGTTGGTTTGAACTGCAAGGTCAGATGCTCAAACTCACTAGTGCCTCCTTAGAAACCCTATTCAGGGTCCCTATGAGTCAGAACAGACTGAATGGAATTTAAAAACAGCAACTTTTTATGGAAAGAAGAGGGTCTTTGGATAAACGAAGCACTGCTTAAGAAGAAGAACAAATTTGGAGACCTCTTACTCCCTGATGTCAAACATTACTACATAACCACAGTGATCAAAACAGTCTGGTACCGGTACAAAGAAAGATACATACATCAGTGAAACAGCATTGAGAACTCAGAAGTAAACCCATTCACATACGTTCAGCTGGTCTTTGACAAAGTGCCAAAACACATTAGATGGGGAGGAGATAGTCTTTTTAACAAATGGTGCTGGCAGAACTCGAAATCCATTTGTAGAATTTTATACCATATACCAAAATAAATTAAACATGTTAAAGACCTAAATGTAAAACATATAACTACAAAGATCGTCAATGAAAAAAATAGGGGCAAATTTAGGGGTTTTAATACACGGACTTCTGGTTTGGCACTGTAGGTTCAGCATTCACTGTAAACCACAAGGTTGACAGTTCAAACCCACCAGGTGCTCCTAGTAAATCCTATACAGGGTTGCTGGGAGTCAGAACCAACTCAATGGCAATTAACAACAAAAACAACAAAACAAGGCATAAATGCACTATTAAACATTATTAAAAGCACACAAACAGCAGAAGCCAAATAGATGGCTAGCACATTTATGTGCATCAAAAGGTTTTGCCAAGAGTGTAAAAGGAGCCAACAGACTGGGAATTTTTTTTTTTTTTTTTTGCAATGACATATCAGACAAGGAACTGATCTCTACAAGAAAAAGACAAAAAAAATATTAAAAAATGAGCACAGGACATGAATAGACACTTTACCAAGGAAGACATTCATGTAGCCAACAAACATTTGAAGAAATGTTCACTATCGTTGCTGTTAGGTGCCATCGAGTTGGTACTGATTCATAGTGACCCCATGCTCAGCAGATTGAAACACTGCCTGATCCTGGGACAATCTCACTACTGTTGCCATGCT
>NW_006408519.1:28183205-28189292 GCF_000296735.1 Chrysochloris asiatica
GACACCAAACAACAACAACAATAAAGAAAATAATATAGAATTAGGAGATTTTCCTTCATTAAACTCCACCTGTGCAATTCAGTCATGTGACTGCTAACTCCTCATAACACATGAAGAGGCATACATTTCCTAACTTTAGACATCACAATTTACAGGCGCTTGCCTATTTGCCCTGAATTGTGACTTTCCTCCAAAAAAAGCTAATTTCCCTTCAAAATGTGGAGCGTATGCCCAGTAAATGGAGCATGCTGGGAGTGTGAGCAATATTAAAGCTCAGAGACAGGCATTTTCAGTCTGTCCATCTGCAAATTCCTCCCCTTGGAAAAACAGTCATTATTTGATTTTCTTTAAATAAGAAAGACTCAGATTCAAAAGCATCTATTTTTTTTAAATGTCTGCTGTTTACAAATAAGTTATGTGAATGAGGCCAGAATTTACAAGAAATGCTCCTCATATTAAAAATAAAATATGTTTAGCCGTATCAATGATATCCGTATGTATATCAGGTTTAGAAAGAATGCTTCTCTATATAAAGGGAGGGGGGAACCAAGCTTGCAAGAAATATAAAGATTAAAGACGATATTATCATGGAGGGAAAAAGCAGCCATTCTTTTTCACACGGTTAAAAGATTTGCAGTGATAAAGTAATTTTCATACGGAATTAGTGATTTCCAGGACAAAAATCAAGGTTCCATTAATTTTGAGAGGCAGTGATTGACAGAATTAATACTTTTTTGTGTAATTATTTTATTTTGATTTTGTTAGTCTCATGGTGTAAGTATTCTGTCTCTCTCTCTCTTGACCCTCCCTGTCTCCATCCTGCCTCCTCTTTAATGGTACATGAAATGTACTTTGATTCCAAATGAGGACACTGAAAAGTATTAGTCTGTGTTTGTTGAAGTTCGTACACCTAAGGCAAGAATTTCACATTTTCACTGATATAGAAAATTTCTGAATCAGTATTATTCATTTGGAGTATTGGTGTGGCATTGTAGGATAAGCATTGGACTGTTCAGACACACTAGTCACTCCTCGGAAACCCTATACAGAGTCGCCATCAGTTGGAACTTATTAGATGTCATATAAAAGTGACAGCCACCTATCACTGCAGGTCTAGTCTTTCTATTTTGAAATCTAACTCATCTGTGTTTCTTCCAGAAAGAGACACTCTATAGGGCTGAAATTCCACTAGCCAGGGAGTGGATTCTATTACAGATCAATTACCTTTCAGAATCTTACTTTTAAGATCTAAATTGTGACTTATAAATTATGTCATCTCAATTTATATATAAAAATAAAACCACGTTTCTTTGGTACATTAGATAATATAGAGAAGAAAAATCAAGGATGTAATGATGGCGTGCTCATCCTCCCATTCTGGGCAAAGGAATTTGGTGAAGACATGAGAAAAAAGAGGTTCTGGTCACCACTCCAGTTAAATGATAATGATGATCTTTTATAGTAGTGTTTGCATTGAGGTGGTTTGAAAATTGACTAGAGCACTTACTGTGAATTTAGTACCAAGCCAGTTCATTTCAGCTTATTCCAGGTCAGCATGTGGCATAGACCAAGTAGAGGCTAAGGCCTTTCGGTGTCCCTGATTTTTCGTAGCCGCTGAAGGACGGAGCCCTTCCTGACTCACTTTTCCAGGCAGTGAAATGTCTTGCAGACAGTAATGGAACAATGAGTGGCTCTGGTTCTTTGTTGTTATTTGCTTTTCTGAATGACTTACTGAGTAAGCATTGAAAGTGTCTCTCTTTTTCCTCCTACTATAAATTCAATAGGGGGAATGCCGTGACTCTGTAGGATAAGCACTGGATTGGGAACCACAAGGTCAGTGGTTCAAGCCCACCAGCTGCTCCGTAGAAAAAAGGAGATTTTTTTTTTTTTTTTTTTTTTATCCCTGCAAAGATGTACAGCCTCAGAAACCCTCTCTGGGGCTACTAAGAGTTGGAACTGATGCAATGACACTTAACAACAACAGCAGCATAGATTCAATGGAGTCCCTGGGTGACACTGTAGACTACTAAATGAAAGGCTGATGGCTTAAGTCCTTGTGATGGCACCCCAAGTGCCTTGGAAGGAAAGTCTGACAATCTACTTCCTCCAAATCCATCACTGAAAAGCCTGAGGAAGACATTTCTACTCTGACCCATTGGAGTATCACCATGATTTCAATGGGAGAAAGAATTAGGCTTGGTTACTGTTAAACGCTAGCATCAGGCACAATATCTGCAAATACCAGATACTCCCATATATAGATATTGGGGAAAAGACAAAAACAAAACATGATCAAGCAAAACTGTCTCTTGGAGTATCAATTAGAACACAATTAGACCAAGTCTAGCAATCAGGCACTGAGGCTCAAGGGACAATTCTATCTATTTTCCAGGACCTATTTTTGCCTGTCAATGTATGCTTGCAGCGGTTTCTGTATTACCTTTTGTAAAACTTTACTTGCATGGGATATCAAAGATATTGTCTGATGATTTCCGCATTCCATTGAGTCACCTTTTTTTGGAATGGGTACAAATATGGTCATATTAAGAGCCTGATTCATAATCACTATGCTACCTAATTGAACAGATCAAGTATGATATCATCTTTTTCCATTTCCTTGTTCCAAATAAGCAGGCCTACACTTCAAACCAGACGGATGAAAACTGGTAATAGCCAGCTAATGGATGTCAGGATCTTAGCTCATGTTATTCAAATATTCCTCCATTTATTCCTTAATGCATCAAACAGGCATTAGATGTCTAACTGGTCCAAGCATCTGGGAATTGCAGTAAATGCAAACAAACATTGTATGCATGTGTGATCTGAAATATTTACTAGTTGCGGTCTGAGGGAAGAAACAAGCCATTAAAATAAAACACTGGGTTCTTGGGCTAATTTCCAAGTTAAGTTTGAAAAAATTGAACATTTTCTTTGTTCCTTCTTTACGACTGTGTTGAATCAAGAATATAAATCCACTAGAGATTTAATCACAGTATTCCCTTTCTCTTATGTAAATTAAATTGACTATCGACATTCAAACTATTCCTCTCATCTTGACATTATAAACACTGGACCGCAGGGTAGGTTTGAACTGCAAGGTCAGTGGTTCAAACTCACCAGCTGCTCCTCAGAAACTATACAGGGTAGTTAGGAGTGGGACCTACTTGACAGCTCTTAACAACAACAATTATTATTGCGTGAGTGATACAGTTAAGAAATGCTGTTAAGTGTTTGGCTGCTACTGAAAACCTTGGAGGTTCAAACCCACCAGCTGCTCTTCAGAAGAAAGATATGCCAGTCGTCTTCCATGAGGATTTGTTGCTGCTGCATGCTGAGATGAAACAAAGGTTGAATGAAAACTTGATAATCTTGGTAAACCTTCACTTAAGTCACAATAAAAAATAAAACAAACAAAAAAAAAGGTTTGTTGTATTAAGTGCTATTAAGTCAGTTCCAACTCATAGCGACCCTGTATATGGTTTCTGAGGCTTTACATCTTTGCCGGAGCAAAAAGCCTCATCTTTCTCCCTTGGTGCAGCTGGTAGGCTAGAACACTGAACCTTATGGTTCCAAGTCCAGTGCTTCCATAAAGATTGACAGCCTTGGAAATCCTATAGGGCAGTTATACCCTGTCCTCTCAGGTCACTGTGAGTCAGAATCTACTGGATGGCAATGGATTCATTATTATCCACATATATAGTGATAAGAATCTTAGTGTAGCATTTTAGGATAAGCACTGGACTACTAACCACAAGGTTAGTGGTTCAAACTCACCAGCTTGCTCCTTAGAAACACTATACAAGGTCACTAAGAGTCAGAATCAATTTGACAACACTTAGCAACAACAGATAGTGATAGGTAGTGAGGGCTAAAGCCTGCCCTCATAAGGCTGCCCCAAATTAACTGTATTTGAAAATAAACAGAATTGAATAAAAAACTTGTTATTCAGTTTGATAATACAACTGTATTAGCATACTCTTGGGGCAGAAGACATACAAAAGTATGTGGAGGAGGGTGAAGTCAACTGGACTGGGATGCTCAGAGAAAGTTTCCTGAAGAAAGTTAAGCTTACGTCACGTTGGGAAAGGATAAAATTATGGAAGGAAGAGATGGACACTTCAGACTGAAGGGCGAGCATGCACCTAGGAACGGAGGATTAAAGCAAATTTATTCAGTCCTGGGATTATGAGGAATTCATGATTGCTGGGGAAAAAGTGCAAGGAGTTATACTGGTAAATTTGTTTTTAGATATTACTAATTTCATAGGAATAGAACCAATCCAAGACGTCCCAGTGGCTGAGTGAGTTAAGTATTGGGCTGTTAACAACCCAGCAGACATTCTGTCAGAGAAAGACAAGGCTGTCTGCACCCCTAAATATTGACATTCTTGGAACCCCTAAGGATCAGTTATACTCTGTGTTATAGAGTTGCTGTGATTCTTCACAGAATCCACAGATGTGAGTTCAGTTTGGGTTCAGGGCCATTCCACCCTCCTTGTGGTCCATCAGTGAGAATCTGCATTGAATCTTCAGTAACCACATCCTTATTAAAAAGTATGATCCCTCTTAATTTAGAATTGTCTATGGAATAAAAGAAATCCTCATGTGATACTATAGGATAAGCACTGGACTGCTAATCACCAGTTCAAATTCACCAGTTGCTCCTAAGAAACCCTGTAAGGGTCACTATGAGTCAGAGCCAACTCGATAATGCTTGATAAAAACAGCAACATGGAGTGCAAAGATCAGATGGGGAGGTTGTTCTGAAATGGTCATAGTAACTTCTGTACAAGATCTTTGTCTCTTTTATTGTTTCACCCTGAAGTATCTTTCTTATTTTTTAGTAATGTCTTCCATCTCCTCTTATTTATGTATGTGTTGGTGTGATGCTGTAGGATAAGCAACTTGTTAACTACAAGGTCAGTGGTTTAAACCTACCAGTTACTCCTTGAAAGCCCTATACAGAGTTTGTTGTGAGTTGGAACTGACCGATGGCACTTAACACCAACACCGTATATCTATGGGAGTCCTGGTGTGGTGCTATAGAATAAACACTTGACTGCTAGGTTGAAAACTAGAAAGTTTCAACTGCTAGTTTTCAACCTAGCAGTCAAGGTTGAAAACTGCAAGGTTCAAAATTCAAACCCACCAGCCACTCCTCGGAAACCCTATTGTTGTTAGATGCCATAGAGTTGGTTCTGATTCATAGTGACTCTATACACAACAGAACGTAGCACTGCCCAGTCCTGCGCCATCCTCACAAGTGTTGTATTTGAGTCCATTGATGCTGCCAATGTGCCATTCCATCTCATTGAGGGTCTTCCTCTTTTTTTGCTGACCCTCCACTTTACAAGGCACAGAAACATCATATCGGGTCTCTGTGAGTTAGAAACAATAGGACAACACTTAACAATAGTCTGTATCTATGGGAGTGTGAGTGATACAGTTTACTCATTCAGCTAGTAGCTGAAAGGTTGAAATGTTGATTCTACTCAGAGGCATCTCAGAAGAAAATCTAGCCAATCTACTTTAGACGTTGGAAATTCGACCTTGAAAATTCTATGGAGCAGACTCCTACCGTTAATACTCAGAGTTATCATGAGTTGGAGTCAACTCGATGACAAATGATTCCTGGCCCCATGTCTGTGCTTGCAGTCAACGGTCACACAACAGATCTGGACTTTGATCTGGACAAATGGTTTTCAGTGTACGTTTCCAGAATTCTTCAGCCCTTCCTAAGTAACCCTGTTCCTCACACACTTGTCAGTTTCTCATACTTTGGTGACTGGCCTATTGTCCTATTGGAAGCTATGCCAATGGTGTTTCAATTACCGGCGGGGGTGTCCATGGAAGGCAGGTTCCAATGGCGTTTGCATACTAAGGACTTACCAGGAAGAAGAAAGAGATCATCCTTCTGAAAACCTGATGAAGAGCAGTGAAATGTTGTATGATATAGTGACAGAAGATGAGCCCCTCAGGTTGGAAGGCACTCAAAATAGAACTGAGAAAGGGTTGTCTCCTCATAGTACACTTAACCTTAATGATGTGTATGGAGGGCAGATTTAAGGATTTTCATTTGCAGATGGGG
>NW_006408519.1:28191027-28193080 GCF_000296735.1 Chrysochloris asiatica
TCACAGTATATCGACAGAGAACTGCCAAAAATTCAAACTAAATTCAGAAGACATAGAACAAATAGCAGAAAAATGTTTACTTGTACATAGGCTTTCAACTGCATAGATTATGACAAGCTGTGGATAATAACATTGTGAAGAATAGGTGTTCCAGAATGCTTAATTGTGCTCTTGTGGACTCTGTACACAACAAAGAAGGATACTGAATGGTTTAGAACATGTACATCAGAGATTCAGTTTGTATGCTGAGCAAACAATCCAAGGGGCTGGATTATAGGAAACACATGGCATCAGGATTGGAAGAAGACTCACTAATAACCTGCCATATTCAGATGACCCAACCTTGCTTGCTAAAAGTAAAGAGGATTTAAAACACTTACTGATGAAAATCAAAGACTACTATCGTCAATGTGAATCGCACCTCAATGTAAAGAAAACATAAATAAATCCTCAGAAATGGACCAATAAATGACATCATAATAAATGGATAAAAGACAGAAATTGCCAAAGACTTCATGTTGCTTGGATCCACAATCAACACTCATGGAAACAGCAGTCGAGAAATAAAATGATGTATTGCACTAGGCAAGTCTGCTGCACAAGACCTCTTTAAAATACCCAAAATATCAAAATATCAAAAAGATATCAGTTTGCTGACTAAAGTATACCAGAACCAAACCATGGTATTTTCAATAACCTCATGCACATGTGAAATTTGGACAATAAGGAAAACTGTACAAGAATTGATTCATTTGAGCTGTGGTGTTGGCAAAAATATTGAAAGTACCATGGACTGCTGTAAGAACAAACCTCTTTTGGAAGAAGTACAGCCAGAATGCTCCTTAGAAGGCAGGCTAGTGAGACTTCATCTCTCATATTTAGGACTTGCTATCAGGAAGGATGAGTCCCTGGAGAAGGACATCATTTTTGGTAAAGTGGAGGGTCAATGAAAAAGAAGAAGATCCATAATGAGCTAGAATGGCTCAGTGGCAGCAGAATTGGTCTCAAACACAACAATTGTGAGGATGGCGCAGGACCAGGCAGTGTTTCATTGTGTTGTGCATAAATTCAGTATGAATTGGAATTGACTCTACAGCACCTGAAAACAACAAACTTATCAATGTGCTGTTGCAACTGTTTTTTTAATTAATTATCTTCAACAAAATTTTACTAGCATGTGATATTAATGATATTGTTGGAGAATTTCAGGATTCTGTTGTGCTACTTTTATTTGGAATGGCCACAAATATGGATGTCTTCCCTTTTGCTAGCCAGGTAGCTGTCTTCCAAATTTTTTGGCTTAGAATAATAAGTACATCAATTTGTTGAAACATTTCTATTGGTATTCTTTCAATTCCTGGAGCCTTGTTTTTTGCTAATGGCTTCAGTGTAGCCTGAATTTCTTTCCTCGGTTCCATTGATTATTGATCCTGTGCTGCCTCCTAAAATGATTAAATATTGACCAATTCTTTTTAGTACAGTGACTCGGTGTGTTTTCTTTCATATTCTTTTGATGCTTTTGGCATCATTATTTTTCCCATTGTTGCTGTTAAGTGCTGTCGACTCAGTTGCAACTCAAAATGACTTTGTATAGGGTTATGAAATGGTTATGGGTTTGAACTACCAGTGCTTATAGTCCAATGCTTATCTGACTGCACCACACCAGGACATAGAATCCTTCAACACTGCAAGTAGAGGCTTACATTTTTCAGCTTGAGCAATTCTGAGCATGTTCTTTCCTTTTGATTTTCTAGCTCCAGATCTGTGCACATTTTATTATTATACTTGAATTTGTCTTCTCTAGGTGCCCTTTGAAATTTTCTGTTCAGTTCTTTTGCTTCTTTATTTCTTTCCATCACTTTGACTACTCCACATCCAAAAACAAGTTTCAGAACCTTTTCTGACAGCCACTTTGTTTTTTTTTATTTCTTTCCTAAATTTTTAATGACTTTGTTTTCTTCATGTATGATAATCTTGATGTCATCCCACAATTCCTCGGGTCTTTTGTTCTTGTTAAGTGCCATCGAGTTGGTTCCAACCCACAGTGACCCTG
>NW_006408519.1:28194010-28195507 GCF_000296735.1 Chrysochloris asiatica
GGCTGCAACAATGGACGCAAACATTATGACAACCATGAGAATGGCTGGACCAGGTAGTGTTTCATTCTGTTGTGGATAGGATAGCTCTGAGTTGGAGCCAAGTAGAAGGCACTTAACAATAAGGAGCTTCCTTAAAGATGCTGAGCCAGTGAAAGTCCATCTTACTTCCCTTCAATGTCTGGCTACTTCGTATTGATCTGTTACATAAAATGGGAGTTTGGGCAAGACTTAATTAGAGTAAAGAGTTCTTATATGACATTGCACCGTGGGTTAATGCACCAGACTGCAAAGCCATTTGAACTGCAAGACCGGCAGTTCAAGCTCACCAGCTGCTCCTCAGAAACCCTGTATAGGGTCGCTATGGGTCAGAATTGACTCAATGGCACTTCACACCAACAACAATATGACATTGCATATGAAAATTACTTGCTCTAGTTTAATTGTTATCTTTTGAGGTCCACAGAGAAGTGACTTTATCAAAAACAAATAGCTATCTGATCACAAAATCACATTCATGCATGCTTTTGTTTCTTTTTTTCTCAGATGCCCTTCCTATTTCCTTCTAGTGGAACCCTTGCCTGAAAGAACTTAGGCAAAGGTCCCACTAGAAGGGAAAATAGCTGCAACCTGGGTGATGTAACAGCATGCGCTTCAACACATGCTCAGCGTTTCCACTCTGGTGTAGACATAACTACCTCTGAACATTCTCCTTTTAGGCTTAATCAGAAATTCTGTCCATAAATCTCCTGGTTCATATTTAATATAGTTAAGCAAATATTAACTATGTGTCTCCACCTTCTATCTATCCATTTGTCTTACTGGGGTGACTGGCATGGAACCCTGACACTGGAATCTAGATCACTAGCCTTTCATATATCAGCAGGGTTACCTGTGGTGAGCAAGTTGCAGTGGAGATTCCAGACGAAGGCTGATGAGGAAGATAAGCCCGGCAATCTATTTCTGAAAATTAGTCAATGAAACCCTTGGATCACCACATACTATCATTCAATATAGTACTGGAATCGGAGTCCGCTAGGTTGGAAGGGACTTGTGATAGTTAAGGTTCTATGCCAACTTGACTGGGCTAGGATTCTCAGTGGTTTGGAAATTAGTAATCCCTGCGATGAGATCTGTTATCAATGGAAAAGACGTTTCCTCCAAGGTGTAGCCTGCTCCCAATATATTGAACACTCGGGAAAAGCTTGCTTGCTTTTCCGCTGAGTCTGCATTCTGTATCTGGCTCTTCATCCAACATCTAGTTCTTTGGACTTGAGCCAATGGGCTGCTTTATTTCCTGTCAATCTTGGAGCCAGTCTTATCTGATCAATCTGCCCAGTTGATGTCTGTGTGACCTGCTGATCTACAGATCCTGGGACTTTGTCAGCAGCTGGCCATCTTACCTGCCCTACCTGCCTGCCTGTTGTCTGACCTGCTGACCTTGGTTCATCATTCCTGCCCATCTCTGCAATTTCTGTGTTGTTAAAGTGCCATCTAGTA
>NW_006408519.1:28195956-28200020 GCF_000296735.1 Chrysochloris asiatica
TGACCTTCTTGAGCAGTGCTTTGAAATTTTCTGTTCAGTTCCTTTACTTCATCATTTCTTCCTGTCACTTTGACTACTTTATTATCAAAAACAAGTTTCAGAGTTTCCTTGTTAGCAACTTCTCTTTATTATACATACATAAGCTTCATTGATTCTGTAGAAGCTTGGTTTTCTTTGCTTCATTGGTTGCTATGGATCCCAGCCTAAGACAGGACACAAAACACACAGTGACCGCAACATTGGACTGAAGGATATAAATGACAGTGAAGATGGCATAGAACCAGATAATGTTTCGGTGGAATATGGAATCACATGCATCAGAGCCAACACGATGACAACTAACAACGGATGCATGTCAACTCCTCCTACTACTAAGAATTTCATACATGTATTTTGCTCAGACTTGGGAGACATATGGTTAATAGTAAGTATTGCCCTTTCAATGGAGTTTCTCATTGAACACTTTGGGGATGGGAGATATGAACATAGGGAGAGACTTCAAAATTTTCCATTATCTTTTAATTCTATTTTTCACGAGCTTTTTGAAGACCCCTCCTATTATTCCTTCAATGAAGCAGAAACTATATTGTTGTTATATTGCTGAGTTGGTTCCTACACCTAGAGACCCCGTATAGGGTTTCTGAGAGCAGATGTTGGATTTGGACTGCTGACCTTGGGGTTACCAGTGCAGTGCTTATCCTACAGTGCCACACCAGGGTTCAAAATTATACTACAGGTGTGTCAAAATTGCACAAAGAAGCCATTGTTAGTTACCTTGGAAATCTAAGTACATGACTAGGAATCATGTTTTGAGTTTAATTTGGGTGCTAAAGGGCAAGTAGGCATTGTCCAGGTAGAAGAGAAAGGACATGCCTTCAGAGTAGAGGAGATAGCAAGAGCAGAAGATGGGGTTTTGAAAGCCTGGTGTTTGAGCAACACTGGATAGCCCTGCAAAGTTCAAGTGTGGAAAGTGGTAGGCTTTGGGCAAAGGCTGTTGCAATACACTTTTGCAAAAAGCAAGTTGACTTAGTTAATACAAACTTGAAGCTTTGGAGTCATTGTGTGTTTGTCTCTTCATATGTGTGTGTGTGTGTGTGTGTGTGTGTGTGTGTGCATGTTTAAATATGTATCTTCCCCAGATGTTTCTTTCTTTCTTTTAATTTCTTTTTAATTATGGCAGCTATTCACCAAACATGTTTTTGTTTATCCCAAACTGCGTATATAGTTTCAACATATGGAGTGTATTTTGTTTTACTTCAGTTTATCTTAAGAAATCAGCTTTCCTAACTCTTCTTGGCAGTAGATTTACATGATTTCTTTTCTTTTTTAAAATTTCCTTCTTTACTTTCTCTTCTTCTTTTTTCCTTTTAGCTATGACTTCTATCCATATCCCTTCCTCTTCCTTCCTCCTTTTTCCTTTTTCTTCTGAAATGGCAAGAAAATTTTCCAAAGTTGATGAATTGGCTTACTTCTTGGCAGGGATCAATAGCCATTTGGCGTGTGGACACCTAGTCCACCTAGAAAAGTCACAAACTGGAAATAAGGGTTAAAAATAAGTTGGGTATTATGTGTTCCTTTGTTTACAGTTATCATTAATCTGGTATTGAAGTTCCTTCCTAATCTGAACTCAACCAACAGAATTGCTTTGAGTTCTGGTTTTTCAAACCTTAGTGTACTTGTTCCCTCTATCCTTCCTTCTCTCTCTTTTCACCTTCTCAGCCTACTGATCTCCATTCACCCCTTAAGATCCACCTCAATTGTTCCTCTCCACTTCCTACACTATAGGTTGTTCTCAAGCAGAATAAATCATCAACGATAGCCAGAATTCTCCTTGTTGTTGTTGTTGTTGTTAAGTGCCGTCGAGTAGATTCCAACCCATAGCGACCCTGTACAGGGTTTCCGAGGCTATATATCTTTACGGGAGCAGAAAGCCTCATCTTTCTCCCGTGGAACAGCTGGTAGTTTTGAATTACTGACCTTGCGGTTCGCAGCCCGATTCGTAACCACTACGCTACCAGAGCTCCTTTGAGAGTGGAAATGTCCCGACTTATGTGTTTTGAAAGTGTCATCAGGAGGGACCAATCACTAGAGAAAGACATCATGCTTGGTAAAGTAGGAGTCAATGAAAAAGAAAGAGATCCTCAATGAGATGAGTTACTATAGTATTTGCAGAAATGGGCACAAACACAGTACTGAGTGTGGGGATGGCACAGGACTGAACAGTGTTCATTCTTTTGCACTTGGCATTGGTAAGATTCAGAACCAACTGAATGGCATTGAACAACTACGGAGTTTTGCAGTTTCCTTTATCAGTAATGTGTTGTGATTGATATTCATTTCTGTATATGTCTCTTCCACTAGACTGAGGTTTAAAATACACACATTTTTTATTGTTCCCAAATCTTCAGTGTCCAACACTGTAGCTTTGAAGTGAACACTTATAAATTCTCACTGAGCAAGCACCCAAGTGATAAGAGATCCCAAATCATAGTCTTTGACAAAAAGCAAACAATGCATCTTTAATACCTTTATAACTCTTTTAAAATTAAAACCCCTGGCCCATCTCCCAGTTTGGAGAGTGCTCAAAATGTCCAAAGCTAGGCGCTAGAGGCAGGCTACCACTTACAATGGTAAGTATAATAAGATGAGTAGGGGAAGTTAACCCTTTCTTGGTATGTGCATTAATGTGGCCGGAACTGGGCATCAAGAGGTCTCCAAACACAGTATAGAAGCACAGTGATCTATTTATGCACATTTCTGCAGTGACCCTAGGCCAGGGACATGAGAGAGTGCTTATCTTCCAGGCTGATTCTGAAAACAGAGATCCATCACTTTGTGTTGAGTTGGTTTTTGGTGATAAGAGGTCTGTAAACAACTCACGAGGTCTGTCAGGAGCATGAGAAGAAAAAGTAGTGGCACCCACAATGTATCCTAGTTGTTGGGTGCCAATGAGTTGACTCAATGACTCCATGTAACAAAATAAAACTGTCCCACAGTTTGTTTTCTTTTATGGGAGCTCCGGTGATGCTTCAGGATAATTGCTGGACTGCTAACCACAGGATCAACAGTTCAAACTCACCAGCCACTCTGTGAGAAGAAGATGAGGCTTTCTGCTCCCATAAAGCCTGGGAACCCTATACAGACATGAGTCAGAACCGACTCAATGACAGTAAGGTTTGGGGTATTGTGTTTTTTTCTGGGTGCTGTAGGATCAGCACTGGACTGCGAACCACAAGGTCAGCAGTGCAAACCCACAAGCTGCTTCTTGGAAACCCTATACAGGGTCACTGTGAGTCAGAGCTGACTCGAAGGCACTTCCCAACAACAATAATATTGACAGGAGCAGATGGTTAGGTATATTCCTTCAGATCCTCTCATGGGTTCAAACCCCTAACCTTTTGAATAGCAGCTAAGTGCTTAACAGTTAGTGATCGCCTTTCCTCATCAAATCCCTAGTGTAATACTGGATACATTGCCCATGAGCTATAAAGAGCTGTTGAATTAACACATGTATGAGCGAATGAAAATTGTGTAACCTGATAAATGGCAGGACTGCAAATTCATCAGCTTCACCAAAATATTCCAGCAATCCCTGCCTCCTCCCCCAGATATTACTATGTTTTTCTATGTCTGTGTTATATTAGTTAAGTAATGGTTAACTGAAACCTGTCTCCACTGACCTAATACCAACTCCAGGTGACTCTGGGTATGTCAGAATAGAACTGCATCCCATAGGGCTTTCACTATGACTTTTCAGAAGCAGATTGGCAGGACTTTCTTCAGAGGTACCTTTGAGTGGATTCTATCTGGCAATCTAATCACGTAGGTGAGTTCAATAAATATGGGCACAATTGTGAGACATAAATTTGTGTTTTCCATTACAAAAGTAAACCATGCTTATTGTATTTATTATCCTTTATGTAGCATGATTTATTTTAATTTAAATCTATCTTGTTGTTGTTGTTAAGTGCCATCCAGCTGGTACCGATTCATAGCAACCTTATACAGTACAGAATGAACACTGCCTGACCCTGCACCAAACTCAAAATCATTGCTACATCAGA
>NW_006408519.1:28200584-28206108 GCF_000296735.1 Chrysochloris asiatica
TTCCAAGGAGCAGCTAGTAAGCTTGTACTACCGACCTTGTGGTTCAAATGACTTTGCCTTCCAGGGCATGAACCCACAGCACCACACCAGGACTCATTCTATCTAGCCTAGTTAAGTAATCTAAATAATTTGATTTTATGATCAGAAAGGAATTATTAGTTAAACACATGACAGATTTGGATCCTGAGAATAGATTTCCTAAACTACTTACCTCCTTCCACAAAGCCTAGCAAGATAGTCCTTTGCTGATGCATGTCACTAAACTTATTCTAACTTTCCTGACTTTCTTTGAGTGAACTTCAATCAAAACTAGAGATATCAACAGTTATAAGTAACATAAAATGTGTCATGACAATAAGTCTCTGAAACCACCAGGACAATCAAAGCAGGGATCTTAAAAGTTTCTCAACACCTACTTGGAACCTTCATTCATGAGTCAATTGTCCTGGAGTAAAACTCTTTTAGAGGGGTCCTGATAGATCAAAGGTTAAGCACTTAGCTGCTAACTGAAAGATTGGTAGTTTGAACCCACTCAGCATATCCATGGAGTCCTGGTGTAATGCTTTCGGATAATCACTGGATCTCAAGGTCAGCATGAACCACAAGATCAGTGGTTTAAACTTACCAGTCTCTCCTTGGAAACCCTATACAGGGTTGCTATGAGTCAGAAAGGAGTTGACTGCACTTAAAAACAATAACAAACGCATCCATGGGAGAAAAACCTAGAAGTGCCACTATAAAGATTATAGCTTAAAAACCTTGTTGCTGTTGTTGTTAAGTGCCAGTGATGAGCCATTTCTGATTCATAGTGATCCTATATAGGATTTCCAAGGGGCACTTGGGGGTTGAAGCACTGATCTTCAGTTAGCAGCCCAGCGCTTACCCTACCGTGCCACACCAGGACTTCATAGGGGACGTTTACACTCTCACGTGGTGGTGGTGTCAAGATGAGTTGGCGTCAACTCAAAGGCAAATAGCAACAAGAGCCTTTTGAAGGAGATCAGCCCCAATCTTGCTCCAGAGACAGGTGGTCTAGTCCTAACTAGGAAGCAGACCTGGAAGGAATGTGGGTAGCGTAGTGGTTACGAATCGGGCTGCGAACCGTAAGGTCAGCAGTTCGAAACTACCAGCTGCTTCGCGGGAGAAAGATGAGGCTTTCTACTGCCGTAAGGATTTACACCCTCGGAAACCCTGTACAGGGTCGCTATGGGTCGGAACCGACTCGAAGGCACTTAACGACAACGACAAGACCTCCCACACCTAGATTCCTTTTGTTTTGCCTCAGGACACTTCAGACTATCACCTTGCTGTCACTCTTTTACAGGTGAGTCCTTCCCTCTTCTTTGCAGTGGGTGAAACCCTTTTCATTTCTCTAGTCATTAAGACAGTTCAGTTTTACTCTTAGGCTAATACACACACGTTTGAATTCCAAACAATGCGGCTTAGCAAACTATGAATGTGTACTGTCTGGTAGTCTGTAGCTGGCTTTCTTAGAAACAGCCAGGGACTGCATATTTAACGCTTAGAAGCACATTTTCATCTCAAGAGTTAAACTAATTTCTGTTGAGAACTGTCTGTCTCCAGCTCTGTTGATTTTGAAACAGAAGCCACTCTGTAAACCCCAATTTCACGCCATGAAAAGACCTCACTCTGCACAAAGCCTTTAAGAATAGTTTGGGGAAAACGCTACAGTGTTTTAACACAAGAAACCAGCAGAATGCCCACAAACCTTAACATTCACATAGGGCTTTTAAGTTTACAAAGAATTTTTCACTAGTCTTGCCTCTCTTTTTCTTGTCTTTCTTTTTATTTAGAACATTTTATTATGGATTGTGTGAAAGTTTACAGAACAAATTAGTTTCCCATTCAACAATTTATATATTTTTTGTTTCCTTACAACTCATTACAGTCCCTTCTGTGTAATGACACTCTTCCTGTTTCTATTCTCCATCTTTCTTGCTCCTTTCTGACTTTGGTAATGCTGCCTTTCTGGTCTCATATAGCTCATTGCTTTGAAGGGGATGCTCCTCATGGAGTATTGTTCCCTTTATTAACCTATTATTTGGGTGAAGGTGATCACAAGGAGTGTATTCAGTTCTAGGGTTGAAGGGAGTCTAAGGGCCATTTTTCTTAGGGCCTTGCCTCTCTTTGACATTGAGTCAAAGAAAAACCACATGGGTCAGGAGAATTTGTCACAGGAATCTCTCTCTCTCTCTCTCTCTGTCTCCCTTTTCCTCCCTTCCTCACAAGCCACCTTTACTCTCACCAAGAACATCAACTGTTTATTTCTGTCAGGACTTCCCAAGCACACCCAGCCCAGTCCATCCACCCCACACTTTGTCTTGCCAGCTTTGTCTTTTCCCTCATATATGAAAAGTTCAAAGCTCATTTTCTCACCCCTGACCACCCCTACCCACACCATTGTTTATGTATAATTATGCAACCCTGCATCCATATTCCAGAGCATCTGAAATCAGGTGCTAATTATTCATGTTTTCTGTATAATTATTGTAATATTTGTCATGCTATTAGGCTGAACATTATTTCTGTTTGTAGTTTTCTATTGTATAATACTGTTTTGTATATTGTGAGAAACATTATTGATACCGACAAATACAAAAGAAATCCAATCTGCACTCATTTTAGTGAGAGTGACGTTTTCTTTATTCAATTTTGCAAAATTGGGCACCCGACACAGTAGACATGGGCACACATGCTGCCTAGACAGCTCACAAAGAGTTTTGTATCCATTTTCCCTTCCCCCAGTTAGCATTCAGTTCACAGTCTAGCCTGGATGGCACCCTTGGTCTTAATGACTGTATAATTATTTAAAATTCCTAGTTCTAGAACAGATTTCTTCCCCCACACCCCCCACTTCATCCTGCTTACATATCCCTGGTCTAGCAATTGTCTGGTCTAGCAATCTCCTGTGGCCTTTATTCCTGAAGAAGGGTCATCTTGAGAATTTCTCATAATATACTATAGGATTGTATATACTATGTTGTTGTTGTTGTTGTCAGGTGCCATCGAGTTGGAACCGACTCATAGCGACCCCATGCACAGCAGAACGGAACAATGTCCGATCCTGGGCCAACCTCACTACCGCCGTCACACTTGATACCATCAATGATGTCACCTGGCTGACCCATCTCGTTGGGGGTCTTCCTCTTTTTCTCTGACCCTCCACCTTACCCAGCATGACATCCTTCTCCTGTGACTGTTCTCTCTAGACAATGTGTCCAAAGTATGAGAGACGAACCCTAGCCATCTTGGCCTCCAAAGAGCACTCTGGTTGTACTTCTTCCAAAACAGATCTATTGGTTCTTTTGTATATACTATAGGCATTTATATACTATAGGATTGTATACACTATATGCATGTATATACTATAGGATATATACACACACACACACTATAATACTGTTCCTGTCTATTCAACTCCAACTCATGGTAACCCCATGTGTGTCAGAAGTTTTCAATGGGTTTTAAGAATCCCTTCCTCAAAGGCAGCCCTAAGTAGGCTTGAACCTTCAGCCTCTCAGTTAGCCTTCAAGCATATTAATCTTTTGCAATACCCAGGGACTCCATTGTATCTATAGCATAGGACTAGCAATAAATATTTGAAAATAGAATGAATGACTTTTCCCATTTATAGCTGAGAAATGTGAGGCTCTGAACAACACGCCCAAGGTCATGTACCAAATAAGGATTGGTAGAATCAGGGAGAATTGAATTCACATTTCAGCATTCCACATTCATTTACTTTGATAATGTATATATATATATTGTTATTGTCATTAAGTGTGGTCTAGTTGATAGGACACATAGTAACCCTGTATAAGGTGTCCAAGGCTGCAAATCTTTGTGGGAGCAGTAAACCTCATCTTTCTCCAGTGAATTGCTGGTGGGCTTGAACCATGGACATTGTGGCTTAAAGTCCAGTGCTTATTCTACAAAGTCACCCCACTCCTTAGATATACATAGATTTTTGTTGTTAAGTGATGGTAAGTCGATTCTAACTCATAGTGACCTTGTGTAGGGTTTCCTAGGAGCAGCTGAGTCTGTTCCAACTCACAACAACCCCATGCACAATGTAACAAAACACTGCCTGGTCCTGTGCCACCTTCACAAATGTTGTTACAATTGAGCTCATTACTCTGCCACAATGTCAATTCATCTGTTTGGGGTCTTCCTCTCTAAGTGACCCTCCACTTTAGCAAACATATTGTTCTTCTCCAGGGACTGGTCCTTCCTAATAACATGTCCAAAGTATGAGAGATAGAGTCTTGCCATTCTTGCTTCTCAGGAGCATTTGGGCTGAGCTTTTCCATCATAAATTTGTTTGTTCTTCTGACAGTCCATGGTATTTCATTCTTCTCCAACACAGTAACTCAAATGGATCAATTCTTCTATGGTTTCCCTTATTTATTGTCCAACTTTCATATGCATATGAGTCTCAAATTGATATCTTTGCCCTTGAATAGTGTAAAGAAGTTTTGTGTAGTAGATTTGTCTAGTGCAGTAAGCAGCTTGATACCTTGACTGCTTCTCCCATGAGTGTTGATAGTGAACACAAGAAGAATGAAATATTTGACAATTTCAGGTTTTTCTCCATATATCATGTTGTTATTTGTTGATCCAGTGGTGAGGAATTTTGTTTACTTTATATTAAGGTATAATTTATACTAATAGCTGTGGTCTTTGATCTTCATCAGCAAGTGTCTTAAGTCTTCTTCACTTTCAACTATCAAGATTTTATCATCTGCATTTTGCGTTTTCAATGGGTCTTCCTTCTATTCTGATGCCACATTTTCCTTCATATAATCTAGCTTCTTGGACTATTTGTTCACCATGCAAATTAAACAAGTGTGGTTAAAGATTACATCCTTGGCACACAGCTTTCCTGATTTTAAATCATTCAACATCCCCCAGTTCTATTCAAAAGACTGCCTCTTGGTCGATGCACAGTTTCTTCATGAGCACATCAAATGTTTTGGCATTCCCCTTCTTCTCAATGGTATTCATAGCTTGTCATGATCTATACAGTCAAAAGCCTTTGAATATTCAAAAAAAGACAACACAGGTAAACATCTTTCTGGTATTCTCTACTTTCAGTCAAGATTCATCTGATGTTAGCAATGATACACCTACTTCAAAGTCCTCTTCTGAATATGGCTATAGATCTGGAAGTACCCTTTCAATGCACTGTCGCAGCCATGGTTCAATCTTTACCAAAATTTTACTTGCATGTGATATTAATGGTATAGTGTAAATCAAACAGTGCAGAATATTTTGGGGAAGGACTGTTGCTGTTGTTAAGTGCCATCAAGTCGGTACCGACTCATCGTGACCTTATGCACAGCAGAATGAAACACTGCCGGATCCTGGGCCAACCTCACTACTGTTGCTACGCTTGAGTCCATCGATGCTGCCACTTGGCTAATCCATCTCGTTGGGGGTCTTCCTCTTTTTCTCTGACCCTCCACCCTACCAAACATGATATCCTTCTCCAGCGACTGGTCCC
>NW_006408519.1:28206733-28220588 GCF_000296735.1 Chrysochloris asiatica
CGCAGGTTGTTAATGAGTCTTCCTCCAATCCTGATGCCACATTTTTCTTCATAGAACCCAGCTTCTCAGATTATTTGCTCAACATACAGGTTGAAAAAGTATGGTGAAAGAATACAACCTTGTCGCACACCTTTCTTAATTTTAAACCATCCAGTGTTCCCATGTTCTGCTCAAACAACTGTCTCTTGGTCCAGGTACAGAATCCTCATGAGCACAATTAAGTGTTCCGGAATACTCATACTTCAAAATGTTGTCCATAGATTGTTATGATTAACAAAATGGGAAGCCTTTGCATAATCAATAAAGCACAGGTAAACATCTTTCTGATCTTCTCTGCTTTCAGCCAAGATCCTTCGGACATCAGCAATGATATCCCTCGCTCTGTGGCCTCTTCTGAATCCAGCTGGAACCTTTGGAAGTTTTCTGTCAATGTATGATTGCAGCCATTTCTATATTACCTTTAGTAAAACTTTACTCGCATGAGAAATCACAGAGATTGTCCTATGATTTCCGCATTCCATTGGGACACCTCTCTTTGAAATGGGGACAAATATGAATCTCTTCCAATCAGTTGGCCAGATTAGTTGTCTTCCAAATTTCTTGGCAGAGATGAGTGAGTGCCTCTTGTGCCTCATTTTCTTGAAAGATTTCAATTTTTATTCCATCAATTCCTGGTGCCTTGTTCTTTGCCAATTCCTTCAATGCACCTTGGACTTCCTCCCTAAGTATCATTGGCTCTTGATCATATGCTACCTCTTGAAATGGCTGAACATTAACCATTTCATTTTGGTACAGTGTCTCTGTGTATTCCTTCCATCTTTTCTCGATGCTTTCTGCATCATTCAATAATTTGCCCAGAGAATCTTTCAATAACGAAAGTCAAGGCTTGAATTTTTTCTTCAGTTCCCTCAGCCTGAGAAATGCTGAGCATGTTCTGCCTTTTTGGTTTTCTGATTCCAGATCTTTGCACATTTTTTGTAATATTTGGCTTTATCTTCTCAAACTGACCTTTGAAATTTTCTTTTCAGCTCGTGTACCTCCTCATTTCTTCCATTTGCTTTAGCATCTCTATGCTGGAGAGCAAATTTCAGTGTCTCTTCTGACATCCATTTTGACCTTTTCCTTCTTTCTTGTCTTCTTGACAACTTTTTTCTTTCTTCATGTATGATGTCTTGATGTCATCCCACAACTCATGTGATCTTCGGTCTTTAGTGTTAATGTATCAAATCTGTTCTTCAGATAATCTCTAAATTCAGGTTGGATAAATTCAAGGTCATACCTTGGCTCTCGTGGACCTGTTTTCATTTACTTCAGCTTCAGTTAGAATTTGCATATGAGTAATTGATGGTCTGTTCCACAGTCTGCCCCTGGCCTTGTTTTGACTGATGATATGGAACTTTTCCATCAACTCTTTCTGCAGATGTAGTCAATTTGATTTCTATGTATTCTGTCTGGTGAGGTCCATGTGTATAGTCGTCTCTTATGCTGTCTAAAGAAGGTATTTGAAATGAACAAATCATTGATTTTGCAGAATTGTATCATGTGTTCTCCAGCATCATTTCTATCACCAAGGCTATATTTTCCAACTAATGATCCTTCCTCTTTGCTCCCAGCCTTTGAATTCCAATCACCAGTAATGATCAATACATCTTGATTGCATGTCCAATCAATTTCAGTTTGAAAAAGTTGGTAGAATTCTTCTATTTCATCCTCACTGGCTTTAGTGGTTGGTTCATAAATTTGAATAATAGTGGTATTAACTGGGCTTCCCTATAGGCACGTGGATATCATCCTATCACAGACAGCGTTGTTCCTCATGACTGATCTGGGTATGTTCTTTTTGACAATGAATGCCAACATCATTCCTCTTCAGTTTGTCATTTCTGACATAGTAAACCATGTGATCATCAGATTAAAAATGGCCAATACCAGTCCATTTCAGCTAATACCTGTCCATTTCAGCTAATACCTAAGATATCAATGTTTATGCATTCCATTTCATTTTTGACAACTTCCAATTTTCCCAGATTCATACTTTGTACATTCCATGTTCAGATTTTCAGTAGATGTTTACAGCTGTTTCTCTTCATTTTGAGTTGTGCCCCATCGGCAAATGACGATCCCACGGGCTTTTCTCCCATGGGCTTTACTCCATTCACATCATCATAGTCAACTCTACTTTGAGGAGGCAGCTCTTCACCAGTTGCATTTTGAGTGCCTTCCAACCTGAGAGGCTCATTTTCCAGCACTATATCTGTCAGTGTTTCTCTGTTATTCATAAGGTATTCAGTGACTAAATATTCGGAAGTAGTTCGTGACTCCTTTTTCCTGTTCTGTCTTTGTCTGGAGGCTCATCTGAAACCTGTCTACCATGGGTGACCCTGCTGGTACTTAAAATACCTGTGGCATAGATTTCAGAATCACAGCAACTCACAAGCCACTATAGTACAACAAACTGACAGACGAGTGGTGGTGGGGAAGGATTAGAAAGCTTGAAATATCAGCTTTAGCAGTGTATAGATCTATATGGAGAACATGTTGAGAGACAGTCATTCACATTTTTATATTTTTGTTTAATAAATATTTCTGCAATTTTGTAGCAATATTTTTCACTTTTACTTATATGTATGCATATATTTTTTTGTATACACCCACTCCTCACTGATCAACCTGATTGGACCCCAAAGATCTGGTCATTATCCAAAAATTAGCATTATGTTAAAATGTAGGATGACCACATCAGATCACAATAATTCATTTTTTCCCATTTAAATCAGCATGTGGGATCACCTTATTCATCTTGATAAAAACCTTTATAACTGTAATATCTAGAGGAAATATCAATCATCCGTAAAGTCAAAACATTTATTTCACACTGATAAATATGTTTTAATGTAGCTCTGTGTCATTAGGAAAGTGATTTAATTTTTCTATCCACCAGTTTTTTTTAGTCCTGGAGAATAAAAATGAAATATTTAAACATTGTTTCTGAAAAAATAAATCTCTAATATTTTGTTTACTTTGTTTTGATTTTCAAGTGTATTTCTAAAGGCAAAAACACTTTGTGGGCTATGTCCTGTTATTAACAACAACAAAAAGTTTGGCCAGTGAGTGACTTAACTGTAGCTGTTCATTAGATTTACAATGACACTTTTAAAGAAATATGTATGTTTCAATACTACATAAGAATAAATGATCAGAATCTTGAAGTGTGGGGTTAGTATATAATGTTTCTTTTAAGGCTATCCAGGTAATTGCAGGGGGCTGCTTGAGTTGAAAATTACTGACCTAGAAGATTGGTAAGGTATCTTTTAGTTGTAAGATGACAGAATACATAAAACACCTTCTCCTTTATATTTTGTTCACATTTCAATCCCACTCACTGTTTGTTTTTTCAGCTGATATTTTCTTCAATTTCATAAATGCTTCTGTTCTCTCTTCCCATTTGCTAGACATGGAAACCAATAGGAGAGACACACCCACTAGATGTTTCACAAAGCAGAGACTATGTGGAAAATGAAAGAAACAAAAATTTCGGAGCAAAAGCTTAACAGGCATCATTAACTTTATTCACAGGGTCTGGAATTTGCTGATCCCAGAGTCCTATTCTGTTTAAAGGCTGACGATACATATTTGCATCTTCAGATTCTTTATACTCTGAAATTTCTAATTTTATCTATTTATAAGTTTTGACTGGAACTATTGCAAGTTTTGAATAATAACAATAATATTTATTATGAAATCATCCCATTTAAACAATAGAATCTTAGAAAAATATTTTTTACACTTACTACTCACTCATGGAGTCCTGGTGTGGCACTGTGGGCTATGCATCAGACTGCAAAATCATTTGAACTGCAAGGTCGGTGGGTCAAGCTCACCAGCTGCTCCTTGGAAACCCTATACAGGGTCGACATGGGTAAGAATCAACTCAATGGCACTTCACAACAACAACAACAACAACTCACTCATTGACTATCTTGTTATCTGACATTTCACATTTATGAAAGCAGTGAAAAATCTATCTGACTGTCTACACATCAGTAACATATATCTAGCAGTACTGAACACCAAGGTGCTAGTTGAGCTTAATGCTGGTTGTGATGCTTAAAATGATGAGTCAAGTTGGTTGGATCATGGTGCTTAGTGGTTTGGCCTTTATGTAATGATGTAATTTGGCAGTTACATAATGATGTAATGTGGCAGTTACGTAATGATATAATCATCCTTCATTTTGTGATCTGATTTGGTCCTCCTCCATTTTTGCATAACACTGATTTTCACATAGCGACTTTGTCTTTGTAACCTAATCATGTCAACAAGATCAATGGTCTAAACTCACCAGTCACTCTTCCAAAATCCTATACAAGGTGGTTATGTCTCTGAACCAACTCGAAGGTACTGAACAACAACAAAAGCCACAAGGTCAGTGGTTTGAACTCACCAGTCTCTTCACGGGACAAAGATAATGACTGTCTGCTCCTGTAATCTCAAAAACCTTCAGAAGCAGTTCTGTTCTATTCTCTTCTACAGAGTCACATGAGTTGGGATTGGCTTGATGGCAGTGGGTGGAGGTAGTGATGGGATATATACTATGGCTGGCTCCTCCAGACTCAGGTCTTATCTCAAATACTGCTTCTTTGAGAAGTCTTCCCTGACTACCTCAGCTAATGCTGTAGACTTAACTTTTGGTAGGCATAATTCTAGTGTCACCTCAATGATTCATAATCTCATAAATCTCTTTCTTTTGAGTTTGGATGGTACCGGTGGATATAATAAGATATTGTTTTCAGGAGGATGTTAAGTTATGTGGCACAATGATTATGAAGATTTAATTAGAGTCCCCAGTCAGTTAACTCAAATTTAATCAAAGAGGAGAATAGGCCTGACCAAAATCAAGCAAGCCCTTTAAGGCTAAAAGATTCTTCTGTTGAAGTGGACGAAGTAAGCAGTCATACTCAGAGAGGGCTGATGGAAGGGGACAGATGGCACAGACCTGAAGGGTCCTTATAATTCTAAAAGTTACTTCTGACAGTCAACAAGGAAACAGCCACCTGAGTCGTATAATTGCAAGGAATCAAATGCTACCCATAACCTGAATGAAGGGGACTCTGAGCTCCACATGAGATTGTGACCTCAGTGACATTTGATTTCAGACTAGTGTAACCTTGAACACAGGTTCCAGTTAATTCAACCTGTCCTCCTAACTCAGGGAAGCCGAATGATGATGTATTTGTGTTGCTTTAAGCTGTCATTATAACCTGTTGCCATTCAAGGTGATTCCAACTAATGATAATTCTCTAGGAGCCCTGATATGATGCTGTAGCATAAGCACAAGACTACTAATTACAAAGTTAGCAGTTCAAGCCCACCAATCACTCCTTGGGAACTCTATACAGGGTAGCTATGAGTCAGAACTGACTTGATGGCACTTAACAACAACAACTGGACAGAGTTGAAATTTCTCATGGAATTTCCAATGCTATAATCTTTATAGAAGGAGCTCTGGTAGCGTAGTGGTTACGAATTGGGCTGAGAACCTTAAGAGCAGCAGTTCGAAATTACCAGCAACTCCCTGGGAGAGAGATGAGGCTTTCTGCTCCCTTTGTAAAGATTTACAGCCTTGGAAACCCTGTACAGGGTCGCTATGGATGGGAACTGACTCGATGGCACTTAACAATAACAATCTTTATAGAAGCAGATCTTAATGTTTTTCCTTCAGCGGAAGTGCTGAGTAGGTTCAAACTGACAACTTTTCAGTTTTCAGTCAAGCATTTAATGGCTGCATCACCAGGACTGAAAGCTGCTAAATTCCCAGAAATTTGTTATGCAACAATAGTAGATGAATACACTCAAAATCATTTTCTACCACACTGCATTATTTTCATTTTATTCATAGCTTAAAACCCCTTGAAATTATCTTATATCGTTTCTTGTTTATTTCAGTGTCTCCCTTATAATTTTAGTCTATTGGATAAAAACAACTTTGATCGCAAAACTGATCTGTCCATTCTGACTATTTGAGAAGATGAATTCAAGCATTATAAATCTGTTTCTACTTTTCTGATAATAAAAAGTAGAGCTGACATGCACTGCAGAGTATTGAAGTTTTCCCAGTGGGAATGAATAACCTCACTTTGATAGTCTTCAATTTACTAAATAATCAAATAAAGGGCAAGACTCAGCATCTTCAAAATGCAAGAAGCATCAAGGCAAAATTTCACATACATCAGAAGCAAGAAGCTCTATTGTTTTGCAAAAAACAAACCAAAAAATACAAGTGTTTATGGAAGCCACACAACATTTCAGTGCAGAATTTGATTTTGCAAAATGAACCATTTTTCTTTAACATTTGGATGTCACTCTCTGCAGTTATTGTGACCACATATGGTGATGGTACCAGAAAGGTCCTCCCTCTTATGCTTCCTGCCCAAATTGATGCTTACTCAGAGCTTCCCACAGCTTGGCCTGCTTCCTAACTGTGTGCTGTTGGTACCTTGAAAGGTAACAGCTATCTCCCTCATTTTGCCTGTATCAGAGCTGTATGAAGCTCTTTTGTTCTATGTTAGCAAGAATTGAACTATGGGATGAGCTTCTTTTACTCTGACTGAATTAACAAGCAAAGGCATATATGCTGTTGTTGTTGTTGTTAAGGACCATGGAGTCGTTCCAACTCATAGTGACCCTGCACAGGGCCGTAAATCTTTACAGGAGCAGAAAGCCTCATCTTTCTCCCACAGAATGGCTGGTAGTTTTGAACTCCCCACCTTGCAGTTAGCAGCCCGATTTGTAACCACTATGCTACCAGAGCTCCTAGTTCATTGTTTTTCAATCCTTATAACTCTCATGTACTAAATTCTCTAGGGAAAACTTTCTTCAAACATAGAACTTGAACTCCTTATATTGAGAGTTGCTGTTATTATATATTAGCTGCCATTGGGCTGGCTTTGGTGTATAATGGCCTTATGGATAACAGAAACACACACACACACACACACACACACACACACACACAAACAAACAACTTTGCCCAATCCTGTGCCATCTTCACAAGAGTTGGTAGTTTAATCCCATTGTTGCAGCCACTGTATCATTCCTTACCTTGTAGAATGTCCCTCTTTTTTATTGACCCTCTACTTTGCCAAGCTTCACTGAAAACTTTGGAGGAAAAACAAGGCTCCAGAAATGGATGGAATATCAATCAAAATGTTCCAACAATGGATGCAGTGCCCTAGGTCCTCACTCATTTATGACAAGAAACTTGGGAGACAGCTGCCTGATCAAATGACTGGAAGGGATCCATTTCAGAGAAAGGTAACCCAATAGAATACAGAAATCATCAAACAATGTGGTGGTTATGTGCCGTGGAGTTGATTCCAACTCATAGTGATCCTGTATAGAGTTTCCGAGGCTGTAATTCAATTTAGAGAAGGTAAAGGGACTGGAAGAACTGAGGAAATAAATGAGCTGAACAGAAAATTTCAAAGAGCAGCTTGAGAACACAAAACCAAATATTATAATGAAATGTCTAAAGACCTGGAGTTAGAAAATCAAAAGTCAAGAACATGCTCAGCATTTCTCAGACTGAAAGAACTGGAGAAAAAATTCAAACCTTGAATTACAAAACTGAAGGATTCTAAGGGAAATTGTTTGAATGATGCAGAAAGTATCAAAAGAAGATGGAAGAAATACGTAGTCACTGTATTGAAAAGAAGGGATTGATGTTCAATGATTTCAAAAGGTAACACATATGATCAAGAACTAATAGCATTGATGGAAGAAGCCCAATCTGCACTAAAGGTATTAGTGAAAAACAAGGCTTCAGGTATTGATAGAATACAAACAAATCTTTCAACAAACTGATGCAGCACTGGAGGTACTCACTGATCTATGTCAAGATTTTGGAAGAGAGTTACCTGGCCAACCAATTATAAGATATCTGTATTTGTGTCCATTCTAAAAAGAGATGACCCAACAGAATATTTAAATTATTGAACAAAATCATTAATATCACATACAAGTAAAATTTTGCTGATAATTAAAAATAATTATCAGCAATTAAAAAATGTTTGCAACGATAAATGGACAGGGAATTGTCTACAATTAAAGCTGAATTTAAAAGAAGATGTGCAACTAGAGATATCATTGCTAATGTCAGATGGATCTTGGCTGAAAGCAGAGAGTAACAGAAAGATGCTGTTGTCAATTGCCATCGAGTTGGTTCCGACCCATAGCAACCCTGTATATGGGGTTTCCGAGGAGCAACTGGTGAGCTGGAACCACCAACATTGCAGTTCAAATGGCTTTGCAGTCTGGCGCATTAACTAGCTTGTGTTTTATTGATTATGCAAAGGTTTTAGATTGTGTGCATCATGACAAACTATGGATAACATTGCAAAGAACAGGTATTCTAAAACACTTAATTGTGCTCAGGAGAAACCTATATACAGACCAAGAGGCAGTTTTTCATACAGAACATGGGGGGATATTGGTCTTTTAAAATAAGGAATGATGTGTGCCAGGGTTGTAATCTTTCACCATATATATTCAATCTGCATGCTGAGCAAATAATCTGAGAAACTGGATTATATGAAGAAGAATGTGACATCAGGATTGGAGGAAGACTCATTAACAACCTGTCATATGCAGATAAAACAACCTTTCTTGCTGAAGCAAAGAGGAGTTAAAACACTTAATGATGAAGATCAAAGACTACAGCCTTCAGTATGGGTTGCACCTCAGTAGAAAGAAAGCAAAAATCTCCATAACCGGACCAGTAAATCCCACCATGATAAATGGAAAAATGATTGAAGTTGTCAAAGACTTCGTTTTTCTTGGATCCACAATCAACACTTATGGAAGTTGCAGTCAAAAAATCTAGTGATGTATTTTATTAGACAAATATGCCTCATAAAAGCAAAATATCAATTTGAGGTCTAAGGTGCACTTGTTCAAAACCTTTGTACATTCAATAGCTTGATATTCATGTGAAAGTTAAACAATGAATGAGACAGACCATAGAAGAATTGATGATTTGAATTATGGTATTGGAAAATAAGATTAACAGTACCATGGACTGACAGATGAACAAACAAATCTTTGATGGAGGACGTACAGCCAGAACGCTCCTTAGAAGCCAACATGTCAGACTTCATCTTTCATACTTTGGATATATTATCAGGAGATACCAGTCCCTGGAGAAGAACATTATACCTGGTAAAATGGAAGGTCAGTGAAATAGAGGAAGATCCCCAATGAGACAATACAGTTGGCAGCAGCAGTGGGCTCAAGGTCAACAATAATTATAAGGCTGCTTTAGGAGTAGGTAGTGTTTCGTTCTGTTGTGCATAGGGTCACTATGAGTCTGAACCAACTCATCATCACGTAACAACAACACAGTAGGTTCCAAAGGCAAAATATTGTATTAATGCTTTCATGTATTATCTACTGAACTCTATAGACTAATAGTTATTCCCATTTTATAGCATTCACAGACATGCTTAATTTTCTCTCAGGTATGTCATATAACAGAGAGAATAATTATGACCTCTGTAGTGCAGCTAATTTGTAAAAACACATTTAAGATACTAACCACCACCACCACCTACTGCCATTGAGTCAATTCTGACTTGTAGCAACCCCATATAGGAGATCTGGTCATGTGACATGAAAATAATCACACAGTGGGAAAACTCAAGAGTTTTGTAAAAAGTAACTGAAGACTTCATCGGAGGAAGGCTTCCTTCTGAACTCAAAGATGACAACAAAATAGCTATGCATAATAAATGAGTAAATGAACAGAGTACACTTAAAAAGAAGATTGACACATTGGCAGCAGCAATGGTTTCAAACGTAACAGCGATTGTGGGAATGGCATAGGACCAGTCAGTGTTTCGTTCAGTTGTGCATAGGATCATTATGAGTCAGTTGGACTGACTCATAAGCACCTAACAACAACAGAGGAGAAGATTAGCTAAAATGAACTGCATAGATTTGAATGACATTTCAAGAACTCCACTCATAATGAATCTGTAATGAAGTAATTAAACTAAGACAAAGAATAGATAGAAAATAAAGGAAGAAATGCATAGAATTTGGAATCATAAGATTTGCATTAAATGACATATTTTACTATCTACTTGCTTTTGTGTGTGACCTTAGACAATCTGCTTCACCTACCATGAACAAGTTTCCTTCTCTGTAAATGGAAATATGGTTCTATCTCAAGTAATCTTTATGAGAGAAAAACAAGAAAGCACTTATGAAAGTACTCTATAAATAATTTAATAGTCTACAAGGTTATTGAATGCTGATGATGGTGGTGGGGATGTTAAAACAATGCTAACAGTAATGATGATAATTAAATACTGTAATCCAACCCAACCCAATATGATTAAATTTATTAAGATGCAAATACATTTATCTCTCTATCTTTCTATCATTTCAGAACCCAGAAGGATTATATGAATACTAAAGATTGGTATTAATTCAGTCCAGAAAATACTTAGTTAACCTTTTCTTCACAAAGAATGAGGTTTCCTTGGAAGGCTGCCTTAATTTCCCATGCAAAATTTGACCTGTACAGTTACAGATAAGAAGTTCAACCTTGAATGATATGATTTAGGTACTTTTCTAGGTTAACCTTAGAGTGTTTTCCCACCTGAGTAGTCATAGTCAAGGATATAACTTCAAGGACACCACTATTAACTCAGGCCCTCTTGAGGGCCCCTGGTCTTCTGGAATGGTGGTACTGACATTGTACTAAGGAAACTCAAATTTTTAGATCAAGGTATAATTCTAATAACACAATATCTTTATTGCTCTTTTGGGAGAAGACATTAGATTTCATTATGAGTTCTTTTTGTGAAAACAAGTTTGTTTGTTTTTCATTTTTATTGTGAATTGAGTGAAGGCTTGCAGACAAGATCTTCAGTTTTGTACTCAAGAAATCATACCCTTTGTTTCTTCTCAACTGTAATGCCCTGCATGCAACTTTCCACTATTTCCTCCTTCTCATCCCATCCCAACTTTGCCCATAGTAAATACTGCCCTTTTGATCTCTGAATGGTTGATCATTCTGAGCACACCTTACTAGTGTTGTTCCCCCAATATTGTTGTTGCTAAATGCTATTGAGTTGGTTTCCATTCAGTGACCCTGGAGAGACCTGGCAGAAAATTGTGCCACGAGGGTGAGTTCCTTTTCATACAAGAAGGCTGGTTGAGGATCATTGTCTTGGGTTTCTCCAATCTCATTTTGATCAGTAAGTCTGGTCTTGTTTTCTCTCTTTCTCTCTCTCTTTTTTTTTTTTTATAATTTTGTGTCCCCCACCCCCATTCTTTCCTATTCTACCCAGGACGTTCTAATGTGATCCCTTTCAGAGCAATTGGTAATGGCAGCAGGACACCATCTAGTTCTTCTGGTCTCAGAATCATGGAGACTGTGGTTCGCCTGCTCCATTGGTCCACTGGATGAGTTGATTCCAAGGGTCTCCAATTTTCATCACTCTTTTTTCATCTGCACATGGAGAGACAAATAGTTGCATGGCTGCTCACGAGCTTTTAAGATCCCAGATGCTACACAAAAAGCAGCATCTTGAGGACAACGTAGGGTAGAAAACATTTTTTGTGGTGTCCTCTGAAGCTATGATTCTGAGCCCCCAGGCTCAGCAATTCATTGCCTTAAAATGTTTGATGAAAACTAAGAAGTTTTCATCATTTTGCCACCTGTATGCTTCATTACATTCATAGATGTGTTTGCAGCAAAGGTAAATACCCATGTACAAATATCTGCTGTCAAATGCTTATATATTTTGGGGTCTAATACTAGTCTTCTTCCTATACCCAGTCAGCCTCTGTATCCATTCATAAATATACCCAAAGAACACTGTTGTTCCAGGGTTGCATATATAACTCTACCTCTATCCCCTTTAACCCTTGCATACCTCCCTGTGTCTTCACATGTCTGTATCATCCTACTGCTTACCTCCCTCTTCTTGTATATTGTCCTCCCTGTCACCTGAGTTAACCTCTGACCAGTAAATTAGTATCCTTTAGAAACTGCAAATAATGTTTCTTTTAATGTGAAAATTTTTGCATGAGTTTTTGTAATAGTGATCTCAAACAATATGTGTCCTTTTGTATTGACTGATTTCACTCAGCATATTGTCCTCCAGGGTTCATCCATGTTATGAGGTGCTTGGCAGATTCACTATTATTCTTCAATGTAGCATAGTATTCTAGCATATGTATGTACCAAAGTTTGGAAAACAAGTTTTCAGAGGAGAAATACATGAAACTATTTAGTGGAGAGGACAGAATTGGAAGAAGAGAGTTAGTACTTACATAAAAGGGGTGTTTGTTGTTGTTGTTGTTAAGTGCCATTGAGTCGGTTCGACCCATAGCGACCCTGTACAGGGTTTCCGAGGGTGTAAATCCTTACAGGAGTAGAAAGCCTCATCTTTCTCCCGCGGAGCGGCTGGTAGTTTCGAACCACTGACCTTAAGGTTCGCAGCCCGACATAGATGCAAAATTGTTGTATTGCTGTTAGGTGCTTTTGAGTTGGTTCTGACTCATAATGACCCCAGGTGCCACAAAGTGAAACATCACCAGTTCTGTGCCATCTCACAAGAATCGTTATGGTTCAGCCCATTGTTAGTCATTGTGTCAATCCATCTTATTGAGAGTCTTTCTCTTTAGGAAGCATGATGTCTTTCTCCAGATACTGGTACCTCCTGAAAACATGTCCAAAGTATTTGACAAGTCTTGCTATCCTAGCTTCTAAGAAAGGATGCAAAATAAGGAATTTATAAATTTAATATAAGACTCACTGGGATTAAAATACTAGCTTTACTTTGGGCCTGATTATACTGTATTAGAATGGATGCTATTATATTTTAAAAATAAGTAACATTATTATATACACCATTGAATTGTGAGGAAAATTGCCAAATAGTTTTCCACAAAATGTAGTTTCCCCTGCCTTACCAAAGGTAATCTACCTGCTTCTCAGTTCCACCAAAATCCCAGCGAGTACATTTATGGGTGTTAGATTCTTCAAAGCTTTGGCTGTTATTGTTAAGCTGATTCCAACTCACAACGACCCTGTCTAGGATTTCTGAGGAGCAACTGTTGAGTTTGAACTACATAATTTATTGTAATTATGCCACTAATTTCATAAGTGTGATTACTTGTCATATTTTCTACAATGAAATACTTTTTTACTATAGTTTATTGGTTAAGCATCATCTTCATTATGGCTGACATGCTGTAGTCCAGTTTTGTGGCCGCTGCATTTCGAGGGTCTCCCAGCATAGCGTACTCATCCTTTACATTATATGGAGCAATATTCTGTTGTGATCTATAAGGTTTTCATTGACTCATTTTGGGAAGAAGATCACCGGCACTTTCTTCCTAGTCTGTCTTAAGTAGAAACTTTGCTGGAACCTGCCCACAATGGGTGACCCTGTTGCTATTTAAATACATGTATTGTATTTAAATAGCAACAGTAATTTCAATGACATTCCTTCCAGCTTCACAGCAACACACCAACAGGTGGTAAATAATTCATGTTTTTGTTGCTAGGTGCCATCAAGTCAGTTCCTAGTCATAGCGACCTTATGCACAGCAGAACAAAGCACTGCCTGATCCTGGGCCAACCTCGCTATTGTTGCCACGCTTGAGCCCATTGATGCTGCCACTTGGCCAATCCATCTTGCTGGGAGTCTTCCTCTTTTTCTCTGACCCTCCACCTTACCAAACATGATATTCTTCTCTAGCAACTGGTCCTTCCTGACAATATGTCCAAAGTATGAGAGACGAAGTTTGGCCTTCTTGGCCTCCAAGGAGCACCCTGGCT
>NW_006408519.1:28221438-28227622 GCF_000296735.1 Chrysochloris asiatica
TAGAAATCAAATTGACTACATTTACAGGAAGAGATGATGGAAAAGCTCCATATCATCAGTCAATAAAGGCCAGGGGCAGACTGTGGAACCGACCATAATTGCTCTTATGCAAATTCAAACTGAAGCTGAAGAAAATGAAAACAAGTCCATGAAAGCCAAAATATCACCTTGAATTTATTCCACCTGAATTTAGAGATCATTTGAAGAATAATTCATGTAGTATTTATTATAGTCTATGTATTGTTACTGAACCCAGTGTGGCATTATAGGATAAGCACTGGATTCCTAACCACAAGGTCAGTGATTTAAACCCATGGGCTGCTCCTCAGAAATCCTATATAGCAGGGTCGCTATGAGCCAGAACTGACTATATAGCATTAACAATAATTAAAACACACATATATTAAATAATTTTATCTTTACAGAAATCTTATAATGTATTTGTTCATTGCATTGTCAAGAAGTACGAATAGAATTTTAGAGAGGTAGATTTAATTTAATGTCACACAAGAACTTGGAAGCTTATTTTGACTCCTTCTCTGCCCCCCAAATTCCCACTTACAGTTGTACTAGTATCTCTGAAGCAAGAAATTAAAGAAGGTAGATTTGTACATAGTGTAAACAACTGGATCCTTGGATGGCCTGCTGGAGCAGAGCAATTTACTCATGCTTTAGCAACTACCTATTTTGGAGCTTTGGATCAGCACTGGACTGTGAACCATCCAAGTTCAAACCTACCAGCTGCTACTTAGAAACCCTATGCAGGGTTGCTATGAGTTCGAAACAACTCAATGGCACTTAACAGTGCAACTACAACATTGCTGAATGAAAGATGATTTTATCTTATTTAAGCCACTGTAGTTATGGATACATTTATTACAGTATATTTCCAAGTACTCGGAGTCCAGGTGTGGTGCTGTGGGTTAATGTGCTGAAGTGCAAGGTCAGTTTGAACTGCAAGGTTGACAGTTTAAGTTTACCAGTTGTTCCTCAGAAACCCTATACAGGGTTGCTATAGGTCGGAACAGATTTGACGGCACTTCACAACAACAATAAACCCAGTACTCAAACAAATATAAACCAATCCATAAATCCATTGCTATCAAGTTCATTCCAATTCCTAACAATCCTAGAAGACAGAACCCTATCAGACGTCTAAGATTCTATAGCTTTACAGACACAGACTGTCACAGCTTTATTTTATTAAAAGGCTGGTAGGTTAAACTACTGACAATTCAGTTAGCAGTCAAGGACTTTAATCACCACACTACCAACTCTTCCTATAGCAAATATTGTTACTTGTTGTCATTAAGTGCCATCGAGTCGATTCTGACTCATAGTGACCCTGTATAGGTTTCTAATGAGCTGTATATATATATTACAAATATACCACCCATGAACAACATCTTGCCAGCATGTTGGGTACAGCTAACATGTTCTTGAGGAGTCCTGGTGTAGTGTTGTGGGATAAAGCACTAGACTGCAAGTCAGTTTGAACCACAGGGTCAACAGTTCAAATTCACCAGTTGCTCCTAGGGTCACTGTGAGTCAGAACTGACTCAACGGCACTTAACAACAGCAAGTTGTTGGGACTACTTAGATTGAATTAAGTTTCCAATAAAATGAAATCCTCCTAAGTCACATCATGGCTGTGTCAGTGTAGTAAAAAGATGGTTTGTAATTTCTGCAAAGAAGAGCTATTGTTAAGGTTTAGCTCCAATTTTCTACAAATGTTTTGAAATCTCTTCATATAAAGACAATGCCAGTTTTTAATATGTACTGAAAACTCATTGTCACACAATCAGAGATACTCAAGTTCATGTAAGCAATTATTTATTTTCCATGAAATCAAGATAAACAGGAAGCCAAATTGTAATCAGAAGCTACTGCCTAGTTTCATAAGAAATAGATATACTCGGAATCTATGCAATCAGCTCCTTGAGTCTCTGTAGACAGATAAGTGCATATAGGAAGCCAAATGTTAATCAAAAGGATATTTCATGAACATGGACTCAGATGTAGGGAGTTTAATGATTCAGATATCTAGAAATGCATCTTACGATAAGGATGTCCTTGGCAGTGGGAGCAGATATACCATATGAATGCATAGGAAACTTCAATTTCCCTTGGTCACTTCTGAATTCAAATCCCTGTTATAACTGCATTCCAGTTCTTTGCATCTTTTTACCTGTAGATCTGGTTCAGTTGTGGGGTTTTTTTTGTTTTGTTTTTTTTAAAGCTTTTATTGTGAATTGAATGATAGTTTACATGTAGAACATCGGTTTACACTCAACCTATCATATTTTGTTTCATTGTAATGATTACAATCCCCTCCATGAACCATCAGTTAGCAGTATTTATTTGCCTCTATTTCCTCTTTTATTTTTTTTTTCCTTTATGATGTACACAAAACTATGCAGGAATATATCATTGTTTAAACAACCAAAGGGCACAGCCTCCTGCCTGCCAGTACACAGCCTTTCTCTTTCCATGAGTCTAGAGTTCTCAGCTGCTTTATCTCTCCATGCCATTACTTCTGCCTTCATCTCTGGAGTTGCTCCTTCTCTGGTTAGGGTCCCAAGTTCTGCTCATGTTCTTCTTTCCTGATGCTCCTAGGGTTCCTCTGTTCCCACAATATAAAATTAACTACTCCCCCCTTTTTGTTACACAATTTCTACCTTTACAGCTGTGACTATTGCAATTAGTCATGATAACAATTACTCATTATTGAATCAAAAGAATTCAATCCCCATTTCCTTTCACCAGACCCATACAGACAAGATTAAAACTATTCAGTGGGGATTCTACCTATCCCGTCATACTCGGAAACTAAACTCCCTCTTGAAAACTTATAAGCCAGTCACTTTGTGCTTTAATAGCCACTCCCATTTTGAGTAGCCAATGTCTAAGTTGCCCATCCCTGTCAACCCTGTGTACCGAGGGGGTGGGAGTGATCCTTGCTGTAAAGACTTGCTCCCTTTTTTGAGCTACTACATCCATAAGTGTAGGTAAAGTTTATCAAATTGTAGCAGGTTACTCTTTTTTTTTTTCTTTCTTCTTTCTTCTTCTAGCTCAGTTCTGATCATCCAGCCGTTGAAGCCAGGTCAAGTGGGTACTATCTGCAAGTATGGGTGTTCTTGTGCATCTCTCCTCACTTCATATCAGCTGGACACTTCACTCTCCACTCTAGTTCTCTGTGGCCATGCCATTTCATCTGGGCCCAAGAGTCCCCAGGTCTTGCTATACTGCTGGCCAACCAGGTCTCAACCCGGGGTCACTGGAGTCTAATAAATGTGGTCGGACTTAGCTCTTAACTTCATTGTTGTTTCCCCCTCTTCCCCTTATTGGTGACCAACGTGGTCACCAGCGAGACCACATGCTTGTTCATGTATTCTGAGTCTCAGTCTTGGAAGGAGGTTTGCTCTGAGGGGAACCGACCACTTGCTGAGGCATTCATTTTTGTCTTTTAGATTTATGTAGATAATCCACGTTTTCAGAATCACTGGGTAACTTCTTTAATTTCTATTTTTTTGCTAAATATTCAGCTACATGAAGACAAAATTTGGGTATCTGTCTTTTACACTATTGTTTTCCAAAAAGAGCCACAGTGCTTGAGGCCTATGAGCCAAGTAGTAAAAATCTATGAATTTAGAGTTTTAGAAAATCTGTTAAAGGAAAGAACACTTTATCAATTTTAATAATGGACATGGGGGAAAAATGTAATGCATTTTTTTAAAGTTTTTATTGTGAATTGAGTGATAGTTTACATTGGAAAACATCAGCTTTACACTTATCCTATCATATTTCATTTCAGTGCAATGATTATAATCCCCTCCACGCATCCTCATTCAACAGTATTTGCTTCTATTCCCTTTGTTTTTTGTTTTGTTTTGGTGGATGTACACAAAATCACTCAGCAGTAATATCATCATTCAAACAACCAAACGGCATACCCTATAAGGCTGCCCCCTGACCACCAGCACATTGCTCCATTCTCTCCACATCATCATCTCTGCCTCCATCTCTGGCATTGCTGCTTCTCTAAATAGGGTCCCACACTTTGCTCCCGCTCTTTTCCCTTTATGATCCCAGGGTCCTCTGCACCTGAACTGCAAAATCAACCACTCCCCTCTTTTTGTTACAAAACATGTACCTTTACATTTGCAACAATCACAATCAGTCCTGATACCAATTATTCACTATTGAGCCACAAGAGTCTTAACCTCATCTCCTTTCATCAGCCCTGTCTATACAAGTTGAAAACTACTCAGTGGAGATTCTACCTTCCCTTGCACCCTCTGAAACTAAACTCCCTTCTGAAAACTTGTAAGCCAGTAACTTTGGGCCTTTATAGCCCCCCATTTTAGGTAGCCAATCCCTAGGTTGCCCATCCTTATAAACCCTGTATACAGAGGGGGTGGGAATGATCTTTGCTGTGAAGATTCCTTCCCTCTTTTAAACTGCTACATTCATACGTATAGGTCAAGTTCACCAAATTGCAGCAGATTACACTTTTTTTTTTTCCTGTTCTTTCTTCTTCTAGTTGAGATCTGATCATCCAGCCACTGAACCTAGGTCACATGTGTACTATCTGCAAGTATAGGTGTTCTTGTGCATCTTCTCTCACTTCATATCAACTGGACGCTTCAGTCTCTGCTCTAGCCCTCTGCAGCTATGTCCCTGTCCATAGACTCAGGAGTCCCCAGGCCTCACCATACTGCTGGCCAACCAGGTCTCTCTCCAGGTTAATGGGAATCTATTGAACGTGGTTGGACTCAGACTACATTTTCATTGCTGCTTTCCCCACACTTCCCCTCATCGGTAGACCAATGTTGTTGCCAGCAAGATTACATGTCTGTGTGTATATTCCCTTTGAGTTTCAGTCTTAGAAGGTGGTTTGCCCTGAAGGGACTTGATTGCTTGCCTTGCTGGCTCCCCTTAGAACAACTTGCTTGTTCTTATGGTAGTCGATCAGACTGCTGTTTTTTTTATTTTTCCTGCTGGTCTTTCTTTCAAGAAGTATCTTCTGTTCCTCTAGCTGCTCCAGGCTGGTCTGCTTGTCTTTTCAAGTGGAAATTTCCCACCTCAGAAGACTCTGCATGGGGATCAGGATTCCACCTAAGGTCTTATACACTACGAAGGCTCCACAGGAAGCCTCTTTCACTGGGCAAGTTCTAGCACCCCTTTTAGCTATTACAATCAGTTATAGATAGGCTGAAGACAGGCTTACAAGCTTTCTATAGAGATGTTTCTGGCTATTCCTTTCTCGCCCCCTCAAATATCTATTTTACAATAGTAGGCAAGGGAAACCAAGATTCATAAGACAGTAAAGCATCTTAACATTATTTTCCCTCTTTTACCCATTCAAACTATGCCTTAATCCCTGTATCACAGAGCCCTGTTGTTCTAAGGTTGAGCATACATTTAGTCCATGCAAAGCTGCCTAAACATTCTCCTATCTGCCTTGTTCTTAATTCCCCTCCCCCTTCTTGTGTATTGCCCACCAAAACGCGAACTATCCTGTGTCTATTCCCTACCCTGTGCTCTACCTTCCCTCTCTTCCCTCATAACCCCCCTCTCCCGCCACATACACACACACACACACACACACACACCTGGTATCCAACAGAGAATTGTTTTTTCCTTTTATTGCAACTAGCTTGATATATATTTTTTCCATCCTTTAACTTTTAGTCTGTTTTTGTCTTTGTATGTAAGGTGTGTCTCTTGCAGGCAGCATATTGAAGGGTCTTGTTTTCTTATCTATTCTGCCACTCTCTATCTCATCACTGGTGCATTCAATCCATTGACATTCAGTGTAATTATCGATAGGTATGAATTAAGTGCTGTCATTATGTTAATTTTTTGTGGTGCTGTTCATTCCTTTGTTCTGCATGCTTTCTTGTGCTAAGTTTATGTTTTTTGTGTTATTCCTTGTCAGTTGTTTTCTTAGTTTTAATGTTTCCTTGTTCAACTTGGATCTTCATTTTCATGTTAAGTTGTGAAGTATTGACTTTCTTTGGGGTTACCCTATAGTCTATTAAATTTTCCCTCCATTTAAGACAGTTTATTGTATCCTGCAATCTACTTGACCTCCTCACCACCTGGATCTCTGTTCCTATATTTTCCCCTTTGACATTGTTATAATTTTGATCTTTGATTGGTATCACAGGTCCTCTGAATT
>NW_006408519.1:28228102-28237357 GCF_000296735.1 Chrysochloris asiatica
TTTAAGATGTTAGGGAAATTTTCTTCGAGAACCTCCACAACTATCTCCTCTGTGATCTTTGGTGATTATTCCTGTTCTGGATGCCAATAATTCTTAAGTTGTTCCTCATCATGTTATCCATCATGAATCTTAGACTCTTCAGATTTTTTTTTTTATCCTTTTTTCTATTTGCTCTTCTATCTTAGAAATATTGAGAGGTTTGTCTTCCAGATCTCTGGTTCTGGCTTCCAGCTCTTCAATTCTACTCCTTTGCCCTTTCAGGGTATTGTCCATTTTTTATATTTTATTATTAATCATCTGGATCTCTTTTTGCAGGCTTTGAATTGTTTCCACTGCTATATCTATCTTGTTTGATTGTTCCTATTGCACCTTCCTGACTTCTTCCTTATTTTCCTCCACCCCTCTGTGGAGCATTTTGATTTGTCTCCATATCATTCTTTTGAATTCCTTCTCCGGCAGATCCAAAGCCTGTTCTTCTTCGAATGGGGAGTCTATGTCTGCCTCTAGCTCACTTGTCTCAGTTACTGTTTTCTATTTTTGGACATGTGCTGAAATCTTTTGTTGTTGTTTTTTCTTGGTCATTTTCAATAGTTAGATGTGTTTTCAATGATTAAATGAATGTATGTTGTTGTGTTGATAAGCTTACTGTGTGTGTACTGGTGGATGTGATCTGGAGATAGGCTTCCATTTTCACATGTAATGCTTAGCAGCTAGTATTGGCTCCTGTCCAGATTATGGGATATTATGTGGTGTGCTTGTATCTTGGCAATATGGTCACAATTGCTGTCTCTCCTTGAATAAATGTAGGGAGAGAAAGCTCCCACACCCAGGAAAAGTGAGACCAAAGGAACAAAAATGGAAACAATATAAAAGCAGAGACAAAAACCACCACACAAAAACAAAAATAAAACCTTCACCAACTGTCCAGTAGCCTTTGCTGCGCAGGTCAGTGTGTGTGCACAGTATAAACCTCCAGTGATGGGTAGGGGTGTCCACTTGCTCAGGCCCCTCCTCTAGTCACCATCATGGAGGTACAAGATAGATAATGAGAAATGAATGGAAGAAAGATTGTCCACTATTTTTATCTCTGAAGGTCAGTTAGGTATCTGTGTATGCACAGCATAATTCTCAAAATAGCTGCGTCCTTGTATTTAGTAGTTGCTGTTGGGTCTTGCCTTTTATGTTGGGGTTTTACAAGGTGCACATACAGTTTGGCTTTGTGGCCAGACCTGCTGTTTCTTGTTAGAGTCCCACCTAGGTTAACTTTAGGGCTGAGTCCCAGAGTCAGATGTTATAAGAAGCAGCCAAAGAATCAGCCTGTTGGATTGCTGGGACTCCCAGGGACCTCCTCCCTGTGCTGTGGGAAACTGTAGGTGCAATGTTGAACCCTTTTTGGGGTGTGCTTTCACCTGCCTGAAGGTGTTGAGTCTCAGCAGAAAGGGTATGATGGGGAGAGGAAGAAAGAAAAGTATAAAATCCATCTCACCTCTTTTTCCAGATGCTGTTCCATGGTCTTTAGCACTGTGTCACTGTATCAATCTAACTGTGGTTGTGGCCCTACCCTCTGATCTCAGCCCAAGCTGAGGGACCCTGCAGGGAGGGTCCTGATGGATTCAGAAATCACTGTGCTTTCCTTCCACAGTCAGATTTCTCCACTGGTTGGTACAGGAAAGTGATGCTCAGCACTTTATGTTAGATCCAAAACTCTGGAGCTGCTCTGAGAAAGCTCCTTCTCTAGTTTTTCCATGCCTCTGCTGAGGAGCCTCTTCTACCTGTCTCTGCTTCTCTTTTTTTTTTTCTTTTAGTGTAGGTATTTTTTTCTTAAGATTTTACAATAATGGTCTTATGCAGTGCTTCTTCTTTGGTAACTGACTAATTTCACACAGCATAATGTCCTCAAGGTTCATCCATGTTATGTGGTGGCTTACAGCTTCCTTGTTATTCTTCAAGGTAGCATAATATTCCATTGTGTGGATGTACCAAAGTTTGTTTATCCATTCTTCCATTGATAGGCATTTAGGCTGTCTCCATCTTTTTGTTGCTGTGAATAGTGCTGCTATGAACATTCGTGTGCATATATCTACTCGTGTTATGGCTCATATGTCATGTGGATAAATACCAAATAGAGGAATTGCTGGATTATAAGGTATTTCTATTTCCAACTTTCTGAGGAAGCACCACACCATTTTCCAGAGTGGTTGAACCATTTGGCAATCCCACAAACAATGTAGGAAGGTCCCAGTCTCTCCACATCCTTGCCAGCACTTATTTTCCTCTATTAGTGCATTTTTACATTAGTATTTATTATCTTATATTAGCTAAGTATTTATTATCTTATATTATATTTCATAGCCCTTCAGAAATACAAGATTAGTATAATAGTGAATATCTTTAATTTCTTGTGAAATTATCATACTAGATCATCAAATTTAATTGCAGGCACATAATCTGAGAGCCAATAAGAAGCTGCTATTTTTCTAGTATTGCAAACACTCACTCTCAGCATTGTTGTTGTTGTTATTAAGTTCCATTGAGTCAGTTTCAACCCATAATGACTGTACATAGGATTTTCAGGGGGCAACTGGTGAGGTTGAACCGCAAACCTTGCAATTCAAACCAACTTTGTAGTCCAGCACATTAACCCACAGTACCACACCAGGACTGCTACTCTAAGAGTGGCTAGCAAAAAAAAACTGAAAAAAGGAATTTTAGACAATGGGAAATATTATCAAATATATTTTCCAAATAGAAAGCAGGCACATATATTTGAGAATTTCAGCAAAATACCTCTAGCCAAGATTGGTTGCTAGGCAAGAACTGGAAAAGAGGACATGGGCTTACCCTTTGCCTGATATTTAGGTGGTTGCCATTAAAAGGGAGGAAAGGAAACAAGTGTTTATTTCAGAGCTGAGTTCCAGATACAACCAAAGTTGTTTTACTCTCACAGATGCCAACTGTCTTCCTGTCTCTCTTCACTAATTATTGCATATTGGACATTATAAACCTATGTCATCTCAGGCAATGGCTCTAACCTGTGCTGTTATATGATGCCCATGTGATCTATGCTCTATAGCGTAATAGTAATGACAATAGAAGTGACTGTTATTATGACTTCTGACTAGCATGTCTCTGTGTACATTAGCTATTATGATCTGCACAGCAAACTTATCATTGGTTATTATTATCCACTTTTCACAGATAAGGAAACCAAAAAGTATAAGTAGATTGTGAATGCTCACAGAGCTAATAAGCAGTTCGGTAGAGACATAATTGAGGATTTTCTTACACCAATACTTCCTGCAAATCCTTATAAAGAAAGCCTTAAAAATGAAAGTCCAAATTAAATATGAACATTCCTTTCCAACTCCTGGGTCTACATAATGTCCAGTCAAAAGCTCCATTCATTCAGATCAGCCTAAACAATCCAATTAACCCACCAACCAACCAACCCACAAATAAATTCTTATTTTGATATTTGTAGAGCCAAAACAAGGTCCCTAGATGGCACATAAAGCTTGCTCTTGGCTCCTCACCAAAAGGTTGACTATTTGAATCTACCCAGTGAAGCTGTAGGAAAAATTCTTGGTGATTTATTTCTGAAAAACTTTAGCCATTGAAAACCCTATAGAACACATCTCTACTCTGACATACACAGGGTCACGATGAATCAGAATCCACTACATGACAGTGAATTTAGACCAAAAAAAAAAATACAATTGAGAAACATTATTTCCATAGCTTCACTGATCTTAAAATGTTGTTGTTGTTAGGTGTCATTGAGTAAATAATGACTCATAGCGACCCTATGCACAACAGATTCAAACACTGCCTGGTCCTGTGCCAATCTCACAATCATTGCTATGCCAGAGCCCATTGCTGCCACCACCATGTTGATCCATCTCGCTGTGAGTTTTCCATTTTTTCTCAGACACTCCACTTTATCAAGTATGATATCCTTCTCCAGGTACAAGTCCCTCCTGATAATATGTCTGAAGTATGAGAGATGAAGTTTGGCCATCCTTGCTTTCATGGAGCATTCTGGCTGTATTTCTTCCTACACATTGATTTGTTCTTTTGGCAGTCCCTGGTACTTTTAATATTCTCCTACAACATCGTAACTCCAATGCATCAATTCTTCTACAGTCTTTCTTTTTCACTCTCCAACTTTTGCATGTATATGAGGTTATAAAAAATACCATGGCTTGGGTCAGGGGCACCTTAATTCTTAAACTGATATCTTTGCTCTTCAACACACATTATTAAATAAATTAAAACTATGAAGCCTTCTGTGCCTTCTTATTTATATCTTATTTAAGGAGCACTGGTGGCACAATGGTTAAGTGCTTGGCAGCTAACCAGAAGCTTAGTGGTTCAAACCCACTATCTACAGGATAGTTCTACTTTGTTCTATAGGGTCGTTGTGAGTTGGTATGGATTTGACAGGAATGAGTGCATCTTATTTGGTCTAACTTATGTTACTTCAGAAATTTGGTGGCTTAAAAAAACTGTTTCTTCCAGCCAAAAATGTGTTTTCTAACCTACTATCTAAGAAAGGTTTCAAACATGAGAGGCAGGGAGATGGTCAATTCAAGCCTTCTTCCAGATGTTTGGGTTTTGAGGCAGCCAGTACTATTCGCCAGCTGGAAAGTAGATGGGTTTAGGGAAGGATGATTTCCACCATGGAACTTGAATAAGTCATCACTTTAGCCTTCAAGGCAAGATCCTTGATAGATATGAGATTCCAAAGCTCTAGGGAAAACATGCTTCACTTAAAGGAAGGATGTGGCTCAGTTAGGCTTGACTTTTCCAAAGAAAGTGGTTCTGAGAAGTTCCTCAGTAAAACATAGAAAATGCTGTGTTCTGTGCTGATTCTCTACCCACTGATGACTAATTATTTTTATATTGAAGTTATTTGCAATGTAAGCCTATGACTGTCAATGGGTTCCTGCATCCCCCTGATTTCTCAAGCCAGGTTGATATCTGCCTAAGTGGTAACCATAAGCTAGATGGTTAGGTTGGCAGAAAGGCCATAACCCATACTCTGGGACTCAATCTCCAGCTCTGATCATGTGTCCCAACTCCCCCCTATTTGTAAGAAATAGTCCATATTTATATCTCATATTTGATATCCATAGCCTTGCTTTGTTCTTTGTACTTGGCCTTTTGTGTACGTGTGTATGTGGTGGTGGGGTGGATTTTGTTTGGAGTTCCATATTTCTAAACCCAAGAACTATCTTTATTCTTTTCAAGTTTGCTTGAAAATCCCAACGTTCCTGTCCAGGCCCTTTGCTAATGTGTCAGCCATTTACACTTAGTAATAATATTCCCCATTACCTACCAGCTACCTGATTTCCGGACTGTCACTTGCTCTGAATTCCCGTATTCTCAGTAAACCTGCATATATCATTCAGCTAACTTCTATTTCACATTTGAGGTTTGCCTGGGTACCATTTTGTTATTATATTATTCCCTGATTGTTGGTTGGTTGGTTATGTGTCATGGAGTTGATTCAAACTCTTAGAGACCCTGCACAGGGTTTCCAAGGCTATAAATCTCTATGGGAGCAGAAAGCCTCATCTTTCCCCCATGGAATAGCTAGTAGTTTTGAACTGCTGACCTTGCAGTTTGCAGCCCTATTCATAACCACTACGCTACCAGAGCTCCTTTTAGTCTTCCTTCTTTCATGTGGTTTCTCTCCTTCCTATACCCATCTCCCCCTGAACCTTCCTGTTTGCTCCATCCCACCACATTATTAGGGTTTTTGTGGACATATGACACACAGACCCCATAAAGCCCAACTGCTGAATACACATGCAAATATTCCACTCTGGTCAGTGTGGGGGATTGCATAACCCCATATGCCACACGGCATTGCTGACACATTATCTTGCAGGAATGATTCTTTTTCCTGAAAATAATCACAACCAGAAGTATTAAATTTTGCAATATCCTGGGAAGCTACTTGAAATGCTTCCTGAGAGTTTTCTTGTTCCAACCAAAGTAGATTCCAGGACTGACATTTGATGTGTAAATCGAAGAGTGAAAAATTCCTTGGAGAAGGTTTAAGTTAAGTCTCATCAAGTCATTTCCGTCATATAGAAATCCTGGATAGGGTTTCATAGGAGTGGCTGGTGAGTTGGAATAGCCAACCTTGTAGTTCAAATCTACCTTTAGGTCCAGTGAGATGGAAAGACCACCTTCAGAAGTTTGTAGACCTAGATGGATAATATGTTGAGAAACAATTGCTACATGCTTTGATCTTTTTGCTTAGGAAATATTTCTACAATTTTCTAGAAATACTTTTAGGCTTACCCTCCTAGTACATATACGCATGGTCACTGAAGCAAAAATCTTAAATGACCGGACTGAAACTCAGACAAAACCAGAACAAATCAGAAGGACAGTTAATCTTCTAAATTGACCAGGTCACATTTGTAATGCACACTACCTTGTTGTTGTTCAGTGCCATCAAGTAGGTCCCAACTCATAATGACATCATATAGGGTTTCTGAGGAGCAGCTGGTGAACTTGAACCACCGACCTTGTGTTTCAAACCAACCTTGAAGTCCAGCGCTTGAATCCACAGTACCACACTGGGATTCCCACTACCTTAGTCATCACCTAAAATATACAGGCAGCAGTGATGTTCACTAGCATACTGTAAGTTCTACTTGCAAATGCATGCAAAATAGGATGACATAGACCATAGTCACAAGAAAGCATGCAGTCCAACAAATTTATATTTTGTATTGAACTGATTCTTGAGAAAAATGATTGACCTTACCTAGAAATGTAATCAACAAAGATTTTTCCTTAAATGCAGAGTAGCTATTTCATTCATTTATTCATCTACTCATTCAAACAAAATACTTTTGGAAGGCATCTATAAGTATCAGGTACTCTGTTAGGGGAAGTCTTGGTGTGGTGCTGTGGGTTAATGTGCTGGACAGCAAGGTCGGGTTGAACATCAAGATTGGTGATTCAAACATTTGGCTACCCAAAATGGGGGGAGGGATACAAAGGTAAGAAGTGACTGGCCTATAAGCTTTCAAAAGGGAACCTAGATCGACAGGGTGGGGAGGATGGTAGAGTCTCAAGTGAGTAATACCCAACCTGTCTAGGAAGGGCTGATGAAAAGAAATGCAAATGAGTTGGGGGAGAAGGGGAGGAATTGCAGCAAAGAAGGCATGGTTGAGATTTGCCATGGACTCCCGATGACCTTGGAATGAGAGAGAGAAAAGGATGGGCTGACAGGTTGGAAGTTCAGGGTGATGTGTGAACTCCTGAGTGCAAAGATGATGCATGACCTTTCACTGAGGGCTAAAGTTAAGAACTAAGCAGCCACTGGATCTGAAAAAGGAGGAGGTGTGCGAGAACTCCCAGACTTGCAGACAGTAGCCATCAGACCTAGCATGGATGGCTTGCTGACCAAAACTTGACCAGATGAAGATACAGAGGTATGACACATGGAGCAAGTGTAAATTGCTACAGCCTGATCAACTGGACCCTTGGTTATAGGTAAGGCTGCTCAAAATGCCAACCAACCAGGGACGGATTCTCCATGTCAAGGATAAAGTATGTCTTTTCAGTCCACTGGGCTGATAGAGATGGGTAACTTAGACTCTGGCTACCAAAATTGTGGGGAGGGAGGGTGGTGGCAATAAATGCACAAAGTGCTGGCTTACAAGCTTTCACGAGGATGCTTAAAGTCAGAACATGGGGGGTAAGTCAGAAACCCTACTGAATAATTTCCCTCCTGTCCAGACAGGTCTGGTAATGAGGGGGATAAGACTTTATGACACTATTGCTAGTAATTGTTTTGGGATCGAATGCTGATTGTCACAACTATAAATGCAGAAGAGGTATGACTAAAAGGGGGAGCAATTAATCTGTCTTCTCAGGAACAAGGATAGGAGGACCATCAAGAGGGAAGAACATGAGAGGAGTGAGGGATCCTAACCAGAAAAGCAGCAACAATAGAGATGGTGGTGGAGGTGCTGGCCTAGAGGGACAGAACAGCAGTGGACTGTAGGCCCATAGGCTGAGAAAAACAGGGTTCTGTGGAGACGAGGCTAGCTTGCACAATGTGCCCTTTGAATATTCTAAACAAATACATACTTACAATGTGATATGTGTACACCAAAAAAAAAAAAAAAAAGGGTAATAGAGGTAAACTGTTGGCTAAGGGTGCATGGAGGGTGTTGTAATCATTACATTGATCTGCCGAATGTAAAAATGGTGAGATGTCCTATAAGCCTTCACTCGCTCAATACATAATAAAAACTTAAAAAAAAATTGTGAGTAATTGTTAGCAGGATTCATTGCAATTGTCACAACTGTAATTGTAGAAGATGTATAACTGAAAGAGGGGAGTAATTAATCTTTCATTTCAGGAACAGACAATTCCAGGACCATCAAGAAGGAAGAACATGAGTGGAATGTGAAATCCTACCTAGAAAAGCATCCACAGCAGAGATGGTGGCAGAAGAGACAGCACGGAGAGACAGAGCAGCTGTGGGCACTAGGCCCGTGCCCTGAGTAAGACTTTGCCTGCGGACAGGAGGTTGGCTTGCAGAACATGACCTTAACACAGTTAAATGAATATAAATGTTTTTTGCTTTGTATGTGTACATCAAATACATTTATTTTATTCATTCATGAAATATAACATGTAAATGGGGAGCCATAGGGAGGAAGTAGGATCACTGTTGTTGCAGGGAGAGGATTGTAGTCACTAAGATGAAACAAAACATATAATTTGTAGAATGTAAAGCTGATGATCTTGTCACTCAATTCACAACAAAAAATTAAAAAATAAAATAAAGTAGGTCTAAACATAAAAGCAAAATGTCATTTGAAATAGAAATAAGTATAAGAATTTTCTAAGTGAGGAATTCAGGCTGAAGGAAGTTCACATATAAATGTCTACACGATAATAGAATCATAGAACACCTTCTGGGAGGAGGACGCTGTGGAGAACAAAGGGTTATATAATCTCTCCTTACTTATTAGCATGGTGAGGTTCCAAAACACAAGCAGTTAATGTGCAAATGGGGGATGACTACTAGATCACAAAATGGAGAATAACTACATCCTAATGTTTGGTATGAGTCCTGCACAATGCCAGACTGCAAAGCCATTTGAACTGCAAGGTCGGTGGTTCAAGCTTACCAGCTGCTCCTTGGAAACCCTATACAGAATCGCTACGGGTTGGAAACAACTCAACAGCACTTCACAACAACAACAACAATGTTT
>NW_006408519.1:28237737-28243487 GCF_000296735.1 Chrysochloris asiatica
TTTTTTTTTTTTTTGCTATTGTCATAAATGCTGGCTCATGAGATTGTGTTTAAGTGGAGAAGGCATGTGTGAATTTGGAAGTCAGTTTAGGTCCGTTCTAACCTCAGAGTGCTTTGGGTACTCCTTTGCAGTGCAGTAACTCATGGTGTTGTACCTGGGGTGAAGGAAACTGACTGGTGGAACCCCTCTGGGTGAGTAGAGGGGCCTGGCTAGCCCTGCCCCACCTCTTCATAGGGCCAAGTACCCCATTCCACCACACCCACCACAGCTCCAGCCTTCTTCCATTGGCCAAGTTGGGGACCCTCCTTTCCTTCCAAAGATGGAATCACAGTCCACCAGTCCCCACCCTGACTGGAGGCAGGAGAGGTGGAGTGGGGAATAGGGTGTTAAAATACTGGCTAAGGGTAATTACAACCCTAGTGATGCCTCTACCTTCAAAGCTCCTTACTCTGCCGTGCTGGTCTGCCCACCATGCTGCTGCTACAAGCGGTGGGTGTGCTCATTCTGGATCATGCTAATAGCGTCACGCCACTAGTGACGCCACTGCTACTTTGGAGAACAGAAGCAGATCATGAAATCTCTCCAAAGTCACAATTTGCTTTTCCCCAAAGTAGATCGTAAGGCAAGTTGAGCATATATTTGAAAGGAGCTTTGGTGGTACAACTGTTAAGAAAGGTTGTTGATGCAAACTCACTGAGTAACTCTATGGGGGAAAACCTTGAACATTACAGCCAAGAAAACCCTGTTGTTGCTGTTAAGTGCTGTTGAGTTGGTTCCAACTCATAGCCACCCTGCATAGGGTTTCTGAGAAGCAGCTGGTGGGTTTGAACTGCTGACCTTGTGATTTGCGGTCCAGTGCTCATCCTACATCACCATACCAGGAGTCTGAAAACCCTGTGGGCACCTCTAATCTGTCATATGGGGTCACTAGGAATTGACAAATGGACTCATCAGCATCTAACAACAATGCCAAGTTTATTTGGAATGCAATTTCAGAATCAAGGTGGAGAAATGGAAAGAGGAGCTAGAGCAAGGAGGAAAGTCATCAAAGGATGCTCTAAAGATTAGGTGGAAACCAGGATTTAATTTTTCTGAAAGATACTGTTCCATCAAATCTGAGAGAGCCAGGGCACTCATTCTTACTCTTAATCCCATCCTACTAGGAACACTATTAGCAAAGAAAGCCTCCAGTGAAGAGATAAAGGAAATGCTCAGTTATAAGGGAGCTCTTTGGAGGGACCTCCTAGGTGTGCCAAGAAGATATAGAATAGAAAGAGAACTATTTCTCTTCTTTCTCTAGCCTCTTCTGTCTGGGAGGCACCAGAGGAAACCCCTTAGAAGGGGTTGTGAATATTAAATCATTAAGGCCTTTCTCCTCATCATCTCTTTCAGTAAATCTGAACCATGCTCAAATCCCATTGCTCATGATGGGGTCCAACTGCCTGCTGAGAGGATCTGCTTTTAAAAGCTGAGGCATCCTAATTGCAGTCAACAGGCTTCCTTTGAATGCCTATGGGGCTTGGGAAAGCAAACTGTGTGGTTGTTATTTGTCCTCCCTGGGATATACAGTATCAAGAAACAAGGCCCACCTTCCAAGGCTTCCATCTCTTTTGTTTCTCCAGATTGCAAATGACTTCCTTGTGTGGGATGCATTAAACTCCTTTGTGTCCCAGTATCAGCCGGAGGCCTGCTCAGTGTACACTCTGGCAGCTTTCATTATGAGGAATAATAGGCAACATGTTTCCTTAAGATTTGTTATCTTTTCTCACTCAGTCCCAGCCAATGTGTCTGCTGGGCATGACTTGGGCCCTGCTTTGGTGCAATAGTGTGGAAGGTTAGATAGCAAAGCAGCATTTGTTATGGGATCCCAGCTAAGAGGCTGACATCTGCTGAGTATTCCGTAACTTTCTTTGAACATAATTAAATACAATCACCCGCCACCGCCTTGGCCTCCCACCATACACCAAGTTAGGAAGGGGAAAGAATCTGACATCAAACCTATGTGGAAGAAATGCTGAACTCTGAGGCAAATCCAACCTCAACTCATCCATCAATTTCCTTAAAGTTTCTTTACTGTTCCCTCTTTTCTCCTTCCTTTTTTCTTTTTTTCCTTCTGTTGTCCCTCCCTCTTTCCCTTCCTTCCTTAATATTCTTGGACAACTAACTGGAAAAGATCTATATGTGTTCCATTTCTAAAGAAAGATAATCCAACAGAATGGAGAAATTATCAAAAAATATCATTACTATCACATGCAAGTAATTCTGTGCAGAGAATAATTTCGAAATGATCTTAAGAAGGGCATTGTGGTTGGTAAAGTGGATTTTCAGTGAAAAAGAGAAAGACCCCCAACAAAATGGATTGGCCCAATGGAAGATGCAATGGACTCAAGAACAGCAAGAATTGTGAGGAAGACGCAGGACAGGGCAGTGTTTCATTCTGTTATGCATCGGGTCAATATGAGTTGGAACTGACTCATTGGCACCTGATAACAACAACAAGCATGGCATCGACAGGGAGAAATAAAAAAATCAAGCTGAATTCAGAAGAGGACATGGAACGAGGGCTACCATTTGTGACGTCATTTGGGTCTTGCTTGAGAGAAAGGACACCAGAAAGATGCTTACCTGTATATTATTGACATGCAAAGTCATTTGACTATGTAAACCACAACAAATTATGGATAACATTGTAAAGAATGAGAATTCCAGGACACTTAATTGTGCTCATGTGGAAACTGAATATTGACTAAGAAACACTCTTTTGAACAGAATAAGAGGCTACTGTGTGGTTTAAAATTAGGAAAAGTATGCACCAGGGTTGTATCCTTTCACAATAGTTAGTTAATCTGCATACTGAGTAAATAACCCTAGAAACTAGAACTTATGAACAAGAAGAAAGCAACAGGGTTAGAGAAAGACTCATTAACAACTTGTAATATGTAGATGACACTACCTTGTAATGATGGCTTACAACCGGGCAGTGTTTTGTTCTGTTGTACATAGAGTTACTATGAATAAAGGCATTAACAACAGACAAGCACATAAGTCAACACATTATAAATCTTTGTTGTACTTGCTTCAGCTAGCATTTTTGGGAAGGGTTACATACTCACTGTGCTCTGGAACAAACACATGATGAAAAGAAAACTATAAGAATGCCTCTAGCCCAAGTAATAGGATTGTCGTGGCTTCATACAATAAGCACTAGACTGCAAACCACAAGGTCTACAGTTCAAGCATACGAGCTGCTTCATAAGAGAAATATGGGACTTTCCCACTTCCTTAAAGGTTTAAAGCCTCAGAAGCCCTATGCAGGATCAATAGGAGTTGGAACCACTTAAACCACAACAACACAGCAAGCCAAAACAAAGTATTTCCAGTGTTGGAGAAACAGCATGTCCAAGCTAGAAGGGACTCCTTCTTTCATTATGTGGTTGTTGTTGTTAAGTGTCATTGAGTCAATTCCTACTCATAGTGACCCTGTATAGAGTTTCCAAGGACAGGTTGGTGGGTTTGAACCTTGTGGTTAGCAGTCCAGTGCTTATTTTACAGATCACAACAGAAGTCAGTATACCACTGCTGTTGCTGTGTGCCATCAAGTTGGTTCTGACTTATAATGACCCTGTATAGGGTTTCCAAGGTTGTAAATGTTTATGGGAGTAGAAAGTCTCATCTTTCTCTCGAGGAGCTTCTAGTGGATTCAAACAACTCACCTTACAGTTAGCAGTCCAACGAGTAATTCACTATGCTGCCAAGGCTCCTTGGTGGTGGTGGTGGTGGTTATGTGTCGTGGAGTCAGAACCAACTCATAGTGACTCTGTACAGGGTTTCCAAGGCTGTAAATCTTTATGGGAGTAGAAAGCCTCATGTTTCTCCCATGGAACAGCTGGTAGTTTCGAACTTCTGACCTTATGGTTCACAGCCCGATTCGTAGCCACTATGCTACCAGAGCTCCTTTAGGACCCAGTATAGATTGGGAAATAAAAGCCCTTAAGCAACATTCTTCAAGCCATGCAATTAGTCAGCGATGGAGGGCTGGCAGAGAGTTTGTCATATGAATTCTTTCCCAGTAATGTGGCACCGTGGAGTCCTGGTGTGGCGCTGTAGGATAATCACTGGACCACAAGGTCCATTTGAACCTCAAGGTCAGTTCAAACCCAACTGTTGCTCCTCGGAAACCCTATACAGAGTCACTATGAGTTAGAACCAACACAACAGCACTTAACAACAACAACAATGTGACATTGTAGAATAAGCACTGGACTGCTAACCCCAAGGTCTGCTGTTCAAACCCACCAGACACTCCACGGAAATCCTATGAGGGTTTCACAATGAGTGGGAACCAACTGGACGGCACTTAACAGCACAATATCAAAACACAGAAATCCTTTACTTGGCCGCACTAGAGAGTCAATTTGCCACCACAGCCATCCAACCCAAGTTAGAAATGGAAGCTGTGTTTCTCTGCCCCTATCTTTCTCACATTCTACTACTGTGTTCATTTGCTGTCTTTAAATAATTTATAAAACAACAATTGCATTTTTGTGGCAATGAACATCACTTGCTCACACAGTAATCACACCCTTCCTCTTCTTCATTGGAAAAGCCTTCTATTGACCTTAACATGAAAAACAAGCAAAGAAACAAAACCATTGCTATTGACTCAATTCTATGTTGAGGCTACAGGCCACAGCAGAACTTTCCCATAAGGTTTCCAAAGCTGTAATCATTATGAAAGAAAATGATCACATCTTTCTCCCATAGAGCAGCTGGTGAGTTTGAGGTACCACCCTTTTGGTCAGCAGCCATACCTCAACCACTGTGCAACCTGAGCTTCTTGCGACCTGACTTAAAAAAAAAGAGAGAGGAAACCCATTTGCTGCAGAGTCACTGTTGAGCCTTAGTGACCTCCCACATAGAGCAGAACTGCTCTACAAGACTTTCAAGGCAAGAATCATTACAGAGGAGTCCTGGTGCAGCACCATAGGATAAACACTCAACCTCAAGGTTGGTTTGAAATTCCAGGTCAGTGGTTCAAACTCACCACTCACTTCTTGGAAGCCATATAAATGGTCTCCATGAATTGGGACCAACTGAATGGCACACAACAACACCAACAACAATCCTTACAGAAACAGATTGCCATATTGTTCTCCTATGGAGCAGATGATGGGATCAAACCGCCAACTTTGCTGTTTTCAGCTTATCATGTAATAAATGTGTCACCCAGGTTCCCTTCAGCCTTACCATTGTTGTGTAGTTGTTGTTAAGTGCTGTCAAGTTGATTTTGACTTATAGTGACTCTATTCATGGTTACTGAGGAGTGGCTGGTGGGTCTGAACTGCGGAGATTGTGGTTAGCAGTCCCGTGCTTATCCTGCAGCGCCATACCAGGACTTCAAACCTGACTACAAGAGGACCTTTTCTTTCTTGACTGCTGCTTTCATGGGTGTTGTTGATGGATTCAAATAAAGTGAAATCCTTGACAAATACACTCTTTTTTTCCTCTTGCCATGATGTTGCCTATTGGGTCAGATCCAGCTGTGAGGATTTTTTTTTTTTTTAATGTTAAATAACGCATACTGAAGGCTATAGTATTTAACCTTTATCTTTGATGCTGGGCAAATCTGCTGTAAAACACAACGTTTAACTTGCTCAAATGCAAATAAGTAACTTTGAGAACTAAGATGCACCTGACCCAAGCCATAGTAGTAACAACAAAACAATGAGTAAGGAAAACTGAAGTCGAAT
>NW_006408519.1:28256403-28258437 GCF_000296735.1 Chrysochloris asiatica
GTGGCATCAGTTTTGGAAAAAGACTCATTAGTAACCTGCTGATATACAGATGATACAGCTTTTCTTGCTAAAAACAAATGCTTACTGATTACGATCCAAGTTTACAGCCTTCATTATGGATAGCACCCCGATGTAAAGAAAACAAAAATCTAATAAATAAATTTACTGATTAAGATCAAAGTTTACAGCCTTCAATATGGATAACACCCAATGTAAAGAAAACAAAAATCTAATAAATAACATCATGATAAATGGAGACAAGATTGAAGCTGTCAAATATTTTAATTTGCTTGAATCAATTATGAACACTCAAAGATGCAGCAGTTAAAAAGTCAGATGATGTATTTATTTCACTGGGCAAATCTGTTTACACAGGACCTCTTTTAAGTGCTCAAGAGCGAAGATGTCAGTTTGAGGAGTAAGGTGCGCCTGACCCAAGCCATGGTATCTTCAATAGCCCCATATGCATGTGAAAGTTGGGCAGTGAATAAAGAAGACTGCAGAATTGATGCATTTGAGTTATGGTGTTGGAGAAGAATATTGAAAGTACCATGGACCACCAGAAGAACAAACAAATCTGTGTTGGAAGAAATATAACCAGAATGCTCCTTAGAAGTCAATGCAGCCAGACTTTGTCTCTCATACTTCAGACATATGATCAGGAAGGCTCAGTCTCTGGAGAAGGACATCATGCTTGGTAAAGTGGAGGGTCAGCAAAAAAGAGGAAGACCCCCCAATGGGATAGATTGGCACAGTGACAGCAGCAATGGGCTCAAGTGTAACAATTATTGTGAGCATGGCTAAAGGACCGGGCAGTGTTTCATTCTGTCGTACACAGACAGGGTCGTTACGAGTCAGAACAATGGCGCCTAACAGCAACAGCTATATAATCTCTTTACATGTGGCAACTCCAGTTTTTGTTTATGTATGCTTTTTTAAATCATTTTCTTCTATCATATAAGCATGCCACTGAAAACTGCTTAAAGTCAGGTTTTACATTTTTCTTTGAATCTAATCCTTCTCAGGAATTGTTCTGGCCTTATTTCTACCTTTCAGCCTGAACTTTCTTTGTGAGCTATAACCATGACTAATTGAAAAAATTTCTAAGTAACCCCAAATCCAAATTAGTAATCACTGTATATTGGTTTAGATTTCAGCTCCAATCTATCAACTTTACCTCACAGACAATATCCTTTCTGAAAATTCTGGGACATCAGAGATCTCCCTGTTTGTCAACTAACTGTAGCCTAACATGCCACAGTCAGGCATTCTGAGCGCCTCTCCACTGTGGAGGAAGAGTTTGTAAAGAAAAAGAATGAGAGAAAGAAAAGCTTGCTTTTTAATCTCACATTCTTTTTTGTAGCCAGACCCACATCAAGAGGCAGTCATTTGCTCTGATTTTTAAACACATTTGAATGGATTGTTTACCTTTAAAATGGTGCAATTACAGAACTTCGGGTTTCTACTCAGCCATGCAATGTGGCTCTTGGCCCAGGCTTGCCTCTAACCACAAAACTCCCACCTTACAATAGATGCACAGAGATAATTAGAAATTTTTAAGAGAAAAATAAGCTTCACTTTTTTTTTTTCTCTCTTTGTTATGAACTAAACAGCAGAGTTGTGGGGAAATCTACAAGTGACAATACATGGGTTCTAAATTTGGAGTTCTGGTGTGGCTCTGTGAGTTAATGTGCTAGACTGCAAAGTCAGTTTGCATAGCATGGTTGGCGGTTCAAGCTCACCAGCTGCTCCTCGGAAATCCTATACTTGAAGGCACTTAACAACAACAATTGTAAACTTAACTAACTTGTGAGAATCATTCTCTGCATCTCAGTTTCCCCATCTATCAATTGAGGGTGTTAAACTAACCATTTCAAAGATGTGCGTGTGTGTTTATGTTTGTTATTTGTCAACAAGTCGGTTCCAACTCATAGTGACCCTATGTACAATTTCCGAGCCTGTAAATCCTTACGAGAGCAGAAAGTCTCATCTTTCTTTTGTGATGCAGCTGGTGGATTTGAACAGCTGACCTTG
>NW_006408519.1:28258537-28265499 GCF_000296735.1 Chrysochloris asiatica
CGACTTAACAGCACTAACAACATGTTTGTTTATAGTGTGTTTGGCAATAAGGAGTTTTTAATTTTTTATGCTGATACTTATTTTCCTTTCAGGGTTTTTGTGATGTTATCTTCTTTCATTTGTTGTTGTTGCTAAGTGCCCATAAATCAGTTCTGACTTGTATATGGTGTCCAAGGAGAGACTGGTGGGCTTGAACTCTCTACCTTGCAGTTGGCAGTCCAATGCTTCTCCTACAGGGCCACACCAGGACTCCATCTTCTCCTATGGACATGAAAAATCAAACTGTTCATATTCCAAAGTAGAAGATGGAATCTTGGGGATTGCAACCAATGGCATGAAATAAAATTCATTTGCTCTATAAACCGTCATCCAAATTACAATAAAAAGTTAAACAACAGCAACAACACCAACAAAGTAGAAGAGAGAAATATACTTATTCTTGAACATAATCAGAAGTCACATAAGGTAAAATTTCAATGCACGCATATGTCTTGGTTCTAGCTTACATTAGATGCTCAAAAAATTCAAGTTCCAGGACTCCCACTAGTATTCACAGTATACTCACACACAGGAGTCCTGGTGGTACAATGATTAAGTGTTCAACTACTAACCAAAAGGTTGTTGTAGTTGTTAGGTGCCATCGAGTCAGTACCAACTCATAGCGACCTTATGTACAACAGAATGAAACACTGTCCAATCCTGGGCCAACCTCACAATTGTTGCCACGCTTGAGTCCATCGATGCTGTCACTTTGCCCATCCATCTCGCTGAGGGTCTTCCTCTTTTTATCTGACCCTCCACCTTACCAAAAGATTGGCAGATGGAATCTACTCAGCAGCTCCCTGGGAAAGACCTGGTGATCTGCTCCTATAAAGATTACAGCCTAGAAACTCCCATGGGGAAGTTCTCCTATGCCGCCTAGGGTCATCATAAGTCCACAATGCCACCGGGACTTGTAGGCTGGGTGTTGTTAAGTGTTGTGGAATCAGTTCTGACTCATAGCAACTCTGTATAAGATTTCTGAGGAGTGGCTGGTGGGTTTGAACTGCCAACCTTGCTGTTCAAAGCTAACGTGTGGTCCCATGCATTCTTCTGAAGTGCCACACAGGACTAGCACGCCCAGTTATTTAATCAAACACTAATTTATAGTTTACTGTGAAGGTATGTGGAGTCTTGGTGTGGTGCTTCAGGATAAGCACTGGACTGGTAACTGCAAAGTCAGCAGTTCAAACCCTACAGAGGGCTGCTGTGAGTCAGAACTGACTCAACGGCACTTAACAACAACCAGTGAAGGCCTATGGAGTCCTGACATGGCACAGTAGAATAAGCACTAGGATGCTAATCATGAGGTTCAAAGCCAACGGGTGTTCACTATGAGTGGGAAACTGGCTGGACAGCACTTAACAACAATGAAGGTATTGGCACAGTGGGTTGGTTAAGCAGGTTACCTCTTCTAATGATGGTTTTCATTCCTCCCAGTGTGATTTCAGGGCAAAGGAGAGGGGTTAGCAGCTATGTTTGTAATACACAGTTCTTTTTTGGTTACATGTGATTATACTGAAGGAAGATGGAAAGATTCTGCCTCCAGGAAGTTGAATGGCACCAACAGTTAGTGATCAGGGCTGTTGGTCACACAGAAGTTTCAGAAGGAATGTGAGCGTGGGAGCTAACTGATAATATGTTTAGCCCTAAGAAATCAGTCAAAGCAGGAAAACTCTGTGGAGCAAGAGAGAAAGAGAGATCTATTGAAAACAAAGAGAAACTTTTTTTTTCTGTGTGGGTTTGGAAAGTTAGCATTTAGCTAGTTCTTAGTCTCTAGCTAGCTATATGTTGTTGTTGTTGTTATGTGCTATCAAGTCGGTTCTGACCCATAGCAACCCTGTACAGGGTTTCCGGGGCTGTAAATCTTTATGGGAGCAGAAAGCCTCATCTTTCTCCTGTGGAGGGGCTGCTAGTTTCAAACTGCTGACCTTGAGGTTCGTAGCCCGATTCATAACCACTACGCTACCAGAGCTCTTTCAGCTAGCTATATACCTTGCTTTTATGTTTGGTAATCTGTGAGGTTTTGTTTGTTTGCTTGTTTTTATCAGATAATAAAGACCTCTGCAATTAAAAGAAGTTGTTTAAAGCGGTTCAACCAAAAACACTGAGCCTGAGACCCTTATCATTAAGTAAACTGGGTCTGTTACTCTTAGCAACCATATAGGACAAAGTAGAACTGCCCCATAGGATTTTCTGGGCTATGGTCCTTTCAGGGAGTCCTGGTGTGGTGCTGTGGGCTAATGTGTCAGACTGCAAAGTCGTTTGAACTGCAAGTTCAGTGATTCAAGCTCACTAGCTGCTCCTTGGAAACCCTATACAGGGTCGCTATGGGTCAGAATCAACTCGACGGCACTTAACAACAACAACAATCCTTTCAGGAAGTCCTGGTGTGGCACTGTGGGTTAATGAGTTGGACTGCAAGCTCACTTTGAAGTGCAAGGTCGGTGGTTCAAGCTCACCAGCTGCTCCTTGTTGTTGTTAAGTGCCGTCGAGTCGGTTCCAACCCATAGCGACCCCGTACATAGTTTCCGAGGGTGTAAATCTTTACGGGAGTAGAAAGCCTCATCTTTCTCCCGCGGAGCGGCTGCTAGTTTCGAACCGCTGACCTTAAGGTTCGCAGCCCGATTCGTAACCACTACACTACGGTATCCTTTACAGGGTTGCTATGAGTCAGACTGACTGAAAAACACTTAACAGCAACAATAACAATAAGTTCTTTCAGAGCAGATTGCCAGGTCAGGCCTTCTCTCCCTCACAGAGGCTGATGCATTCAAACCACCTTTTAATTGTTAGCTATATGCTTAACCATTGTCCTACCAGAGCTCCTTAAGCATTCAAAAATAGATATTTTATAGGACAATTGTCTCTGGAAAGGGGTTTCTGAGATGTATACAAACCCCATGTATCAATTACCTATTACTGCATTAAAAACATAATTTATATCTGAAGCCATAATTTATTATATGTTAACCTTCAGTGGGTTGGACTCATCTTGGTGGTTCTTTTCCATGTGATTGGTCATCTGGTGGATTACCTGGGGTTGGGTCATCCAGGAAGTCTTCCCACAGATGTCTGATGGATGATGTTGACTGCTGTTTGGCCTTCTCTCTCCACAGGGCCTCAGTGTTCCCGAGTGCAAGGTACACGCTGCAAGGCCTCTTGAGAACTGCTCAGAAACTATACAAAGTCACTTCTGCGAAGCACCAGGTCATGTCAGAATCAAGGGCAAGGGGCTTGATAGGTGGAATTGTAAAGAACTTGAGGTCATTTTTAATGCACTGAATTCCCAGAGCAAGTCCTAGTGAGATTCTATTCAGTCTATTGAACAAGTGTCAAAATACAAGCAGAATTCAAGCACGGTCTTGAGTCAGCCAAGGAAAATCTTTAAAAAGAGAATATTGGCCTGTTTATTAATCACAATGAACATATTTCGTTTTGCTTATTGTTGTTTTGAGTTGTCATCTGCAAGCACAATGGAACAGAATGTTGCCCTATCTTGAACCATCTTCACCATCATCGGTGTTCTCCATCCATTGCTGCACTCATTGTGTATTCTGAATGTCTTCCAACCAAGGGGGCTCATGTCTATTGGACAATATTCTACTGCGATCCATAGGATTGTCATTGGTTAGGGTTTCTAAGTAGATCACTAGGCCTGTCTTCCAATTCTCTCTGGTCTAGAAGCTCCACTGAAACCTGTCTACCATGGTGAGGCTACTGGTATTTGAAATACCGTTGATGTAGCTTATAGGATGACAGCAACAACACAAAACAGGCACATGGATGATGGGTGTTAGTTATACTTTACATAAACAGGGGACCCCATAACACCCTAGTTTTCATTTAAGCCCCTAACTTTAGGTTTCGCATAAATATGTGTTTCCATACACCTAGAAATATATAAACATATATACTATTTACATGTAAGCATGATGTAATCTGCAAACAATATATAAATACATTTCCACAGTGAAAATATTTTAAAATTCTAATCCAACTTCTTTATTGTGATTACATAAGAGAATAAAGTAATTTATATAAATATATCCCAGAAATATTTTCAAAAATCCCCTATAGCACACTTTAGCTTCTACCTTTTGTTGATATGATGTGTGATAAAGACCACACAGGAGCTCTAGCTTCATATTTTAAAATATCATACTCACACACACACACACACACACACACACACACATGAACGCAAATCTTAGAAAGAAGTGTCACTCATCTGATCTGGCTTTCCAGTATGAGATACAATAGAAAAATTTCAAAGAGCACCGTTAGGTAAATACAGTATAGATCAGTATGTTGTTGTTAAGTGCCATTGAGTCAGTTCTGAACTGTCATTAACTGTTGTTAACTGCCATTGAGTCAGCTCTGAACAGTTCCAAACCTTGTATAGGGTTTCTAAAGAGCAGCTGGTGAATTTGAACCATCAACCTTGTAATTCAAATCAACCAAACTTGCTGTTCAGTGCATTATCCTACTGTACTATATATACCAGGACCACATATGTATATGTAAAAAGAGCTTTGTATCAAGTACCCAGTCCATTGGTCAGATGTCAAGCTGCAGCCTTCTGATTCACATACTTGTAGGGCTGACTCAAAGTCAGACTACAGGCAGACAGGTCAGGACAGTAAAATGGACTGCTGTTGACAGCTCCCAGGACCAACAGGTAATAGAGCAGGCCACTGGCTCTAATCCAAAGAACCAGAGATTGGATGATAAACCAGATAGAAAATGCAGAGCCAGCAGAAAAGGGGAAAAGCTTTGCCTGAGTGCCCATTATATGCAAAGTAGGCCACAACCCCAGAGGACGCTTTCTTTTAATAGGTTACTGGATTGGCTTTTCATAACACATCTCATTATAGAGAGTTATCACATGCAGACTGCCAAGCCACTGGACACTGGCCCAGTCAGGTTGACACAAAACCTAAACTATCACACAGACTAAATATAACGTAGTATCCTAGATGGAACTGGGAAACAGGAAATGGTATTAATTGAAGATGAAGAAAACCTAAATCAAGTTTTAACGTTAGTCATGATATGAGGATGCTTCAAAAATTCATAGAAAAATAGAATGAAAAGATAAATGATTTTTTTTTTTTCCCAACGGCTTTTGAAGTCCCCTCTTATTGGTTCATTAAGGAGTTCTGGTAGAGTAATGGTTACGAATGGGGCTGCTAGCCTCAAGGTCAGCAGTTTGAAACCACCAGCTGTTCCTTGGGAGAAAGATGAGGCTTTCTGCTCCCGTAAAGATTTACAGCCTTGGAAACCCTGTGCAGGGTCTCTGTGAGTTGAAACTGATTCCATGGCACATAACCACCACCACCACTTAGTTGTTACAAATGCAACATAGTGATTTAATATGTCAACTGTGGGGAAATCTGGCTGCAGAATGTGCCAGAATTCCTTGTGCTATTTTTGCACATATCCTGTAAATAAAAAACTACCGCAATTTAAAAAAAAGTGTTTCAAGATAAACACCAATGCACTCATATTTTCTCACTGATACCTAAGCTTTCAGGATATGTCAAGTTTTAGAACAAAGCGTTTCTCCTACCGTTCACATATGCGTCCATTTCATTCATCCAATAATGCAATGACTCATTCAAACAAATATCTTTGAACAACTGTACTGTAACAGACACTCTACCAGACACTGTGCCAAACACAGGAGATGTGTTGTTGAATAGCTCCTAGAGTGTAATCACATTTTATCCTTTCTCATTATATCTTTGAGACAGTCTACGTTAAACTTGTTTTTATACATTAGCTTTAATATGAAATATTCAAGAGTAAAATCCCCAGTTTTTAAAGGGATACACAGATCGAGTTCAGGCTTCTCTGCACTAGGAGTATATTTTAGATTTTATCCTGCTAAAAGGACTGGATGTAAACCATAACTGTCCCTTTCTGCTCAAAAGCAGAACACAGAGATCTTTGTTACAGAGATGAGCACAGCATAAGTCAATGTAATTCCCTGGTCAGAAGTAATTGGCAACAGACATGCTGCTGAATGTATCAAAGTCAGAGAAAACCTACTTAAATCTAGTGAGTTTTAAAAAGAGAACTCAGAGTTGTTGGAAACAGAGGATGGGGACTGAACTTTAAGTAATTATAAATGAAGGACTGAGAATTGTCTCCAGTTCCTGACAGATGATGCAAGACGAAAGCAGCTCTGCAAAACAATACAGAATATAAAGAAATGTAGCCAAGTGTGCAAAAGAGAAGACAATAGCAGGATTTCAAGTCTTAGTGCCAAGGAATCTAAAATGGTTACTACTATGTATTATTTAGACTTTATTTTGTGAATGTGCACACACACATTTAGATTAATGCTATAGTAAATGGTATACAATTCACACTCCACAGTGTAAAGTGTAAAAAAAAAAAAAAAAAATCTACATGATATATTAAGAATGTATGTATATAGCAGTCCTGGTGTGGTGCTACAGGATAGTGTGCTGGACCTCAAGGTCAGTTTGAACCACATGGTCAGCTGTTCAAATCCACCAACGGCTCCTCAGAAACCCTATTCAGAGTTGTTATGCGTCAGAATCAACTCAATGGCACCTCAACAACAACAACAACATACATACATACACGCAGCATGCTACTGTAGGATCAGCACTCAACTTCTCCCTCTTCCTTTTTTTATATTTTTAAGCATTGTTACATTGGAATACATAAGACACATTTGTAAAGCATAAATAATACTATAAAATAAAAACCTGTGTAACCAATATTCAATCAACAGTTCTGTAATCACAAAAATAAGAGGGGACTTCTAAAAATTCATGGAAAAATGGACTTAAAAGGCAATGGAATTTTTCTACCAGCATCTGAAACTCTCTCGTATTCCTGGTGGCACTGTAGGATAAGCACTTTTTACTTATCTCCAAGATTACTAA
>NW_006408519.1:28269684-28285129 GCF_000296735.1 Chrysochloris asiatica
ATATATAACTAAAGATTTCTGAGGTGGTAAATCTTTGCAAAAGCAGAGAGCGCTTTCTTTTGGTGCTCTCAGACTGCCAATACAGTGGCTGGCTTGTTGTTTGTTGTTAAGTGCCATCAAGTTGGTTCTGACTCACAGTGACCCTGTATAGGGTTTCCGAGAATCAGCTGGTGAGTTTGAACTGGCGACCTTGCAGTTCAAACTGACCTTGCTGTGGGATAAACAGTGTATATCCCCCAGTGTCACACAATGACTCCAGACCAGTACTTATCCTACATAGTCACTATGCTCTTATAACCTAATAGCACTGTGCTCTAGAAACCATATAAATGTTGCAATTTGTTGGAACTAACTAAATAGCACTTACCAACAGCAAAAGTATATATGTTTCAAAAAACTTCATGGAATAATTCCATTATCGTATTCCATTTTTCCATTAAGTTTTGAAGCCTAGGGTTGTTGTTGAATCAGTTCCAACTTATAATGATCCTGTAAAGAGTTTCCAAGGAGCATCTGGTGAGTTTGACCCACCAATCATGGGTTCAAACCAATCTTGTGGTCCAGTGTTTATCCTACAGCACCTCACCAGGACTCCATACATATATTTAACTCTACTTCTGGAAATTAAAATTCTGTTTTAATTAATGAGTTAGTATCCTTCATAATGAAGATAATTTGTTTGCTGCTGGAAGTAATGTCTCCCCTCTCCCTGACCCAGACTTTATATATTGGGATGGGGATTGAAGGAAGTTCACCCTGCTGATTAAATATCACCGGGCATAATCTTACTCTAGACGTTTCTCACTGACCTCATTTACTCCCATGGCAGGAGACAAGCTTAATTCTGCCCAGCTGTATTTTCCAGTCATATTTTCATTGCCTTAGGCATTAAACTCAGACAAAACTTATAATATCATTTTCAATATAGGTTGGCCTGAATATAAGTTGATACACCAAATTTCAGATTCAGTTCTAATTTAAAAAGAATTTTCAGTACAAATTTTTATTTGTATATCTTCTTATTGATATTTCCTTCCACAGAGTTACATGAAACAGATTCAAAGGTAAAAGAAAGATAATCTTTGTTTCTTTTTTACTATGTCATTAGAATGTGTATTAGCGTAATAATATGTTAGAACAAGAATTTCCATCACTTCTCTAGTCATTCACCTAAAAATATTTATTGAATATTAATTTATGGGAGAAGATGTCAGGCTAACTACTTCATGATGCCCTGCATTGTGAAATTGTTGTGGTTAAGTGCCATTGAGTTGGTTCTGACCCATAGTGACCCTATATAGGATTTCCAGGAGTGACTGGTAAGCTTGAACTGCCAATCTTAAGGTTCAAATCGACCTTGCAGTCCACACATTAACCCACAGCACCACACCAGGAAGGACTATATTTCAGTCTACAGAGGTCTAAAGGAGCTCTGGTAGCGTAGTGGTTACAAATCGGGCTGTGAGCCGCAAGGTCAGCAGTTCAAAATTATCAGCTGTTCCGTGGGAGAAAGATGAGGCTTTCTGATCCCATAAAGATTTACAGCCTCAGAAACCCTGTACAGGGTTGCTATGAGTAGGAACGGACTCCTCGGCACATCACACCACCACAGACGTCTAGGTAATATAACTGTTTTCTATAGAATAATATTAATCCCAAAGATTGATCTCAAAAATGCTCAGCTGCTAACTAAAGATTGGTAGTTGAATCCTCCACAGGCTCAACAGAAGAAAAGATCTGGAGCCTAGAACACCCTGTGTAGCAGTTCTGCTCTGTGATATAGGTTTGTTCTGTGTCTGAATCAACAAGAGCAGTTACAGTAACATTTGTCTCCAAGTCCCCATTCTGCTCAAAGAAAACAGCCTTAGTCCTTCTGCAGATATCTTCACTTCAGATTCTGCCATTGATTCAGGTCATTGTGAAGACACCTCTAGTCTGAGCTTCATGGCCTCTTCAGATCTTGTTGCAATTTCTTTTACTTCTGTGCTACGTTTGGAGCAATCTTTTATTGGATTTCTTAGGGTTGCATTTGTCTGGGCATTCTGTCCAACCATCCTGCCCCCCTTCCCCACTGGGTCTTTCATGGTTTTGTAGCTGATTTCCAGGAAGTGGTATCCTGTTATTCCTTCCTTTCACTATTCTCCTCACTGACTCAGGGCCTATGAGGTGGAGTGGCTAGAATTTCTTTCTAGTCTTGGAGAAAGTCTGCTCACTTTCTATTTCTTGCCAAGAAGCTTGTTCTCAAGAAAGAACATGTTGAAAGCTGATTCTTTAAGGAAGAGAAGGACCCAGTCATGTCAAGATTTGAAGAAAAGCTTTCTGAGAATGTTCAGTATGACTGTGTTTGGAGAAACTATTCTAAAAATGTATATTATTTCAAATATTCCTTCCTTTATCCTTGGAAATAAGCACCCACAGTTTTATTTATTTAAAAAAATAAACATCAATTAAAGTTCATATGGTTCAATAATGTCAGCATTTCTAACTAATGTGTACAAAAAATATTATTTTATTTGTGGTAAATGGTAAGATTTGAAAGAAAAAGAAGTAGGAGAGGCTATAACTGAACTTGGAAGAGAGAAACTGTTTCCCTCAGAAATTCATGTCTTAGTGACTGCTGAAGGCTGAAGAGGATGTCGGAAATGAAGGGTTGAAAAGCAAGTTTCCAGCTAAGAGTGTGTGATATGAGAGAGGTATGACACAACCTTGCTTTCTGGAGGCTAAGAGGACTTGAAGTACTTACTGACGAAGATCAAAGATTGCACCTCAGTGTGGACTGCACCTCAATGGAAAGAAAAAAAAAAATCCTCACCACTGGACCAATAGATAACATCATGATAAATGGAGAAGAGATTGAGGTTGTCAAAGACTTCATTTTGCTTGTGGCCACAGTCAATACTCTTGGAAGGAGCAGCCAAGAAATCAAATAATGTATTTCATTAGGCTAATCTGCTGCAAAAGGCCTCTTTAAAATGTTCATGAGCAAAGATATCAGTTTGAGGACTAAGGTATACCTGATACAAGCTAGGATATTTTCCAATGTCTCATATGCATATGAAAATTGGACAATGAATAAGGAAGACTGCAGAAGAATTGATGCATTTGAATTATGAATATTGAAAGTACCATGGACTGCCAGAAGAATAAGCAAATCTGTCTTAGAGAAAGCACAGCCAGAGTGCTTGTGAGAAGTGAGGAAGGGGACACTGCATCCTTTAGGCTCTGGACATTCTGTCAGGAGGAGCCAGTCCCTGCAAAAAGGCATCATGCTTTGAAAAGTTAAGTGTTATCAAAAAAGAGGAAGACCTCCAAAGAGATGGATTGACACAGTGGCAGCAACAATGGACTCAAACATCACAACATAATACTAAGCAGCATTTCATTCTCTTGTGCATATGGTAGCTATGAGTTGGAACTAACTCTTTGGCATCTGACAACAACAACTTTTCTTAATGGGGTGGGTGAAATCCACAGCCCTCAGAGTTATAACCTGGAGAAAATTACAGTGGGAGACTTCAGTGCAGGTGTCTCTGAAGGCAGATGGAGAATCTATACTTCAATCAAGGTGTTTCTTGAACAGAGGAGTGTAGCCATGGAATAAGGCTTCTGAGATGTCAGGACTTGGTAGATACATTGAAGCAGAAAGTTTTATACTTGCCTCCCAAAGGTAGAAGGATGAGTGCAACTCTAAACCTAGATTAACTTTGTCTATTTTTAAATATACCATACAAATAAATTATACAATATAGTAAGAAATTTACTCAAGTAATGTGGTCATTGCACAAAATACATTAGGATCCTTTTTGTTTATGTTTTTTTCTTTTTCTTTTTAAAATTTTTATGACCAACTGAATGAAGGTTTACAGATCAGATCATCAGTTTTACATTCAACTAAGCATATAGTTCATGTCATTTCAATGATTGTATCAGCAGAAATCTTACACGGGGTCGCTGTGAGTCAGAACTGACTTGACAACACTGAATAATAACAGCATACCCACCTACTGTTTCACTGAAAATTAAGCAACGGGAATGAGTTCAGATTCAAAGTTTAAGGATGACCAAATGGGATTATTTTTGCATACTTTTCTCAGATTCTAAACAATGTTGGTTTTAATAGGTTCATTAGACAAATGACCCTTTGAAAGTGAGTGTCCATTTTGGAAATAGATTCAAAGCATACATATAGGAAAGTTCTAGTAAAATCATTTTTTGATTAAAAATGAAATGAGATTGTGAATTCTAAAGATCAGTTTGTGTGGATCATAACTGATTTTGAAGGCGATTCACAATGGAAAATCTCAGCTGTGTTTGGAGACATGGCTTAACACCCTTACACTTTCTGGTCTTCTTATTAAACGGCACTCTTAATGTCTTAACAAGTTATAGGTCATAATTATCCAATTTATTCAATTGCTTGTTGATGTATTAGACCTCTAAAACAGGTCCTTTACAAAGAGTAGTATCTTATTTATTGTGGCCTATGTTGTCACACAATAAAGAGTTAGCAACTCTTTGTTGAATAAAAAAATAAACGAGATGTGTTGGCTTCATTGGCACCAGTGTTTCGCTTTTCCCCTCTTCTCTTTGGCATTGTGGAGAGAACGGGAACAATATGGACGGACACAGAACTCCTATCCTGCTAATCTCAGTGCCATGGAGTTGATTCCAACTCATGTTGCTATTGATGCTGTTGTTGTTGTTGTTAGGTGCCATTGGAAAGGCTCAAACTCATAACAACCCTATGAACAGCAGAAGGAAACACTGCCTGGTCCTGCTATCCCTACCGGTACAGTTATACTGGAGGTCATTCCGGCAGCCACTGTGTCAATCCATCTCCTTGATGGGTTTTCCTCTTTGGCTGACCCTCTACTTTAACAAGCATGATTTTTTAGGGACTGGTCCGTCCTAACAACATGTACAAAGAAAGTGAGACAACGTCTTGCCATCTTTACTTCCCAGGATCATTCTGGCTACATTTCTTCTGAGACAGATTTGTTAGTTGCTGTGGCACTCCTTTCAATAATCTTTGCCAACACCACAATTTGAATGCATCAGTGCTTCTCCAGTCTTCCTTATTCATTGTCCAGCGTACAAGGCGATGGAAAATACCAAGCCTTGAGTCACAGTGACATCTTTGCCCTTTAACATTGTTTTGCAACCGATTTGCCCAGATTTGTTTGATTTCTTTCTCTTTTCTTTTTTTTTAAGTTTTTATTGTGAATTGGGTGATAGTTTACAGGGGAAAACATCAGTTTTACACCCATCATTTCATTGCAATGCTTACACTCTCCTCTATGCATCATCATTCAATTGTATTTGCTTCTATTCCCTCTGTTTTTTTGCTTTTTTTTTTTCCTTTTGGGGGCATGTACACAAAAATGCTCAGGAATATATAATCATTTAAACAAACAAAGGGTACATTCTGCAAGCCTGCCTCCTGACCACAAGCACATAGCCTTTCTCCTTCCATGAATCTAGAGTCCTCAGCTGCTCTATCTCTCCATGTCATCACCTCTGCCTCCAACTCTGGTGTCGCTGCTTCGCTGGATAGGGTCCCACATTCTGCTCTTGTTCTTCTCCCTTGATGGTCCTAGGGTCCTCTGACTCTGTACTGTAATATTAACTAGCCCCCCATTTTTGTTACAAAACTTCTACCTTTACAATTGTGACAGTTGCAATTAGTCATGATAATAATTATTCACAATTGAATCTCTTTCACCACACCCATCTACACAAGATGAAAACTATTCACTGAGGAGTCTACCTTTGCCCCGCACACTCTGAAGCTAAGCTCCTTCTTGAAAACTTGTAAACCAGTCACTTCATGCCAATCTTACAATTGTTGCTATGTTAGAGCCCTACCTTCCTCCACATCCTCTGGATCTAGGCTCCCTCTTGAAAGCTTGTAAGCCAGTCACTTCTAGCCTTTGTAGCCCCCCAATTTGGGTAGCCAATGTCCAAGTTGCCCATCCCTGTCTACCCTGTGTATTCAGGGGGTGGGAATGATCCTCGCTGTAAAGATTTGTTCCCTCTTCTGAGCTACATCCATAGGTGTAGGTCAAGTTCATCAAATTGTTATCACATTACTTTTTTTTTTTCCTCTTCTTTCTTCTTCTAGCTGAATTCTGATCATACAGCCATTGAAGCCAGGTCAAGTGGGTGTTTATTATCTGCAAGTGTAGGTGTTCTTGTGCATATGCCCTCACTTCTTATCAGCTGGATGCTTCACTCTCCACTCTAGTTCTCTGTGGCTATGTCACTGACTCTGGGCCCAGGAGTCCCCAGGTCTTGCCACACTGCTAGCCAACCAGGTCTCCACCTGGGTTCAAAGACAGCCAATGATCTTAACATTGTTTTCCTCCTTTTGCCCTTTTGACTCACAGTGGTCCTATAGTGCAGAGTAAAACTCCCCCATAGGATTCCCTGGACTGTAATTGCCATGTCTTTTATCCCACAGCACCACTGTGAGTGTAAACCTCTAACATTCCTGTTAGATGTCAGACTTATTCACAATACCACTAAGGTTCTTTTAAAAGTCCCACCAGTCCTCCTGAATTGTTCTTCAACAAATTTTATTATTATTATTATTCTCAAAGTAATTTAAGCAGACTTTTAAAATGAGAACTGGGAAAGATCTACTGTTTAATATAACTATAATAGGCTACTATATTGGAAAATGAGTTGCCATGGTTTCTAATGGAAACAAAAGAGCCCTGGTGGAGCAAGGATTAAATGGTCAGGTGCTAACCAACAACTGATGGTTCAGTCCAAATCAGTAGCTATGTGGGAGGAAGATGTAAGGCTTAGTTCTGTAAAGATAATTATTGTTGTCGTTAGATGCCATTGTGTTAGTACTGACTCATAGTGATCCTATGCACAAATGAACAAAACACTGGCCAGTTCTGAGCCAATCTTACAATTGTTGCTATGTTAGAGCCCATTGCTGCTGCCCCTGTGCCATTCCATCTTGTTGGGGGTCTTCTTCTTTTTCTCTGACCCTCCATTTTACCAAACATGATATCCTTCTCCAGGAACTGGTCCCTTCTGATAATATTTCCAAAGTATGGGAAATACTTGGCTTCCAAGGAGCACTCTAGCTATACTTCTTCCAACACATATTGGTTCATTCTTTTGGTAGACCGTGGTACCTTAATTATTTTCCTCCAACACCATAGCTCAAATGCATCAATTCTTCTACGGTTTTCTTTATTTACTGTCCAACTTTTGCATGCATATGAGGTTATTGAAAATACCATGACTTGAGTCAGGTACACCTAGTCCTCAAACTAACATCTTTGTTCTTGAACACTTTAAAAAGGCATTGTGCAGCATATTTGTCCAATGCAACATGCCGTTTGATTTCTTGACTGCTGAGTGTTGGTGATTGACCCAAGCAAAATGAACAACTTCAATCTTTTCTCCATTTATATGGATATTATTTATGGACCCAATGGTGAGGATTTTTGCTTTCTTTACATTGAGGCACAACCCAAACTGAAGGCTGTGGTCTTTGATTTTCATCAGTAAATATTTTAAGTAGGCTTCACTTTCAGCAAGCAAGGTTGTATCATATGCATATTGCAGGTTGTCAATGAGTCTTTCTCCAATCCTGATGCCAAGTTTTTCTCCATATAATCCAGCTTCTTGAATCATTTCCTCAGTATACAGATTGAATAAATATGGTGAAATAATACAACCCTGGTGCATATCTTTTCTAATTTTAATATATTCAGTGTTACCTTGTTCTATTCATCTGACTGCTTCTTGGTCTAGGTACAGGCTCCTCATGAGCACAATTAAGTGTTCTGCAATACATATTCTCCTCAATACTCATTCTCCATAGCTTGTCATGATCCACATAATCAAAAGCTTTTGTGTAGTCGATTAAGCATAGGTAGACATCTTTCTGGTATTCTCTGCTTTAAGCCAAGATCCATCTGGCATCAGCAATGATATCCCTCATTCCATATCCTCTTTTGAATCTAGCTTGAATCTCTTGAAGTTTTCTGTTAATGTATAGTTGCACCCATTTTTAAATTATCTTTACAAAATTTTCCTTTTATGTGATATTAATGATATTGTGCCATAATTCCCACATTCTGTTGGTTCACCTATCTTTGGAATAGGCATAAATATGGATCTCTTCCCACCAGTTGGCAGGTAGATGTCTTCCAAATATCTTGGCAAAGATGAGCAAGTGTCTTCAGTACTTCATCAGTTTGTTGAAAGATTTCAATTTGTATCCCATCAATTCTGGGCATCTTGTGCTTTGCCAACACTTTCAATGCATCTTGGACTTCTTCCTTCAGTATCATTGGCTCTTGATCATATGCTATGTCTTTCAGTGGTTGAACATCGACCATTTCATTTTGATACAGTGACTCTGTGTATTCCTTCCATCTTCTTTTGATGCTTTGGCAATATTCAGCATTTTGCCCATAGAATTCTTCAATACCGCAGGTCGAGGTTTGGATTTTTTCTTCAGTTCCCTCAGCTTGAGAAATGCTGAGTGTATTCTTCCTTTTGGTTTTCTAACTCCAGGTCTTTGCATATTTTGTTATAATATTTGACTTTATCTTCTTGAACTGACCTTTGAAATTTTCTATTCAGCTCTTGTATCTCCTCACTTCTTCCATTTGCTTTAGCATCTCTATGCTAGAGAGCAAATTTCAGAGCCTCTTCTGACATCCATTTTGGTTTTTCACTTCTCTCTTGTCTTCTCAAAGACATTTTGCTTTCTTCCTGTATGATATTCTTGATGTCATCCTACAAGTCTTTTGGTCTTCGGTCTTTAGTGTCTAATGTACCAAATCTGTTTTTCAAATGATTTCTGAATTCAGGTGGGATATGATCAGGTTATATTTTGGTTTTGTGGACCTGTTTAATATTCTTCAGCTTCATCCTGAATTTGCATATGAGCAATTGATGGCCTGTTCCACAGTCTGCCCATGGCCTGGTTTAGACTGATGATATGGAGCTTTCTACCATCTCTTTCCACAGATATAGTCAATTTGATTTCTTTGGATTCCATCTCGTGAGGTACATATGTATAGTTATCTTTTATGTTGTTTTAAAAAGGTATTTGCAATAAATATAGAAGTTATTTGTCTTGCAAAATTCTATCATGTGATCTCCAGCATTGTTTCTGTCACCAAGGTCATATTTTCCAATGACTGATCCTTCCTCATTGTTTCCAATCTTAGCATTCCAATCGCCAGTAATGATCATTACATTTTGATTGCATGTTAGATCTATTTCAGACTGAAGAAGTTGGTTGAATTCCTCACTTTCATCATCACTGGCTTTAATGGTTGGTGTGTAAATTTGAATAATACTGGTATTAACTGGTCTTCCTTATAGGCATGTGGATAGTATCCTGTCACAGACAGTGTTGCACTTCAAGACAGATCTTGATATCCTGTTTTTGATGATGAATGCAAAGCCATTCCTCTTCAATTCCTACATAGTAAACCACGTGACAGTCAGATTCAAAATGGTCAACACATATCTATTTCAGCTTACTAATGACTAATGCTTAGGATATCGGTGTTTATGCATTTCATTTTTAACAATTTTCAATTCTCTTAGATTCATACTTTGTACATTCTATATTCTGATTATTAATGGATGGTTACATCTGTTTCTCCTCTTTTTGAGTTGTGCCCATTACAAATGAAGGTACTAAGGGCTTTCTTCCTTCTTGCCATCACCGTCAACTCTACTTTGAGGAGGCAGCTCTTCCCCAGTCACATTTTGAGTGACTTCCAATCTGGGAGCCTCATTTTCCAGCATTATATCTGACAAAATTCTGGAGGTCTGCATCATGTTTCAATATTCGATATTCTGGTGCTGACAGTTTTCCATTGCTATTCATAAGGTGGTCATTGACTTAATATTCAGAAATAGTCTGTCTCTCCTTTTTCCTAGTCTGTTCATTTGGAAACTCAGCTGAAACCAGTCCACCATGCTTGATCCTTCTGATATTTAAAATACCTATGGCATAGCTTCCAGAATCACAACACACAAGCCACCATAGTATGGCAAACTTACAAACAAGTAGTTGTCTGTAATGAATACAGCCTGGAAAACCTTATGGGTAAGTAATACTTTGTCACATGGGTTACTGTGAATTAAAACAGACTCAACAACACCCAACAACATCAAGAAATCCTAGTTAGCTAAGTAAATAGGTTACATTTCCTCACAAAGCAAGGAGACCTGGTGAGGCAATGTTTAAGTGCTTAACTACTAACTGAAATTCAAATGTTCAAACTCAACTGTGTCTCCTCAGGAGACCAGACATGGAGATTACAGCCCAGGAAAACCTGGTAGTGGGCGGGGGGAGGGGGGGCAGTTCCCCTCTGCTCTATAGCATCACTACGAATCACACCACCACAACAACAACCTTATGAAGTTACATTTGAAAGCTATAAAGAATGTGTCTAAGACCAGCCTGGAGTGGCCAGGTCCCCCTCAAGACAAACTTCCTTCTAAGACTAAGACTCAGTGGGAATGCATGCTCAGATTGGTAACCACATTCGTCACCAATAAGGGGAAGTGAGGGAAAAACAGCAATAAAGCTGTGAGCTAAGCCCTACAATGTTCAATAGATTTCTGTGAACCTGGGTGAAGACCTGGTTGGCCAGCAGTGTGGCAAGACCTGGGGACTCTTGGACCCAGAGTCAGTGACATAGCCACAGAGGACTAGACTGGAGAGTGAAGCGTCCAGCTGATAAGAAGAGAGGGCATATGCATAAGCACACCCACACTTGTAGATAATACCCACTTGACCTGGCTTCAATGACTAGATGATCAGAGCTCAAACAGAAGAAGAAAGAAGAGGGAAAACAGGATACTCTGATACAATTTGATGAACTTGACATACACCTATGGAAGCAATAGCTCAAAGGAGTGAACAAATTTCACAGAAAGGATCATTCCGACCTCCTCCACACACAGAGAGGACAGTGATGAGCAACTTGGACATTGGTTACCCAGAATGGGGGGCTACAGAGGCAAGAAGTGACTGGCTTACAAGCTTTCAAGAGGGAACCTAGATCCAGAGGGTGTGGAGCAAGGTAGAATCTCCACTGAGTAGTATCCATTCTGCCTAGTCAGGGCTGATGAAACGAGATGTGGATAGGTTTCTTGCAATACAATAGCGATTAATTGTTATCAGGACTGCTTGTGAGGGCTGGAAATGTAAAGGTAGACATTTTGGGGCAAAGGGAGGGGAGTGATTAACCTTTCAGTCTAGGAATGGAGGTCGCTGGTACCATCAAATGAGAAGAGCAAAGAACGGAGAAGCAGTGATGCCAGGGATGGAGATGAAGATGATGACGTGAGGAGATGCAGCAGCTGGAGACTTTGGACCCAGAGAGAGGGGCAGTATGCAGTTGACCAGGGGACAGGCTAGCAGGGTGTACCCTTTGGTTGATGGATTATGCATGGAAGGGATTGTAGCCATGGCAAGGAAATGATATATGATGGGATTAATGTGAGGCTGATGTCCTCCCGTGTAAACTATCACATAATTCACAATAAAGCATTAAAAAAAAAAAAAATGGGTCTACAGGCACAACCAAATTCACGGTGTGCACATGGGAAGCCTGAGGACTCGTTGAAATGCTGACCCATGGCAATTAATCTCTCTGATAGACATCTATATGTGGTATTATGAAATCAGTTCTGGGAGAAAGGATCATTTGAGTCATTGGCAGCAGTTGAAACAGTCTTTTCATGAGCAACTACAGCTGGACAGCTCCAATCTCTTCACTGCCAAACACTTCATATATTCTAGGTACACAGCTTGGCCCATAGGAGATGGTTCTGTGATAATATCTTCTTGCTGATAAGGGGTGAATGGCTTGTGGTGAGCCCTGACCACAGTGCCAGTCCTTTAGTTTAGTAGTCTACACCCTGGGAGCATTAGGACCATGTTTAGAAATTCACAGTTTCTAGTCCTGGTGTGGCACTGTGAGTTAATACGCCAGACTGCAAAGTCATTTAAACTGCAAGGCCCAAGCACACCAGCTGCTCCTTGGAAACCCTATACAGAGTCGCTATGGGTCAGAACTGACTCGACGGCACTTCATACCAACAACAACAACATTCACAATTTACAGTCCTGGTATGGTGCTGTGGGTTAATGCTTTGAACTGTAACATTGTTTGAAGAGCAATATCGGTGGTTCAAGCTCATCAACCACTCCTTAGAAACCCTGTACAGGTCACTCTGGTTTAGAACCAACTCTGAGGCATTTAACAACAACAACAACATTCATACCTGGGATCTACTAAGTCAGTTTGCATTTTACCAAGATCCTCAAATGACTTAGACAGACATTACAATTTGTAATGCACTGAACTAAAGGACGGGCACTGTAAAATATTACAAGCCGATGAATATGACAGTAGCCTTCCAAAGAGAGTGCTGTGGTTCTGTAGGAAAAACACTGGACTGCTCATGACAAAGTTGGTGGTTTGAGCCCACCAGGTGCTCTTCAGAAAAAAGATGAGGTGTTCTGCTCCTATAAAGATGTACAGTTTTGGAAACCCTCTCCAGAGTTGCTATGAGTCTCAACTGACCTGATGGCACTTAACAACAAATGCTTCAAAATGTTTATGAGAAAATGGGATGAAAAGATAATGGGTTTTTGAAAACAATAAAGCAAACTTTTTGAAGCATCAAAGGATACAGTGAACATTAGCGTATTTGTATCTGTTGTGTGTTCCTGTTTTCAGTTATTCTGGGTATAGACCTAAGAGTCGTTATTTCATTGTTAAGTGCCATCGAGTTGATTCCGACCCATAGCAACCCTGTACAGAGTTTCCAAGGAGCAGTTGGTGAGTTTGAACACCCGACCTTGCAGTTCAAATGGCTTTGCAGTCTGGTGCATTAACCCACAGCATCACACCAGGACTCCATATAGACCTAAGAGAGGAAGTACTAAATCACATGTTAGTTCTATGTTTAACTTTTTGAGAAACTAACAAAATGTTTTTCTCAGCAGTTATGCTATTTTATAGTCTCTCCAGGAATGAATGCTGTTCTAGTTTCTCCATATCTTCACCAAACATCTTTTTTTAACAAACTGTTAGAATGTGTATAAATTTGAGAATCAAATAATATAGTATAACTCCAAGTGCCTTGAGACTTTGTCTCATGTACTTTGAACATGTTATTAGGAGGCAATGGTGGTGGTGGTGGTGGTGGTGGTGGTGGTGGTGGTGGTGTGCTGTGGAGTTGGTTCCAACTCACAGCGACACTGCACAGGGTTTCCGAGCCTACAAATTTTTACAGGAGCAGAAATCTTCATTTTTATCCTGCAGAAATGCTGGTAGTTTCGAACTGCTGACCATGATATTAGCAGCCCAACTTGTAACCACTACTCTACCAGAGCTCCTTATTAAGAGGAAATAGTCCCTGGATAAGAACATCCTGCTTGGTAAAATAGAGAGCAAAAGAGAAGACACTCAATGAAATGGTTAACACAGTGGCTGCTAACAATGGGCTCAAGCATAGCAGTGATTATGAAAACAATCATTGTCTAGTTATGTTGTGCACAGGGTCTTTATGAGTTGGATCCTACTCAATGATACAACCACAACAAAATGTCTTGTGAGTTGAGACAGCAGATCTCATTATGGAAACTGAAAAAATCATAGAGTTTGAAGGATGATAGGGACCTAACAAACTGCTTTATAAATTAGCTGAAATGATGGGAGACGATCCAACTAATCAGTAACAAGGTGTGGATGTCCATGCATTTGTTTTCTAGGGGTTGTCAAGGGTTACAGATCTTGAGAAAGAATGACCAAATTATAAGAGATAGGACAAAGGTCAAATGGCAGCCATGGTTTTCTAGAGAGCTGATTATAAAGGTGGTGGCAAAACTGTGGAATTATTACAGGACAAAGGTTTGGAGCCTTAGAGCATATTTCCCTTTATTAAAAAGAGCTCATGTGTGTCGTCTGTATGATAAAGATCTCCCTTCAGCACACCCACTTACTTGTTTTGGCAAGTCACCTGCACTCTTCTCTGTTAGAGATGGAAATTTAATATGAGGTAACATGCCTCCATGTAGCCATGCTTATCTGTCAGATTCTTTCTTGGACACACCCTTTATGGTGGATCAGGTATAACGTAGCCTGAAGCTATCACGATGCTGCTTAATTAGATGGGAAAATTGGCTTGCATGTAGAAGGCAGTACAGGACCAAACACAAGTCATTTGTTTTGCTTATACTTTTTTCACCAAGAGACACTGGGGAAATAAACTGCTGGTTACTCAAATCTATCCACAATGATTTTTAGTTTTAGCTATTGGAAAAAGTATTTGGTCTTGCTGTTGTTGTTAAATGCCATCGAGTCAGTTCCGACCCAGGGCAACCCTGTATAGGTTTTCCAAGGAGCGTCTGGTGAGTTTGAACTGCTGACCTTGTGGTTAGCCTACAGTGCCACATTGACTCTGATTTTAATATACAGGATGGGGAACTTGCTTCCAGGTACTTCTTCTATTTTTACTAATGTTTGAAGTAAGTATACTATTTGGAAGTGCCTTTTATCCCATTTTAAGAAAAAAGCTACAATTGCCAACAGTTATGGCGCTGACATAGTTTACTTTTAAGATTCAATATACCTTTACATTTTCTAACTTATTTAGGAGTACAATGTATTGTACTAGGTACCGTAGAGTAGAAAAACTACGGTATGATCTTAGCTTAGATTCTCTATAAAGTAGATCTTCAGGCAAGGCTAAAATGAACTGACACTTCATTTGGGAGCAGATACCAAGCTTAACTGATGTTGTTGTTGCTGTTGTTAAGTGCCATTGAGTTGGTTCCGACCCATAGCGACCCTGTACAGAGTTTCCGAGGCTGTAAATCTTTACGGGAGTAGAAAGCCTCATCTTTCTCCTGCGGAGCGGCTGGTAGTTTCGAACCACTGTCCTTAAGGTTTGCAGCCCGATTCGTAACCACTATGCTACCAGAGCTCCTTCAAGCTTAACTGATAGAGGTGAATAAAAAATTACAGTAAAAAAATAAAAGATGAGACAATTTGTCATGTCACTCCAGTCACTTCGTTACTATGAGTCTCAGTGCCACAGAGAAGCCAGACGATGCTTGCCAGGATTCTGTGTAGGTCCATAGCAATTTCTGTAGAGGGTACTTAGAAAACTAGAGCTATGTATTCCACAGAAAGGACACAACAGGACAATGTATTGGCTACCTTCCCCTCTTTTGCTATGCATTTTTCATGTTTTACTCATGAATACCTGATTCTCTGTAAACTCCAGATCACATCATCTGTTCCCTCAGTGGCGATTCAGTAGGACAGATATCATGTTCCCTAGAAACATTTACTGATGAAGATCCAAAAGCACAGCCTTCAGCATGGATTGCATCTCAATGTCAAGAAAACAAAAATCCTCACCACTGGAC
>NW_006408519.1:28286834-28288193 GCF_000296735.1 Chrysochloris asiatica
TGGTGAGGATTTTTGTTTTCTTGGGTGGAGAAAAATAATTTTTGTTTAGTATAATCTTCACTATATAACATGCCTTTCGATAAATCTGGCTGCTATTCTACAATATGAGCAAACGTTGTTTTTCTCTCTCTCTTAGTGAAGATGTTTCTTTCCTACGTTGCTCTACTGAGGACAATTTGGGTTCTTAAAGTTTGAATAGAGCTTTCTTCATCTACTAAAAGCTTTCTTTTACTACCAAAGTAATATCTGGGAAATAATAGAACTCAAGAACCAAGTGATACAATGAAATTTCTTTTCATTTCTGAATAGAAAATCAGCCCACATAGTACCAGTTACTAGCCTTTTAAAATAATTCCTTTAAACAGGCAGTGATGATATTTCTTTTGGCTTTGGCCATTGACTAAACACATAATTGTCTCACCATATAAACTATAGTATATTTTCCAGGAAGGCACACAAGGGATAGTGGTCAAACTAATGAAAGCTGAGTCTTTTTTGTATACATATATTTACATGGTGGTGGTGGTGTGCCGTGTAGTCGGTTCCAAAACCTGGCATAGGATTTCTGAGGCTGTAAATCTTTATAGAATCAGAAAGACTGGTCTTTCTTCCACACAACAGCTGATATTTTTTAACTGTTGACCTTGAGGTTAGCAGCCTGACTCCTAATCGTTAAGTTACTAGAGTTTTGTTTTTTGTGTTTTTTTTTTAATTGAAAAGGTACTTCTCATAGTAGTCCAAAGATCATGAGGTTCTGGTCAGGACAATCTAATGAAAAATTGTGAAATCATGATTGCACTTCTCATTCCTATAATACTTTTGAAATCCACGGAATATTTTGCAATCTCATTTAAAGCTTGTTGCAGCTTGTCTTCGTTACCATTTTTCAGACGAGTGAATCAAGGCTCCTAATTGGCAAATTGACATGCCAAGGTCACATAACTATTACAGATAGTGCCAGTATGAGTTCCTAAGCCTACTGATTCTGAGACTTATGACTTTCAAATACATCCGGGTTCATTCTTCATCCCTAGTTCTGTCAAGGATAACAGATGAAGCTAACACCTGGATAGCAAATGAGGAAGAGTATCACCCTAATGCGTTTCCAAAGACTTGCAAGGGATACATGCTCCAAACACTCTTCTTCCATAAAGTAGGCAGTCTATGACATGTTGAGAAAATGTTGTTGTTGTGCTCAGGTGCCATCGAGTCGGAACCGACTCATAGCAACCCCATGCACAGCAGAATGAAACAATGTCAGATCCTGGGCCAACCTCACTACCGCTGCCACACTTGAGTCCATCAATGATGCCACCTGGCCAATCCATCTCATTAGGGGTCTTCCTCTTTTTCTCTGAC
>NW_006408519.1:28290013-28296945 GCF_000296735.1 Chrysochloris asiatica
ATGGCACTTAACAACAACAATCAGAGGTCTTTCAAATAAATTAGCAATATCATTTTATCACATTCCACTCTTTTTCCAGTTCCTCTAGTGTGGTGCTGTAAGATAAGCACTGGACTGTTAACTAGAAGTTTAGCTTTTCAATCTCACCAGATGCTCCTCAGAAAACCTAAACAGTTAGACTCCAAAGCACTTAAAAACAACAATGTAGTTTAAAATAAATTCCTGTACTCTGAGAGCAATAAAAAACAAAATGAATTCATCATTACCATAATAACTGCCAGTTTTGAAAGATTAACATCTGCTGGACAGTCTAGTCATACTGTCTTACTCATTCTCAAAGCAAACATGTAGGTCAAATATTACTATATCATTTAGTCAGGTAAGGCTCCTGAAAAACTTCCCAGGCCCCAAAGCATGGATCTCACCACTATGAGTTAGAACCTATTCAGTAACACTGAACAACAACAACAGTATACATATAGCAAGGAGTCCTCGCACTGTAGGAAAATTACTGGACTACTGACCGTAAGGTTTGCATCCATCAGCAGCTGTCAGGGTCAATGATGAGGATTTCTGCCCCAGGGTCGCTATGAGTCAGAACCAACTCTAGATGGCATAAACAACAACGACATACACATAAAAGAGAGTAAGGGGAGTTGGGAATGCGGGCGGCCTTCTGGTTTCTTTTCAATCTGTAATGAACATTATGCAAGTTTGTAACTAACAAACCATGAGAAGTTAGGTTGGAAGTCTGAGAAAGAGAATGTGTCCTTTTCTGCCTCAGCAAAATTTAACAGTAGCCTATAGTCTGTTGGAGCCTCAATGGTATTCAAGTTGAGCTGATTTGTTGACTAATCGAATGCCCATGAAGCCCTGCCAGATAACTGGATGAAGATAGTGGAAACATGGCAGACAAGCAGGAATCTGTTTACGGATTAGGTTAAACCAGTACTTGACCACAGCGATATTTCACGGAAAAGAGCTAAATGTCATGCAAAAGATTTTTCAAGGACCCTTGGCTCTAGCTCACATTGAAGTAGCAAGGATTGCAAATGTTTCTGTGACTAACTGGAATGATGCTATCTTTTTGGTAGAAGGAAACATATAAAAGTATTTGGCAGATCCAGGACCCACAGAATCTCCTAGAACAATGTGCTGGTTAATCAGAGAGTTCTGAAACAGATCTTAGCGTTGGTACTGGCTAAAGTCAATGACACCTTGTTCTCCCTTTCAAATTCTAAACTTGTCTCTGGAAATTCAGTTCACTGAATTTATCTATTTTGTTGAGTTTTAATTAACTAATTAATGTTTTTATTTTAGTATTTTAAAGTAATTTGAAAGAAAATCATACTTGGATGAGTTCTAACTAGATAAAGTCAGCTCCTAATGTTATTCTGGTGCGGTGCTGTTAACTGCGAGTTAACAGTGGTTCAAGCCTACCATTCGCTCCTTGGAAACTCAACAAAGGGTTGCTATGAGTCAGAACTGACTCAATAGCACTGAACAACAATATTTTAGGTTAGGAATTTGAGGTCCATTGATGTGCAAGACTATCCCCGAGGTCTTATAGACCATTAGAGCACATCTAATAACAAGAGCAACATTTATATGGTGTTTAATATGTACTAGGAGTTCTGGTTTGGCGCTGTAAGATAAGCACTGAACTGCTAACCAAAAGGTCGATGGTTCAAACCTACAAGACACTTCTTAGAAGCCCTATACAGAGTTGCTACGAGTTGGACCCAACTCAACGGCATTTAACAACAACAACAACATTTATGTACCAGATACTGCAAAACACTTCACACAATATATTCATTAAAGTTTCCTCACAGCCCTTTTATAAATAAAGAATATTAGAATTAGGGGCAAAGTAATATGTCTGCATGGCAATAAGTGGCAGAGTTGGGTTTCATTCCCAAGATGTGGTCTGAATCAGAAAAATTTGATTCTGAGCTGATGTTCTAATTTGGAATTCTAGAAAACCTCAATTGCTGACATCTTTCCAGTCAACAGAGCAGGGGTTAAGGTATTAGTCATGGAGTAAAAGTAATAGTTGGGAAACAATTTTTTTAAGAATTAAAAAGGTTTTATTTTCCCACTCCCTCTCTGTACTGGTCTGAATAATTTTCATGTTTTAAAACTTATAAAACTATTCTTAGATACTGGAATTACATGTATCTTTCAATATGCTTCAATACTTTCTACATCTTCATTTCATTTGGAACTCTTTTGATTTCTTATATGAGATCATTAAACATCATAAAAATGTCTTACATTTGAGAGCACTTCATTATTTTAGCTTCTGGATCATTCTCTTTGACAGCAGAAGTTATTTTGGAAACTTTCTGTGCCTTTTTCTTCTCTCAGAATTTAAGGCATTTCTCTAAACCAGTCCTTTTGGACCTTCCATTTGTCCTACAAGAAAATTTCCACAAAGTTACTGTAGCCAAAAAAAAAAAAAAAAGTTTTATTCTGTATATGAAACAAAAAGACATACAAAGGAAGGGGAAATGGACAAACTTGCCATCAGAAAGAGTATTTTAGTCTGAAGAACATTGCAAGACCAACAGTATATGAAGATAAAAACAAATCACTAGCTGTAACTTGCTTCCACAGATAGCTGAAAACATTGAATCACTATGTGATTGTTTTTCAATTGATCAAAGACACAATGATGCAGAAACAACGGTAGGATCTAGCTTCACAGATCCTACAAGGAGATAATGGGTAAGTACCCTTCATCTTTAGGCCTTTTTCATAAGCACCTGTGAAGTTTTATTTTTCAGGAGTGAAAAATAGTCCTTCTAGATTGAAGTTCTCACACTGATGAGTATTGATGGGCATATCAAAATTGCATCAGAATTGTGTCAATTGACAATAAGGTTCCAAGATGGAGTCACAGCACTGAAGTTAGATCTTAAGATTTCAGGCCCAAGGCACATTATACACACTAATCCTCCTCATTATAATCTTCTAGTGACATGGTCCCTACACAATAGCCAGATTCCCTGAACCTACTTTCCAGAAACACATACCTCTCTTTCCTCTATCTAAGTCATTATTTATTCTATTACCTATCAGTAATCTTCTCTTCTTACTTCCTCTTCCCTATCTTTTTTTATGAAAACTACATTTACCCATCAAGCCAGAACTTTGGTGGGGAGCTCTGTAGGTATCAAAATTTCTCGGGAAGTGAAGGAGGCATGATTTGGCGAAAGGAAACGTTGGGGTACAAGATTATCAGTTCCAATGTTATCACTTCAAAACCACAGCCAATCCCATAGGGAGTTCTGGAGTTGTGATTGTTGTTGTTAGATGTCCTTGATCTGTTCCAACTCTTAGTGACCCTGTGTACAACACGAAACACTGCTGGTCACTGCATAATCCTCACAATTGTTCCTAGGTTTGAGCCCACTGCTGTTGCCACTCTGTCAACCCATCTTGTTGGGGATCTTCCTCTCTTGCTGACCCTCCATTTTACTATGATGTCCTTCAACAGGACAGGTTCCTCCAGACAACAAGTCTGAAGTATGAGACAAAGTCTTGTCATCCTCTCTTTTAAAGAGTCTACTGGTTGTACTTCTTCCAAGACAGATTTATTTGATCATCTGACATTTCATGGTACATTCAGCATTCTTTGCCAACGCCATATTTCAAATACATCGATTCCACTAGCTCTTCCTTATTCATTGTCTAACTTTCATAAGCATAAATGGTGGTTCACAATACTAAGATTTAGGTCAGGAGTACTTTAGTTCTAAAAGTGACCTCTTGGCTCTTTAACACTTTAAAGAAATCTTTTGCAGCAGTGAATTGTGATGGTCCTCCAGAAACATCCTGAATTATTGCAGAAGGGTGTAGACTTTTATAGCTTTTTATCAACTGTCATTGACTATGAGGACCTTGGATGAGGTGTCTGTCTTCACTGAGGGGCAAGACTAAGGAGAGAGGGAGACCAGTCCTGTGAATTATCAGGTATCTACGTTCTCAGCAGCTTGGGAAATGAGTGCTTCCATTCTGAATGGGACAGTGAGGAGGTGGGACAATATATAAGTGGTCCCTAGAGACTCTTCTCCATCAACTTTTATGAAATTGGCAGATTCTGCTTTGTAGACTTTTCTTTATTTCCCCAAACTAGAAATTATTAGTATGTCCTAAATATTTCTTAAATTCCTTACATCTATTAGTATGTAATGCACACTCCTGCTGGACACTGTAGGATAAGCACTGGACTACAAGATCGTTTGAACTGCAAGGTCAGTGGTTCAAATTCACCATCTGCCCCTTGGAGACCCTGTACAAGGTTGCTGTGAGTTGGAACCAACTCTATGGCACTTAACAGCAACAACAACACAGTCCTGGTGTGATACTATAAAATAAGCACTGAACTGCTCACCACAAGATCGGTAGTTCCAGCTCACCAGTTCTACTTTGAAAACTCTATAGAGGGTCCCTATAAGGCAGAACTAACTGGACGACACTTAACAACAACATACAATATATTGTTGTTACCTGAAGCCTATTTAAGGGTAAGTCAAAAAGTAATGCAAATAAGTTTCCAGTTCATACGTTGTTGTTATTGTTAAGAGCCATCGAGTCAGTTATGACTCATTACAAACCTGTATGGTTTTCAAAGCAAAACCATAAAGGTTTAGCAGACACTAAGACACCAGAATTGAAGAAATTGACAAGAAAGCACACAAACAAAATGAACTCAGCAACGAAATTATATAGATCAAAGAAATCAGCAACACCATAAAAAAACACACAGCAAAATGGCTACAATCAATGCATACCTATTGGTAATTATACTGAATGCTGATGGAATAAATGCAGCAGTTAAGGGATGGGGAGCAGCAGAATAGATAAGAACATAGAATCCTCCAATATACTGTCTACAAGAGACACACTTTACACACAAAGATCAAATTAGACTGAAAATCAAAGGATGGAAAGAGTATATCAAACAAACGGCAATCAAAAACAAATAGGAGTGGTAATATGAATTTCTGATAAAATAGATTTTTAAGGTAAAAGCCAGCATAAAATACAAAGAAAGATATTATCTCCTGGTTGAAGGGTTAATTTAACAAGAGGACATAATCATAAATATCTACGCTACCAATGAAAGAACCTCAAAATACATAAATCAAACTCTAATAGAATTGAAGAAACAAATAAACAATTCTACAATAATTGTTGTTGTAGGTGCCATCTAATTGTTTCTGACTCAAAGCAACCCTTTATATGGAGTAGCTGGTGGGTTTGAACTGCCGACCTTGTAGTTTGCAATCCGGTACTGACCCTACAGTGCCATGGTAGATAATAGGATATTTTAATATACTGCTTTCAATAAGGACATAACAACTAGAAAGAAACTCTACAAAGACACAGAAAAATGAAACACCACAGTCAACCAAGTTGACCTCATAGATTTACACATAGCACTCAACCCAACAACAGTAAAACACACATTCCATTCCAGTACACATGGAACGTTCCCCAGAAAAGACCATATGTTAGACCATAAAACAAACCTCAATACATTTGAAAAATATTGAAATATTACAAAGCATCTTTTCAGATCACAGTGCTATAAAATTAGAAATCAGCAATAGGAAGATCAAGGAAAACAAAAACAAATACATGGGAATTGAATAGCTCCCTTATTTGGATCTTCTCCTTCTTTTATTTTGTTTTTAAATTTGCCAATGGTTTTTCAATTTTGCTAAGCCATTCAAAGAACCAACTTCTTGCCTTATTGATTCTATGTATAGTTTTTTTTGTTTTTTCTATTTCATTTATTGCTGCTCTACTCTTTATCATTTCTTCTGCTGCTATAAACTTACATTGCTGCTTTTTTCCTATTTGTTGAATATATGTTAATGTATTGATTTTGGTTCTTTCTTTTATTTGGATGTGTGCATTTATTGCTATAAATTTCCCTCTAAGCACTGCTTTTGCTGAATCCCTAAGGTTTTGATGTGCTTTTGTAGTTGTTATTATTGTTTCATTTGCATCAAGATATTTTTATTTATCAATCTAATCAGAGATATAATATACCGATATAAAATAAACTAAAAAGTATTACATGAAATCAAGAGGCTTGCAAAATTGGAAGAATATACTATGCTCATTACATGGAGTCTTGGTATTGTAGGATTAAGCATTTGATCACAAGGTTGTTTTGAACCACGAGGTCTGTGGCACAAACTAACCAGCTCCTCCATGGAAATCCTATATAGGGTCACTAAGAGTTGGAACTTACTCAATAGCACAAAACAACATGGATAGGAAGACTTAACATTGTGAAAATGCCAACACTACACAAACCAATCTACTGCTATAATGCAATCCCAATTCAGCTTCCAACATCATTCTTTAAAGACATGGAAAAACTGATCACTATCTTTATAGGGAAAGGAAACAGACCTCAGATAAGCAAAACATTACTTAAGAAGAACAAAGTTGGAGGGTCTCATTTCCAGATCTCAAATTATATTAGACAACCACAGTGGTCAAAACAGCCTGGAACTGGTACAATGACAGATGCATTGATCGATGCAATAGAATTGAGAATCCAGAAGTAAATCCACCTGCATACAGTCAGCTGATCTTTGACAAAGGGCCAAAACACATTAAATAAAGGAAGAGATTGTATCTTAAAAAAATGGTGCTGATGAAACTGAAAATCCACTTCAAGAAAAATGAAACAAGACCCATATCTCACACCATATACAAAAACTAACCCAAGGTGGATTGAAGATCAAAAGGTGAAACCTAGAACTATGAAGATCATAAGTGACAAAAATAGGGACAAATTGAAGGGCTCTAATAAAAGATATCCACCACTAATCTGTCACTTTTTTGTACAGTGGTGGCTTGTGAGTTGCTGTGATTCTGAAAGCCATGCCACCGGTATTTTAAAT
>NW_006408519.1:28308030-28309411 GCF_000296735.1 Chrysochloris asiatica
GACTGGCTTACAAGGTTTCAAGAGGAAGTTTAGTTTAAGAGTATTGGGGGAAAGAAAGAGTCCCCACTGAATAGCTGTCATCTTGTCTAGATGGGTCTGGTGAAAAGAGATGAAGATAAGATTCATAAGATTCAATAGTGAATAACTGTTATCTTGACTAATTGTGACTGTCACAATTGTAAAGGTAGAAGTTTTGTAACAAAAAAGAGGAGTGGTTAATCTTACAGTTCAGAAACAGAGGACCCTAGGACCACCAAGAGAGAAGTGCACAAGCAGAATCCAGAGAAGCAGCAAGGCCAGAGATGGAGGCAGAGATGGGGGCATGGAGAGGGGACAAGGCTGAGAACCCTAGATTCATGGACAAAGAAGAAAGGGACTAAGAGCTGGTGGCCAGGAGGCAGACTTGCAGAATGTGCCCTTTGGAGATGTAAATTATTGTATTTGCCTGAGTGGTTGTTTTGTTTTGTTTATTTTTTAAAAAGGTAAAGTGGATAGAGAGAAACACTGTTAACTCATGGTACATGGAGGGGATTATAATCATTCTAATGAAACAAGGTATATGCTTTGTTGAATGTAAAACTGATGATATTCCCTGTAAACTTTCACTCAATCCACAATAAAAACCTTAAATAAAAAAATTTAAAAAAAGACAAACAGTCCTGTTAAAAAATAGGCAGGACACATGAACAGACACTTTACCAAATAAAATCATCAGGTGGCTAAAAACATATTAAGAAAGGTTTGTAATCATTAGCCATTAGAAAGATGCAAATAAAACAACATTGAGATATCAACTACCTCCAGTGTTCAGAGGAATGCTCAAAAAACAGAAAATAACAAATGCTGGAGAGGGCATGGAGAGACTGGAACCCTGCTACATTGGTGGTGGTACTGCAAAATGATGCAACCACTGTGGAAAACAATAAGACACTACCTCAAAAAATTAGATATAGATCATCTCACATCAACAATAACAGCAAAGTTCAAAAGAGTAGAAGACAATAAATGCTGGTGGGAATGTGGAGAGACTGGGACACTCCTGCATTGCTGGTGGGATTGCAAAATGGTCCAACCACTTCCTCAAAAGGTTGGGAATAGAAATACTTTATGATCCATCAATTCCTCTACTTGGTATTTACCCAAAAGAAATACGAGCCACAACACGAGAAGATATATGCACACCAATGTTCATAACAGCACTATTTACAAAAGCAAAAAGATGGAGACAGCCTAAGTGCCATTCAGCTAAAGAATGGATAAACAAACTGTGGTACATACACACAATGGAATACTATGCTACCTTGAAAAATAGCAAGGAAGCTGCAAGTGACTGCATAACATGGATGAATCTTGAGGACATTATGTTGAGTGAAATTGTTGT
>NW_006408519.1:28310987-28312910 GCF_000296735.1 Chrysochloris asiatica
TAGGCGGGGCTGATGAAAGGAAATGGAGTGAATAATGAATAATGGCTATCAGGACTGATTGTGAGGGTTGGAAATGTAAAGATAGATGTTTTGTAGCAAGAAGGGGAGTGATTAACTTTCAAGTCTAGGAGTGGAGGTCCCTGGGACCATCAAGGGAGAAAAGTGGAGAGTGGGACCCTACCCAGAGAAACAGTGATGCCTGAGATGGAGGCAGAAATGATGACGTGGAGAGATGGAGCAGTTGGGGACTTCAGACACAGAGAGGAAGAGGGGCTGTGTGCTGACATCTGGGGGGCAGGCTTGTAGTGTATACACTTTGGTTGGTTGATGATGCATGGAGGGGATTGTAAGCACAGCAATGAAATGATCTACAATAGGATGAATGTAAAACTAATGATCTCTCATGTGAACTATCACATAATTCACAATAAAACGTTAAAAAAATAAATTAGATATAGAAATACTGTATGTCTCAGCAATCCTTCTGGTGGTAGTAATAGTATGCCTTCAAGTCAGTTCTGATTCATAGTGACCCTGTCTAGGCTTTCTGAGGTTGCAAATCTTTATGGGAGTAGAAAGTTTCATTTTGCTTCCATAGAGTGACTGGTAAGTTTGAAATACTGACCTTACCAGTCCAATTCATAATTCATTACTCCACTAGGGCTCTTGGTATAAATCCAAAAGATATAAGAGCTTTGACATGAGTCAATGTATGCACACCCATATTCATTGTAGCACTATTCTCAAAGCAAACAGCTGGAGACTGCCCAAAAGCCTATCAATGGAAAACTGGATAAACATTGGTTGATACACACAATGGAATACTATTCAATGTTGAAGAATAATGATGAATCTATGAATTACCTCATAACATAGATGAACCTGGAGGACATAATGCTAACTGGGATTGTTGTTGTTGTTAAGTGCTATCAAGTTTGTTCTGACTCATAGTGACCCTGTATAGGGTTTCCAAGGAGTGGCTAGTGAGTTTGAACCACCAACCTTGTGGTTCATACAGACCTCGCAGTCCAGTGCTTTATCCAATAGCAACACAGCAGGATTCCTAAGTGAGATTAGTTAATCACAAAAGGACACATGTTGTATGAGCCCACTATTGTAAAAGCTCATGAAAAGGTTTTCACGATAGAAGAAACATTCTTTGATGGTTACCAGATGTGACTAACACATGTTAACTTGGATTATAAAAAGGGAAATATACAAGAAGAGGGAAGTTGACAGAAGAATGATGAAGACTGGTGATGATACAGTGAGGTATGCAAGGATTAAAGGGGGTAAAGGTAAACACTGCTCTCTACACAATGCTGAAACCACAGGTAGATACGTGGACAGATAACATAGGCTAAACAGGTATGGGAGGGACAGTTGGAGTCTACCTACAAATATATATGGAATTGAAAGCAGATTTCCACAAAAACACCCATGAATGTGGTGAGGCATATCGTTGTTGTTGTTATGTACCGTGGAGTCAGTTCCGACTCATAAGCGACCTTGTACAGGGTTTCTGAGGCTGTAAATCTTTACAGGAGCAGAAAACCTTATCTTTCTCCCACGGAACAATTTAGTTTCAAACTGCTGACCTGAAAGTTCGCAGCCCGATTCATAACCACTAACCTATGGTGGGCTAAATGATGAGAATTTCCTTGATATTATCAGACATCTTAAGGGAATGAATTTCTGGATCTGGAGGCTCAGGACCATAATCTCAGGGGACACCATAGTCAATTGGCATAGCATACTCCACAAAGACATTGTTCTACTCCTAGTTTGATGAGTAGCAACTGAGATCTTAAAAGCTTGTGAGTAGCTATCTTAGGTACAACCATTGGGCTCTCCATGTGTGGAAGAAAGAAGAGTGATGAAGATTAGAAGATGCTTGTATTCAACTAGTTCAATGGACCAGTG
>NW_006408519.1:28313340-28318726 GCF_000296735.1 Chrysochloris asiatica
TTGCACTTGCCTCACAGTGCCACACCGGAAGTCCAGATAGGCATATGTTGTTGTTAAGTGTTGTCAGAGTCAGTTCTGACTTCTAGCAACCCTATATAGGGTTTCCAAGGAGAGGCTAGTGAGTTTCAAACACTTGTAAACTGTGCTCCTCATGGAATGGTCAACCATTCAAGATCAGAAGACCAACATTTACCTAAGAACAAAGTTGAGAAGGGACGGAAAGGAGGATGTAATGAAACTAGGAACCACAGGGAGGAAATTGGAGAACTGTTGTTACGTGGAGAGGATTGCAGTTATTGAAATGAAACAAAGTGTAGGATTTGTTGAATGTAAACTGGTGATCTTGTCTGTAAACCTTCACTTAATTCAAAATGAAAAGTTAAAAAAAAAAAAGAAGAAATCCTGCTTCTGGACCTCCTTGAGGTGCCTCAACTTGATAATTGATTTGACTTCCCTTTGGCACATATTCGTGTGCAAAGAGCCAGGACTTTCAACTGAGATTTAAAACAACTCTGGCCCGTTGCCCAGGCCTCAAACTGTGGAAGCAGCAGAAAGCAGTACCCAGGAATTTGTTTAACCAATGGCCAAGAGGAAGATGACCTGAGGTACAATTCATGAACTCATATTCAGGATACTTGGCAGTCATACAATTAGGTATATTCACAAAGCAGTCTTTGTTTAGAACAGTATCTTCTTTCCTCTTCAATCCTGTCCCCTCCAAGATTGCACTACCAGTCCTCCTTCCTCCAAATCATAGATTTCTCAGAGAAAGTCACCTCTAATTAGTCAATTTCTAGAAAACACTGACAAGAACCCTGCTGCCTGACCCCAGCCATGTGCAAGAATCTGTTTATATTGTACAGCTGTGACCTACTACAGCAGGACTTTCTATTTCAATGTCATGCCAAGGGTCCTCAATAAGACAGGGCTGAAAATAGACCTGGCTCTTACAGCTGAAAAATGGTGTTCTGGGTATTGCCATCTTGACTAGTTGCTAACTTTTCTTTTTGATTCTTGATGTATAGGGGGAGACCTAAACACAGAAATCACATATAATCAAGATTGTTGTTGTTAGAGCTGTCATGTTGGTTCCAAGTCATAACGATCTCATACAGGGTTTCTAAGGAGTGGGTGGTGGGTTTGAACTGCCATTAGCAATTCAGTGCTTATCCTACAGCACCACCTCAGGAGTCCATATCAAGTGTAACTTGATGTTATTTACTGAGTTGTTGGAACACAATTGTGCTTCTATTCAATGCCAGGTGTGTTGTAAATAGTATAAATATGGCTTTTGCTATTCTGAACTCCTGCTCAAAACCCATCAGGCACTCCCATCATAACCGACTGTAAAATCAAACCAATCCTTAGCCTAGCGCTCCTGATCTTCTATAACTAGGTTCAAGCTGCTTTTAGAGTTGCACTGATTCCACATATCAGCTGAGGTAAATTGGCATCATTGAAATATTAATATATGAACCATATATATATCTTTTTAAATTTCTCCTGTCAGTAATATTTTCCATTGACTTACTTTTTAAGTTTACTCCTATATATTTGATATTTTTTATGGTACCATGCATGTAATGTTTTCGAATGTTCAAACTCTATTTGCTTGTTGCTGTTGTGTTGTGCTGTTTTTAGGTGCCACAGAGTTGGTTCAGATACATCGCAATTCTATAAACAAACAAATCCCTGCCCAGGCCTGCACCAGACTCACAATCATTGCATTTGAACCCATTCCTACTGTTACTCTGCCAATCCATCTCCTTAGGGGTCTATCTCATTTTTGTTGGCCTTCACCTTACCAAGCATGATGTCCTTCGCAAGGAACTAGTTCCTCCTGATAACGTGTCCGTGTCCATAGTATGAGAGATGAAGTCTCACCATGCTATCTTTGAAGGTGCATTCTGTCTTTTTGTCTTCCAACATTGATTCATTTGTTCTTCCGACAGTACATATTATTTTCAATATTCTTCTCCAACACCATAACTCAAATTCATTGATTCTTCTATAGTTTTCTATGTTTATTGCTCAAATTTCACATGCATATGAGATTATATAAAATACCATGGCTTGGGTCAGATGTATCTTAGACCTCAAACTGTTTTGCTCTTAAATACTTTGAACAGGTCCTATGTTACATATTTTCCTTATACAGTGTATCATTTGATTTCTTGCCTGCTGCTTCCATGAGTGTTGATTGTGAATATAAGCAAAACGAAGTCTTTGGCAACTTTACTCTTCTCTCCATTAACAAGATGCTATATATTGGTCCAGTTGTGGGGATTTTTATTTTCTTTCTACTGAAGTACAATTCATACTGGATGCTGTAGTCTTTGATCTTTATCAGTAAATATTTTGTCCTCTTTGTTTCCAGAAAGCAAGGTTGTATCATCTACATTAAAGATACTTTATTATTCTGTGTTATCATTCTGCATTAAAGATACTTCCTCAAATCCTGATACCTCATTCTTCTTCATATAGTATAGCTTCTTGGATTATTTGCTCCACATTGATTGAATAAACTTGATGAAATGATACAACCCTGAAGTGTTCTTGATTTTAAACTAGTCAGTTTCCCTTTGGTGTGTTCTAATAACTGCCTCCTTTTCTATCTATGTGCAGGTTCTTCATGAGCACAATTTGTGTTCTGGAATACCCATGCTTTGTAATGCTGTCCATTGTTTGTCATGACCCACACAGTTAAAACATTTTGCAGAGTCAATAAAGCACAAGTAAATATTTTTCTGGTATTTTCTGCTTTCAGACAAGATCCATCTGACATAAGTAAAGATACCTCTTGTTCCACATTCTCTTCTGCATTTAGTTTGAAATTCTGGTCATTCCCTATCTATGTGCTGTTGTGACCATTTTTTAATTATCTTCAGCAAAATTGGGTTAATGCGTTGGACTGTAAAGTTGGTTTGAACTGCAAGATCAGCAGTTCAAGCTCACCAGCCATTTCTTGGAAACCCTGTACAGTGTTGCTGTGGGAAGGAAACAACTCGATGACACTCAACAACAACAATAACGAATGATATTAATGATATTGTTTGATGATTTCCACATTCCTTTGAGTCAACTGTCTTTGGAATTGGCACAAAGATGGATCTATTACAATCGGTTGTCCAGGTAGCTGTCTTCCGAATTTCTTGGCATAGATGAGTGAACAAATCCAGTGCTGTATCGATTTGTTGAAAGATTTCAATTTGTATTCCATCAATTCCTGGAGCCTTGTTGTTTTCCAATGTCGTTAGTGCAGCTTGGACGTCTTCCTTCAGTACCATTGTTTTTTGACCATATGCTCCCTCTTAAAATGGTTTAACATCATCATTGCTTTTAGTTACAGTGACTGATGACTTCTGCATCATTCAATATTCTAGTAACATAATCTTTCAGTATTGTAAGCTAAGGTTTGAATTTTTTCTTCCATTCTTTCTGCTTGAGAAATGCTGGATGTGTTCTCTTCTTTTGGTTTTCTGATTCCAGGTCTTTGCACATTTCATTAAAATACGTAGCTTTGTCTTCTTGAGCCAACCTTTGAAGTTTGCTTTTCAGTTCTTTTACATTCTCATTTCTTCCAATCACTTTAGCTTCTCTACACTCAAGAACAGAGTCCTGGGTATGGTGCTGTGAGTTAATGCGTCGATTTGATCCTCAAGGTCTGTAGTTCAAGCTCACTAGCTGCTCCTTAGAAACCCTATACAGGGTCACTATGGGTCAGAACCAACTCGACAGCACTTAACAACAACAATGCGCAAGTACAAGTTTCAGAGTCTCTTCTGACATCTGTTTTTGCCTTTTCTTCCTTTTAAATAACCTTTTACTTCCTTCCTATATGATATTCTTAATGCCATTCCACAACTTTTCTGGTGTTTTGTCATTAGTACCCAATGCATCAAAACTGTTCTTTTGATTGTCTTTAAATTCAGGTGGGATACACTCAAAGTCACATTTTGGCTGTCGTGCACTTACTTTTTTTTTTTTTTTTTTTTTTTTCAGTTTCAGCCTGAACTTTCATATGAAGGATTGATGGTCTGTTACTCAGGCTAGCCCTGACCTTGAGTTTCATTGATGATAATGATCTCTTTTTCCCCTGTCACTTTCTATAGGTGTGTTATTATTTTTGTTGTTAATTGCCATCAAGTTGGTTCTGATTCAGAGCCACCTTGTAGAGAGTTTCTGAGGAACAGCTGGTGGGTTTGAATTGCCAACCTTGTGGTTCGCAGTCCAATGTTATCCTACAGAACCACACCAGGAATCCCAAATACAGATGTAAGTCATTTGAGTTTGAATCTGGTGTATTCTATCTGGTGAGGTCCATGTGTGTAAGTTGTCTTTTATGTTGTTTAAAAAGGTATTTGCAGTTAATAAGTCACTGTCCTTAAAAAATTCTATTATGTGATATCCAATATAATTTCTATCACCAGGACCATATTTTCCAACTACTGATCCTTCCTCTTTGTTTCCAAGTTGGCATTCCAATCACTATTAACAATCAATTCAATGCATCTTGATTGTATGTTTGATGACTTTCAGACTGAAGAAGTTGATTGAATTTTTTAATTTCATCACTATTGGCTTTAGTTGTTGATGTATAACTTTGAAAAACAGTGGTATTAATTGGTTTTGCTTGTAGGCATATGAATATTATCCTTTCACAGACAGTATTGTTCTTCAAGATAGATCTAAAAGTGTTCTTTTGGAGGATGATAGTGACACTATTTCTCTTAATTTGTCATTCTCAGCATAGTCAACCACATGATTGTTGCATTAAAATGGCCAATATCTGTCCATTTCAGCTCACTACTGATACGTATCTTTATGAGTTCCATTTCATTTTTGACAACTTCCAATTATCCTAGATACTCTGTGTTTTGATTACCAGTTGTTTCTCGTCATTTTGAGTTGGGCATCATCAGGAAATAAAAGTTCCAAAAGCTTTGCTCCATTCATGTCATTAAGATCAACTCTACTTTGAGGAGGCAGCTCTTTTCTATTCCTATTTTGAGTGCCTTCCAACCTGAAGGGCTCATCCTCCAACACACTATCTGACAATGTTTTTCAGCTATTCAAAATGTTTTCATCTCTGGCACTATATCTGACAATGTTCTTTTGCTATTCATAAGGTTTTCAGTTATTAAACACTCAGAAGTCCTCAGCCTGTCTTTTCTAGTCTGTCTTAGTCTGGAAGCTCCACTGAAAACTGTCCACCATGGGTGACTCTGCTGGTATTTAAAATAAGAGTGATCCCGCTTCTAGTATAACAACAATAAGCAAGCCATCATTTGACAAACCGACAGATGAGAGGTAGTGCTTGTTGCTAGTAAACAGAACTATAATAAATTTTATATACCTTATTACACTCATATATTGATTTTTTATC
>NW_006408519.1:28319076-28321242 GCF_000296735.1 Chrysochloris asiatica
TTCAAGCTCACCAGCTGCTCCTCGGAAACCCTATACAGGGTCACTATGGGTTGAACTGACTCGATGGCACTGAACAACAACAAGAACAAGGGCTATATTGTCTTGAAAGCTCTAAAGCAGACATTGGGCATATCTTCTTTCTCTTAAAATATAACATCATTCACAGACCATACAAAATTATCATCAACTTAAGAATTTGCCAACTATATTCGGTCAAACATTTAATTAACTCAGCCCTCGATGTCACCTAACAACAACAACAACAACAAATGTGGTGGCTGGAACTGCAGTTTCTTGGCAGGGCCAGACCAAAGGATTTCAAGGACCTTATATAGCCCACAGGCAGTCGTTATCCACGTTACCCACCTCTACTCTAAAGGAGGAGACTCAGGTTATCCTTAGTGTTCCTTCACTTACGTGTTCGTTTCCTTAGTGTTCTGCCTCCTACAGTATCTGCTTCCATGGTCTTATGCTCATTGCCCGTATGTACCTACCACGTCTCTTCTCTTCTTTTACAAGGACTCCACTCAGATAGGATGGGGTCCACTCTACTCCACTATGACTTCATGTTACTTTATCTGACAGCATCCTCCAAGACTGTAATTCTAAAAGAAGTTACTTTCACAAACTCCAGAGTTAGGTCTTTTGGGGGAACACAATTCAGTGCATAACAGGAAGCTTCTTTACATTTCTCTTTTGTCAGGGTTTTTTTTTATTATTATTATTATTGGTGATCATTTTTTAAAATCTTTTTTGTGCATCTTTTGAGATTCTCATATGGTATTTATCTCTTATTTTGTTAAATTGCAGTTTATTTTCAAAGGTTACACAAACATACCATTCCCGAAATTAGTTCCATGTGATCTAATATTGTATTGTTTTTCTACATCTCTGGATTTAATTTTTAATATGGTGTTTGTGTTTTGTTGCGTGTATGTTCATGAGAGATGCTGAACTGTAACTTATTTGTCTCTTTATTGCATGTTTTTGGTCAGATTTTTATATTAAGGTCATGTTGGATCCATAAACAAGTTGGCAAGCATTTTCTTTTTTTCCCAATTCTCTGGAAGACTCTACTTAAGATTGGTATTATCTTTTCCTTAAATGTTTGGTGGCATTCACCAATTGAAGACAGTTGGGCCTTGAGATTTCTTTGGTAAAATGTTTTCAATTAAGAATTCAATTTTTTATTCACATTTTCTACTTATCCCTGTGTTGGTTTCAGTAAGATGTACTTTTACCTAAATTGTTAAATATATTTTCCTTAATACCTTCTTATTTTAAGAACATCAATGAGACATGCAGTGATTATCCTTTTTCATTTTCATATCAATATTTTATGACTTTATATCTTGATAAATCATGAAGGGTATTTACCAAACACATGGTTGTATATTAATGTTTTTTCTAATTAAACTTTTTATTTTTAGGTAAATGTATTTTGGTTGTTGTTGTTAGGTGCCAGCCAGTCAGTGCAAACTAATAGTGACTCTATGCACAATAGAACAAAATACTGTCCTCTCCTGGTTAATCTTACAGCTGTTGTCACGCTTGAGCCCATTGATGCTGCCACTTTGCCAATCCATGCCACGCTTGAGACCATTGAGGCTGCCACTTTGCCAATCCAAGCCACTCTTGAGCCCATTGAGGCTGGCACTTTGCCAATCCATCTTCCTCTTTTTCTCTGACCCTCCACCTTACCAAACATGATATCCCTTTACAGTGACTGGTCCCTTCTGAGAATATGTCCGAAGTATGAGAGATGAAATCTGGTCATTCTGGCCTCCAAGGAGAACTGTGGCTACCCTTCTTCCAAAACAGATGTTTGTTCTTTTGGCAGCCCATCGTACTTTCAATGTTCTTCTCCAACCCCATAACTCAAATGCATCAATTCTTCTACGGTCTTCCTTATTCACTGTTCAACTTTTGCATAAATATGAGGTTATCAAAAATAGCACTGCTTGGGTCAGACATACCTCAGTCTTCAAGCTGACATCTTTGCTCTTCAACACTTTAAAAAGGTTGTTTGATTTCTTGACTGCTGCTTCCATGAGTGTTGTGATAAGAAAAGAAAAAAGGAAGTCTTTGACAACTTCAATCTTTTCATAATAATATTGTTAATTGGTCCAGTGGTGAGGATTGTGTTTTCTTTACATTGAAATGCAA
>NW_006408519.1:28321730-28324133 GCF_000296735.1 Chrysochloris asiatica
TGTCAATGTATGCTTGCAGCCATTTCGGTATTACCTTGAGTAAAACTTTACTCACATGGGATATCAAAGGTTTTGTCTGATGATTTCTGCATTTTATTGGGTCATCTCTCTTTGTAATGAGCACAAATAAGGATCTCTTCCAATCAGTTGGCCAGATAGTTGCTTCCAATCTTGTTGGCATAGATGACTGAGTGCTTCCATTGCTGCCTCACTTTCTTGAAAGATTTCAATTTTTATTACATCAATTCCTGGTGCCTTGTTCTTTGTTAATTCCTTCACTGTACCTTGGAATTCTTTCTTCAGTATCATTGGCTCTTGATCATATACCACCTTTTGAAACAACTGAACATCAACAATTTCTTTTGGTATAGTGACTCTGTGTATTCCTTTCATCTTCTTTTAATACTTTCTGCATCATTCAATAATTTGCCAGAGAATCCTTCAATAACGAAAGTCAAGTCTTGGAATTTTTCTTCAGTTTCCCAGCTTGAGAAATCCTGAGTGTGTTCTTGCCTTTTGGTTTTCTAACTCCAGATCTTTGCACATTTTGTTATAATATTTGACTTCGTCTTCTCAGGCTGACCTTTGAAATTTTCTGTTCATCTCTTGTACCACCTCATTTCTTCCATTTGCTTTATTAGTTCTAAGCTAGAGATCAAGTTTCAGAGTTTCTTCTGACATCCATTTTGACCTTTTCTTTCTTTCTTATCTTCTTGTTGACTTTTTGCTTTCTTCCTGTATGATGTTCTTGATGTCACCCCACATCTCTTCTGGTCTTCGGTCTTTAGTGTCTAGTGTATCAAATCTGTTCTTCAGATGATCTCTAAATTCAGGTGGAATATATTCAAGGTCATATTTTGGCTCTCATGGACTTGTTTTCATTTTCTTCAGCAGTAGTCTGAATTTACAAATAAGTAATTGATGGTCCATTCCACAGAGTGCCCCTGGCCTTATTTTGGCTGATAATATGGAGCTATTCCATCGTCTCGTTCCATTTTGTTTTTGTTATGTGCTGTGGAGTAGGTTCTGACTCATAGCAATCCTATACAGGGTTTCCAAGGCTTTAAACCTTTACAGGAGCAGGAAGCCTCAACTTTCTCCCGTGGAACAGCTGGTAGTTTCAAACTGTTGACTGTGAGATTAGCAGCCCGATTTGTAACCACTATGCTACCAGCACTCTCTTTCCATAGGTGTAGTCAATTTGATTTCTGTGTATTCCATCTGGTGAGGTACATGTTTATAGCTGTCTCTTATGCTGTTTTAAAAAGGTATTTGAGATGAACAACTCATTGGTTTTGCATAGTTCTATCGTGCCATCTCCAGCATCATTCCTATCACCAAGGCCATATTTTCCAACTACTGATCCTTCCTCTTTGTTTCCAACCTTTGCATTACAATCACCAGTGATTATCAATATATCTTGATTGCGTATTTGATAAATTTCAGATTGAAGAAGTTGGTAGAATGCTTCATTTTCATCCTCATTGATGTTAGTGGTTGGTGTGTACATTTTAATAACAATGGTATTAACTGGTCGTCCCTGTCAGCACATGGATATTATCTTATCACAGACAGCGTTGTTTCTCCTGACATATCGTGATACGTTTTTTTTGATGATGAATGCGATGCCATTTCTTTTCATTTTGTCATTCCTGGCATTGTAAACCATGTGGCTATCAGATTCAAAATGGCCAATACCAGTCCATTTCTCTCACTAATGCCTAAGATATCAGTGTTTATGTGTTCCATTTCATTTTTAGCAACTTCCAATTTTCCCAGATTCATACTTCATACATTCCATTTTCTGATTATCAATGGATGTTTACAGCTGTTTCTCTTCATTTTGAGTTGTGCCCCATCAACAAATGAAGGTCCTGAGGTCTTCACTCCCGCAGGCTTTACTCCATATGTGTCCTAACGGTCAACTATACTTTGAGGAGGCAGCTCTTCCCCAGTCTCATTTTGAGTGTCTTCCACCCTGAGAGGCTCATTTTCTGGCACTATATCTGACAGTATTTCTCTGTTATTTATAAGGTTTTCAGTGACTAAATATTCAGAAGTAATTCATCTCTCCTTCTTCCTAGTCTGTCTTCATCTGGAAGTACATCTGAAACCTGTCCACTATGAGTGACCCTGCTGGTATTTAAAATACTGGTGGCATAGCTTCCAGAATCACAGCAACTCACAAACCACTACAGTATGACAAATTGACAGACAAGAGGTAGAGATAAATTAATAAATTAGTAAACTAGTAACATTTGCAAAACTATAATACCATGTTACAACTAGGATATTGACAAGAATACAATTTACTCATTCAGTTTTCCCATTTTTTACTTGTATCTCTCTGTGTGTTTTTAGTTTGTTGTTGTTGTTGTTGTCAGGTGCCATCGAGTCGGAACC
>NW_006408519.1:28325798-28328567 GCF_000296735.1 Chrysochloris asiatica
TATTGGAAGAAGTGCAGCGAGAATGAAGAGATTTTATCTTTCCTATTTTGGTTATGTTATCTGGAGTGATGAGTCCCTGGAGAAGAACATCGTGCTTGGTAAAATGGAGGGTCAGCAAAAAAGAGGAAGACCCCCGATGAGATGGATTGACACCTTGGCAGCAGCAATGGGCTCAATTGTAGCAACAAATATGAGGCTGGTGGAGGACCAGGCAGTATGTCGTTCTGTTGTGCATAGGGTCTTTATGAATTGCAACTGAACTCAACAGCACCCAACAACAAAGAACAGCAACAACAGTTAGTTTTTGAGTGTTTGCTGTAAGACAGCAGTGGAGGTGAGAATCCTCTGAATATTTGTTCCCCCAAATATGTGAGAGCTAACAGCTGGGACCAGAAATAGCAAGGCTTCTTTGGCAGCGCTCTCTCTTTCTAGGCACCTTTGGGCAACCTTTGAGCATCTTTGGATTCTCTTCTGCATGGTGGCTTCAGTGAAACAGACATTCTTTCATAGATGCCCAGGGCTCTAAAGGCACTTTCCTGGAAAGAAACTGGCAAAAACTGCTTGACCCTTCTGAGCCTAGCCACATAAGACCCACTACTTCTGTCACTTTTGACTGATTGAAACACTCACAGAAGACCTAGTCGATTTTCAGGGGAAAGGGATACGATGTGACTAAACTCTGGATAGGAAATAGTGTGGCCATTTTTGTTAAATACATTCTGGCAGAATTAGGAAACCAGAGCTCAAGAGACAATACAACACATCCAGGATAACCCAGGTATTTGATTTTGAGTTCTGGATTCCCTCCCCCTCCAATATTAATAGATGATTTCAGGGAATATTTGGAACAAACGCTGCAACTTTATAAAGCATGATTGTGAAGGCTTTTTGCTGTTGTTAAATCAAGGTTCTAATAATTGACTACAACAACAATAAAAATGATAAATAACCAAGAGTAAAAATATTATAAAACACTTTCAGCACTAAAATATGTCTAAGCATGACCTGACAATTCCTTGATATTTAGGAAGACTCTTAACAATTCATAACAACACTTATTCTTTTTAAATCATTAAGAATAAAATACTATAAAAATAATTTACAAAAATTTTTATGGAATCTGAAATTTATTATTAATAATGTTGATAGCACAACTTGAACATATATAATAATATTTCTACTCACTGTTTCACAAGGCAGCTCATTTGTTTCTGAATAGGTGTGATGATCTTTTAAATATTCTCTTGCATTTAGTCAAATCCTTACTCTTTGGTGTCCTGGTGTGGTGCTGTAGGGTAAGCACTGGACTGCTACCCACAAGGTTGATGGTTCAAACACACCATCCTTTCCTTGGAAATCCTATACAAGGTTGTTATGAGTCACAATCAACTCGATGACAATTAACAACAGCATATCTATTAAATTCTGTTCTTTATAGCAGAGAGATTTTCTCTCTTCTATATGATAGTTATTTATATAGTACCTGAATAGGTCTGAGACATTAGATCAGAACTAATAAAATGAAATTTTAAACAGCCAAATGCAATCTCCCCTACTTTGATAAAAGGAAAGAAAAAAGCTGATGTCCAATAGTATGCTATTTCTGTTAGGAGGTACTGCCAAATCCATTCCAATTCATAGCAACTCTATGTGCAATAGAAGGAAATACTGCCTGGCCTTGTACCATCTTCCTAACTGTTGCTTTGTCATAGTGCAATTGTTGCAGTCATCTTGTCAATCCATCATATTGATTGTAGTCTTCTTTTTCAATGATCTTATGTTTTATCAGGGATCCAATCAAGATGGCAGACTGGGTAGATGTGCAGTGAGGAGCTCTGTCACCAACAACACAGAATACTGGGCCAAGTAGGCTCAGGGGATGGTGCTAGAACTCTGAACCACATATAAAGTAATATTCAGAAGACTGGAAGGTTCACAGCTAGTGTAATTTGTAGCAGAATCAAGAAATCCATTGCTTTCTAATTCAAGACGTTCGGCTATTCCCAAAGCTGCCATTCTGGGAGAGACCAAGTCGGGGAAGGATCAAAACAGCCATAAACGTCTGACAGAACCAAGGATATACAGATGTGGACATTCATTTTTTGGTATCTGTTCATTGGTCTCTCTCGCTGTCTGTGCACCTCCATTCTCCTGACTAGAGAGGATGCCTGAGTGAATGGAAACCCCACACCCACCCCTGGAGGGTTCTACTACACATGTGCACAGATCTCTTCAAAATTTAAAGTGACGGCTTCCTCTTAAAACCAAATGACCACCACTGGTCTGTCAGTTTGTCATACTGTGGTGGCTTGTGAGTTACTTAATTCTGAAAGCTATGCTACCGGTATTTTAAATAACCAGAAGGGCCACCCATGGTGGACAGGTTTCAGATGCGCTTCCAGACAAAGACAGACTAGGAAGAAAGAGTGATGGACTACTTCCGAATCTTTAGTCACTGAAAACCTTATGAGTAGCAGAGAAACACTGTCAAATATATTGCCTGAAAATGAGCCCCTCAGGTTGGAAGATACTCAAAATGCAACTGGGGAAGGGCTACCTCCTCAAAGAAGAGTTGACTGTGATAACGTGAATGGAGTAAAGCTCGTGGGAGAAAAGCCCACAGGACCTTCATTTGCTGATGGGGCACAACTCAAAATGAAGAGAAACAGCTGTACACATCCATTGAAAATCAGAACATGGAATGTACAAAGTATGAATCTGGGAAAATTGGAAGTTGTCAAAAATGAAATGGAACACATAAACATCAAT
>NW_006408519.1:28329874-28333351 GCF_000296735.1 Chrysochloris asiatica
AAAATTGAAATCTTTCAAGAAAGTGAGGCAGTACAGGAGGCACTCACTCATCTCTGCCAAGAAATCTGGAAGACAACTGTCTGGCCAACTGATTGGAAGAGATCTGTATTTGTGCCCATTCCAAAGAGAGGTGACCCAACAAAATGCACAAATCATCAGACAATCTCATACGAGTAAAGTTTTGCTAAAGGTAATACAGAAACGGCTACAATCATACATTGACAGAGAATTTCCAGATGTTCAAGCCGGATTCAGAAGAGGCCGTGGAACGAGGGATATCATTGCTGATGTCCAATGGATCTTTGCTGAAAGCAGAGAATATCAGAAAGTTGTTTACCTGTGCTTTATTGACTTTAGATTGTGTGGATCATGACAAGCTATGGACAACATTGCGAAGTATGAGTATTCCGGAACACTTCATTGTGCTCATGAGGAGTCTGTACCTGGACCAAGAGGCAGTTGTTCAAACAGAACATGGGAACACAGAATGGTATAAAATTATGAAAGGTGTGTGACAAGGTTGTATTCCTTCACCATACTTATTCAACTTGTATGCTGAGCAGATAATCCAAGAAGCTTGGTTCTATGAAGAAAAACATGGCATCAGGATTGGATGAAGACTCATTAACAACCTGCAATATGCAGATGATACAACCTTGCTTGCTGAAAGCGAAGAGGACTTAAAACATTTGCTGATGAAGATCAAAGAGCACAGCCTTAGATATGGATTACATCTCAATGTAAAGAAAACAAAAATCCTCACCATTGGACCAATAAACAACATTCTTATCAAGGGAGAAAATATTGAAGTTGTCAAGGACTTCAGTCTTCTTGTATCAACACTCACGGAAGCAGCAGTCAAGAGTTCAAACGACATATTGTTGTTGTTGTTAGGTGCCATCGAGTCGGCACCGACTCATAGCAACCCTATGCACAGCAGAATGAAACAATGTCTGATCCTGGGCCAAACTCATTACTGTTGCCACACTTGAGTCCATCGATGCTGCCACCTGGCCAATCCATCTCCTTGGGGGTCTTCCTCTTTTTCCCTGACCCTCCATCTTACCAAGATGATATCCTTCTCTAGCGACTGTTCCCTCCTGACAGTATGTCCAAAGTATGAGAGATGAAACGACGTATAGCATTAAGCAAATCTGCTGCACAAGACCTTTTTAAAGTGTTGAAGAGCAAAGATGTCAGCTTGAGAACTAAGGTGTGCCTGACCCAAGCCATGGTGTTTTCAATAACCTCATATGCATGTGAAAGGTGGACAGTGAATATGGAAAATCGTAGAAGAATTGATGCCTTTGAGCTATGGTTTTGGAAGAGAATATTGAAAGTGCCATGGGCTGCCAAAAGAACCAATAGATCCGTTTTGGATGAAGTGCAGCCAGAGTGCTCCATCGAGGCCAAGACGGCCAAAGTTCGTCTCTCATACTTCAGTTGCTATGAGTTGGAACCAACTCCATGGCACATAACCCTCACCACCATATGGTCAATAAGCATGAATCAACTTGATGTCAGTGAGTATAGGAGAAGATATGCTGTCTTGATCTAAGATGTTAGCAGCATAGAGAAAAGTGAATGGATTCTAAATGCCATTAAGATATAGAATTGAGTTAATTTGATAATAGATTATAAAATTAAAATAAATGGGTAAGTTAACGATAATTCCTGGATGATATCTTTTCAGAAGGAAAGGTTGAAACAAAACCTGATCATCTTCCTCTGAATAGGTTTTTCAAGAGAGCTGCCTTCTTTTGCTTCAATTAGTTAACAGATAGGATCGTCTCTGATTATATCCCTACCTAACATTCTACAAGTGACTTAGCATTCAAATACAGACACGTGCACAAACGTACACACACAAACATTTTGGAGCATACTACAATGGCAAAAAGTTCAACAGTCACAAAATCTCTCTGAAGGATCTATTGTAGGAAAATACTAGCAAAATTAAAAATGAATTCTTGAAAAAAGAAGAAGCAAGATTTAAGATAAAGTCCTTAGCAAATAAATGATTCTCCATTACATTTGTTGTTGTTAGGTGCCATCGAGTAGGTTCCAACTTATAGCATCCTATTAGTAGTCGTTAAGAATTGTGTTGTGAAACTCAAGGTCAGCAGTACAAAACTACCAGCTGTTCCGTGGGAGAAAGATGAAGCTTTCTGTTCCTGTAAAGATTTACAGCCTTGGAAACCCTGTACAGGGTCGCTATGAGCCGGAACCGACTCCACGGCAAATAACCACCACCACCAGGCACAACAGAAAGAAACAGTATCTGGACCTGCACCATGGTCACACCTATTCGAGCCCTTCATTGCTGCCATTTTTCAAAGCATTTCAGTACTTTTGAATGATCGGTGATAAAGAGGAAGTTGATAGCATGTTGATTATCTCATCGTATTGACACTCGACCCCATTGCCAATCCATCTCATTGGGGGTCTTCTTCTTTTTTGCTGACCCTCTACTTTTCCAAGCATGGTGTCCTTCTCCAAGGACTGGTCCCTCCTGATAATATGTCTGAAGCATGAGGGACAAAGTATGGCCATGCTGGCTTTTAAGGAGCATTCTGGCTGTACTTCTTCCAGCACAGATCTGTTTGGTTTTATGGAAGTCCATGGTACATTAAATATTCTCCTCAAATACCATAACTCAGATTCATCAATTCTTCCACAGCCTTCCTTATTCACTGACCACAATTCAGTCCTCTAGAGCTAGTTGTTCCTAGTCTATTAGTTCAATGGTCTCAGGAGTTCAAAACACCAAGGTAAAATCTCTGTTTCTTATTTATTGGAATGATTGTCTGTTCAATACTTCTCTTGGGAATGAGAATCTTTCATTGTATTTTGTACAAGGGCTAGGAAGGGAAGCAAAAAATAATTTTCCTATGTTAGCTCATATTAAGTGTAATAATGAAAGTAGTCACTTCCAACTTCCTCACTTTGCTTTTTTATTTATGTTATTCTGTATTCAACATTTTGTTTCTTTATAAATAGATACATTTATGTTCCCTTATACATCAATTTTATGAGGATAAGTCAAAAATTATCACTACTTAGGTCTAATTTATGGGTTTACTCCAAGAAAAACATGTTTAAACACATCTCTGCAAACAGTGGATGACTGCAGATAAGTTCTCTCAGTAATATATTTGCTTTAGTTTCATTGATGTTGTTACTAAGTGCCTCAAATAGATTCCGATTCATAGCAACCCTGTATAGGGTTCCCAAGGAGCAGCTGGTGGGTTTGGAATTGCAGATCTTGTGGTTCACAGTCCAGGGCTGATCCTACAATGCCACACCAGAAGTTTCACTGTTGTTTTTGTTAAGTGTCATCAATTCAGTTCTGGCTAGTAGCAATGCTGTATAGGGTTTCCAAGGAACAGCTGGTGAATTTGAACCACCAACCTTGTGGTTCAAATCGACCTTGAAGTCTAGTACATTATTCCACAGGTACTTAAAAAAAACAACAAC
>NW_006408519.1:28333616-28349459 GCF_000296735.1 Chrysochloris asiatica
GGGAAATCTACTCCATCCACCTTAAAGCCTTGTTCTTGCCCCTTCAGACTTTTGTTTTGTTCCCAGAACTCAAAAAATAAGAGAAAGAAAGAAAGGAAACACAACGTGAGTTCCTTGAGGATGCCCAAACTTCTGTTTTGACGTGGTATAAATTGAAGTGTGTAGAATTCTTTGGGGAAGGGTTGCTTTTGTTAAGTGCTGGTGGGTCAGTTCCCACTCATAGCAAGGTTTCCAAGGAGCGACTGGTGAGTTTGAACCACGACCTTGCCATTAGAGAGTCGAAAACACAATCTTCAGGAGTGTATGGAACTAGATGGAAGGTGTGTTGAGAACCATGATTTCACATTTTGATATTTTTGACTAATAAAGATTTCTGTGATTTTATACCAATTATTGTAAACTTATTCTCATATACTCTAGGCATAATTTTTTTTGAAACCTTTTATTGGGAAATGAGTGAAGGTTTACAGATCAAACAATCAACTTTACATTAAACAAACCATACACTTTGTTTCATCTCAATGATTGCAATCCCTTCTGTTACAATAATCAGTCAGTCACAATCAGGGCCGCCATTTTAAGCTGTATCTTCTGGGTTCTTCCCTCTCTCTTCCCTTCAACTCATTTTGTAATCTTAGGTTTTTGTTTCCATGTCAAACTAAGCTACAAGGTGCATAGTTTAAAAGGCAACATGGCTTTTCATAGGCCAGAGCTAAATCACCCCAGCAATGACGTGTGATCTCCTGACTTGAACCTATATAAGACCATTCCCTTCCTGTTGACCTTCTCTTCTCTGCCGTCTGCCTTCACTCTCGGGCAGAGGTCACATTGCTCTTCCTCACCCTGAATAAGTCTCTAGATGAGCCATCTGGTGTGCGGTGTGGTTGATGAGTGACACCGGGTTGTTTTTTCCCTTTCACCTTCCATGTAACAATATTCTCCTTCCATCTTGCGGTTCTTATTTCCATTCCACACTCCTTTCCTCCCCTTCTCAACTCTGTCCTTAGGTAAATGTTGCCCTTTTGATCTTGAATGATTGATTATTTCATGGTGAACATACCTTATTAGTGTTCTGATCCCTTCTGTATACCTATCTACTACGTGGCTAAAAATTGGGTCATGAGAGTGAGTTCTGTTCCAGACCACAAAGGTGGCCAAGAACCATAGTCTTAGGTTCCTCCAGTCTCTTTCTGACCAGTAAGCTCTGTCGTTTTTATGATTTTGAGGTTTTTTCCCACATTTCTCCCACTCTATCTGAGATCTAATGTTATCCCTTTCAAAGCAGTTGGTAGTGGTAACCAAACACCTTTTAGTTCTTCTGGCTTCAGAGTCATGGAGGCTGGTAATCATGTGTTCCATTAGTCCATTAAACTAATGATTCCAAGAATCTTCTGTTTTCATCTCTCTTCTTTCTTCTGCATGTGGAGACACTAATAGTTGCACTTTAGATAGCTACTCATGAGCTTTTAAGATCCCAGTCACCACTCATTAACGAAGGGTATAGAACATTGTCTTTGTGGATTATGTTAGGGCATACACATCTTTATTGTTATCAGACTTCTTTTATGTTAACTTTTTATTGCACATTGAGTGAAGGTTTACAGACAAGATCATCAGTTTAACGTTCAACAAATCGTTCACTTTAGTTTGTCTCATGCTTGCAGTCCTCTCCATGCAAAAACAGTGATTTTACTTCTTCCCTGTGGTCCTTATTTCCATTATATCTTCTTTCCCATCCCTTCTCAGTTCTGTCCTTAGGTAAACATTGCCCTTTTGATCTTCAATGAGTCATCATTCCATGGTGAGCAGACCTTACTAGTGTTATTATCCCCTCTATACACCTGTCTACTACTTGGCTGAAAATTGGCACATGAAGGTGAGTTCCTTTCCAAAACTGAAAGAATAGTTGAAGGTAATAGTCTCAGGTTCCTCCAATCTCTTTTTGACAGGTAAACCCACTCTTTATTACTATTATTATTATTTTATAATTTTGAACTTTGTTCCACATTTTCTTCTACTCTATCCAGGACCTTCTTTTGTGATCCCTTTCAGAGCAGTTGATAAGTGGTAGCTGGGCCCCATCTAGTTCTGGTCTCAGAGTCCATTGGACTAGCTGATTCCAAACATCTTCAATTTTCTTCATTCTTCTTCTTTCCATTCATGGAGAAAACAGCAGTTGCACCTTAGAGAGCTGCACATGAGTTTTTAAGATCTCAGACAGTACTCATCAAAGTAGGACGTAGAACATTATCTTTGTGGACTATGCCATGCCAATTGACCATGATGACCTGATACTATGATCCTGAACCTACAAGTCCAATAACTCATTGCCTTAAGGTGTTTGATAATAGCTAAGGCATTTTTATCCTTTAGTCCCCCTGTATGCTTTACCACATTCATAGGTGTTTTTGCATGTTTATTTGTCATTACTGGAGTCCTGGTGTGGAACTATAGAATAAACACTTGACCACAAGGTCAGTTTGAACCACAAGGTTGGTGGTTCACACTCACCAGCTGCTACTCAGAACCCTGTAGAAGGTTGTTATGGGTTGGGACCAACTCAATGGAACTTAACAACAACAATATCAACAATGTATTTCTGTACTACTGACGTGGTGCTGTAGAATCAGCACTAGACTTTGAACCACAAAGTTGGGTAGTTCAGTCCCACAAGCTGCTCTTTAGAAACCCTATACAGAGATACTATGAGTCAGAGTCGACTTGAAGGCAGTTAACAACAAAAATAACGTATTTCTTGAGGAGCCTTAGTGCATTATAAGGTAAGCACAGGATTGTTAATATCAAAGTTAGCAGTTCAAAGCCACCGTCACTCCACAGTAAAAAGATGAGACTTTCTGCTTCCATAAACGTTTACAGCCACAGAAACCCTATTCATGGTCTCTATGAGTCAGATCAACTAATTGCAGTGGGTTTGGTTTGGTTTTGAATGTATTTCTAATAATATTAGAAAGAATAAATGGTTTCATACTATTGGTGTGGAATTTGAAAATGTTGATGCAGTCCCTTTCTTAGATCATGTAAGAATGCTCACTTTTCTGACGTAGGCTGCAGGGAACATCTCCATGCATGAATCTTTGAATGAGATGAGTAGTATTTTTGGCAGATAAGGAAGGTGAAAACTGATAGAGAAAGGAGAACTATGAGGAAAATCATGGAGACAAGTGTTATACTATCTTTGGGGAAAATGGTGAACTCAAGTGCCTGGGGTGCATGTGGTATGGGGAGGGATACTGAGTTCTGCACACAGTTTAGGATATTAGGATGTTAAAGCAGGTGTGGTAGAGTTTACGGAGCACAGAGACAATAATTAGACCAGCTTGGTGTCATTTATGATTTTACCAATTATCAAGTGAATGAAACGTGACAAATCATTTAGCAAAATTAGTGCCTTCATTTGTAAATGGTGAGCTAGTTGGGCCTACCTTATTGAGGATTTATGAAATCAAATGAGATAATGTAGAAAAAGTGTTTAGGCAGTACTCAACAATATAGGACTGTCAACAAATGTCTTCTCTATTTATTATTCTCTTCACCACTGCCGTCATCATCGAACTTATTACTAGTCTCCATTTAATACATTTCCTGACCAAGGCTTCTTTTAGGCTGTATCTTGAAAAGGAGACTAGTATTGTTTGGACAATATTGACCGAAATCTAGTTAATTTGTTATCAGATTACTAACTCTGTGATCATGGACATATATTACTTAGCATTTCTAAAGCTCATTATTTTCAGATGTAAGGATTGTTGTTGTTGTTTTTAAGTGCTGTTGAGTCATTTCCAACCCAAGCTAGTGAGCTTGAACCACCGACCTTGCAGTTCAAATGACTTTGCAGTCTGATGCATTAGCCCACAGCACCACACCGGGACTCCTCAGATGTAAGGCTATTGCCACCTAAGGAGCTCTGGTAGCGTAGTGGTTACGAATCGGGCTGCGAACCTTAAGGTCAGCGGTTCGAAACTACCAGCCGCTCCGCGGGAGAAAGATGAGACTTTCTACTCCCGTAAAGATTTACACCCTCGGAAACCCTGTACAGGGTCGCTGTGGGTCGGAACCGACTCGATGGCACATAACAACAACAACATACATGATAAGGAACTCTAGAAGCATAGTGGATTACAAACTGGACTGCTAACTGCAAGGTCAGTAGTTCAAATTTACCAGTTGCTCTGTGGGAGAAAGATGTAAATCTGCTCCTGTAAAGAATTACAGTCTGACAAATCATGTTCAGGGTCACTGGGTTGCTACCAACTTGGTGGCACACAACCGCCACCACTTTAGATGATAACTCTGAGAGTGATGCAAGGTAACGTATCTGAGTACTTGATTTAATAAGCACTTAATAAACAACAATATGGTTATTATTTGAAATATTGTTAGCATTATTGCAAACACTACTTTTTTATCTTTAATTATATGATAGGAATTTTGTTTTTCCTTCAATATGATGATTCGAATGTATTTGATTTAGAAATAACACTAACGTCACTATAGACCTATTCTCACTTTTTAATTAAAAGCTCAGAAAAGAAAACTGAGCAACTTGAAAGAATTAATATTTCCAAAGGATAGTTGACACTTCGTAAATGGAGAGTCACTTGTAGTAGAAAGCAAAAAAAAAAAAAAAAAAGTGCATTTTCCTGAAGAGTATCAGTAAGCTGCACAAGAGACAGACTTCTAGGAACAATTTCAGTGGGAAAGAGAAGGGGTTGGATGGGACAATGACAGTTTTCTCATATGGTAGCAGTGCCGTCTTGTCGGGGGCAGGAATCTTTGCTTTCTAGTTTACAAGTTTGGTGGGGAAGATATATTTTGTCCCTTTCTAATCAATGCTCCTTTGAACATAATGGAAAATGACTTGCATTCTATCTTAACTCTGTTGAGTTTCCCAAACAGTCTCTACATAAAATACCTTTCCCCCTCTCCTAGTTTTCTCTGTTATCCTTCAAAGAGGCAAAAACATCTGATTCAACAGCTTATTCCTACTCTGTGACTGTTCCTGAGGCCTAGACAAAAAAGGAAATATCTTGGCTTTGTCAGGAAATCCGTGTTTATTGAACAGTGTTCTGCCTTAGGGGAAGGCACTTCCTTCCGTGTGTATTTAAGGCAAACCACATCACTGTGTGAAGACTAGAAGATTACCAACTCACAGAGCTAAAGCATCTACTCTTTTATTATCAAAGCCTCTGCAGAAGGGCCAGCGATAAGTTCCATTTATAAGAAATTACATGGAACTGACTTTATGTCACTTCAAAACAACAATAAATACTAAGGACTGGAGTCCTGGTGTGGTGCTGTAGGAAAGCACTGGGTTACTTATCATAAGGCTAGCAGTTCAAACTCACTAATAACTCCTCAAAAACCCTGTACAAGTTCACTATGAGTTGGAACCAACTTAACAGCACTTAACAACAACAACGACAACACTGTAGACTTAGTTGATTTCAGGGGAATTAATGGTTTGTTGAAATGGGCTCTGAGAGTTTACAAAAAAACTTAGTCCTTCAAGAATCTATGGAAATCTTTGGATTTTGTTTGCAGACAACTGTAGAGGGTGTGTAGAATTGTACATACAATTCTGTGTATGAGTTTAAGATCTTACAGATGGCATCTCTCTTCCTCAACGAAGGTAATCCTCCCTTAGGTCAGTCATCTCGGGCTGTAGTAATAGGAAACAAAACACACACGAGAGTAGGTAAAAATGAAGAGATGCACTGGTCTCAGTGGAGACCTACATGAGGCAATGAGTCGTTCTGCTAACAAGAGGGCAGGGAAAGCTTCCAAAAGGAGGGAATGCTTGGGCTGGATCCTGAAAAAATGAGCTCAGAGGTCAAGAAATCTCTCTGGAAATTCAATGGTCCAAGTTGTACAAAGCGGGGCTGTTTGGTCTCTGAGGCTCTTTGCCGTCATGAGATTAATTTTGTGGCATTCAAAAGATGTTCATAAACTGATGGCCGATTAGCACCCCTCAACCTTGGCCTCTAACAACTCCATGTACATCCCCATGTAAGCCCTCTCTCCCAGCTAGACTGAGTAAGAACTGTTTAAGAGAAAAGAGGAGGTCTAAAGTTAGGCTTTACACCTTCACAAGAGAGTATCCAAACCTCAAGGTGGCTCCTGTTTGAACATAGGAACTTAAAACCCCCTCTTTCTCCACCAACCCCTGCCTCAGCATGTTTCCAGATATGTTGTCAATAGGGACAGGAAGTCTGTCATCTGTCCCAGTGATATTGTGGACAGTGTCAACCCAGAGTGATCACATAGGGCAGGACCGAATGAAAACATTTCTCAGAAAACAGCATTTCTCCCTTTTCAACTGAAACAATGTTTTGGTTTTGTTTAAGCATCATAGAAACTGTGAATGAACAACTGGATTTGGTCATCTAATCTTCCCTCCAGGGAGAGAATGAGTTACATGTTCATTTGCCTCTTGTCCAATTTCACATGAAAACTCCAACAAGGGGCTTCCATCACACTCTCAGAACAATCACTGTGCTCCCAGCATGCATTTCATGAGTGCTGGAAGAAAAAAAAGTAAAAAGAGAACTCATAATAAAAACGTTCTTGGAGTTGGGCAATTAAGAGACGTTGACTCTCTATGTAGATGTTATAATTGAGTAATAGTAAGGGAAATATATTCCTTGAAGCTGAAACAGGTAATAATTCTCTTATAATTTTGACTAATGAGATACTTAAAATTGTGATTATAATTCCATTTTTCTAGTTATGAATACATGACATTGTCTTTGTGGAAAAAGACTAAGATGATTGAATCTCATAGATTCAATTTCTTGATTTATAAAAATTGCATTTGCTCTTATTGCATATTGTATATTTATCTAAACATTTGAAACTGACATGTAGTTCAACCCACCACTCATCTGCAAATGCGCTGCGACTTGCATGTCCCTGTGATGCTGGAAACTATACCACTGGTATTTCAAATACCAGCAGTCACTCACGGTGGACAGGTTTCAATAGTTTCCAGACTAAGACAAACTAGGATGAAGGAAGAGGCTGTCCACTTTTTAAAAATTAGTCACTGAAAACTTTATAAATAGTAGTGGAACATAGCATTGTCTGCTATAATGCCAGAAGATGAAACCCTTAGGTTGGAAAGCACTCAATAGATGACTGGTAAAGAGCTTGCTCCTCATCATGTCAACCTTAATGATCTAGATGGAGCAAAACTTTCAGAACCTTCAACTGCTGCCATGCACAACTCACAATGGGAAGAAACAGTTGCAAGCATCCATTAATAATCCGAGTGTGGAATACATGACGTCTGAGTCTAGGAAATTGCATGTCATCAAAAATTAAATGTAACACATAAAGATCAATATCCTAGGTATTATTGAAAGAGACCTGGTGGTGCTGTAGGATACACACTGGACTGCTAACAGTAAGGTTGGCTGGTGGGTTGTTCCTATAATTATTTACAGCCTCAGAAATACTGCACAGAGTCTCTATGAATCGGAATCTACTTAATGGCAGAGGGGGAAAGCATTAGTGAACTGAAAATGATTGGCATTGGACTTCCTGAATAAGACAATAATATGGTTTAATATTATTATATTAAATATTATTAATATTTTTATTAATAATATATATCAATATATTAATATAATATATTATTAATATTATTATATTATATTAATAATAAGGCACTCTGGTAGCATAGTGGTTATGAATCTGTCTGTGAACCTTAAGGTCAGCAGTTCAAAACTACCAGCTGTTCCGTGGAAGACAGATGAGGCTTTCTGCTCCCGTAAAGATTTACAGCCTTGGAAGCCCTGTACAGGGTTGCTATGAGTCAGTTCCAACTCCACGGCACATAACCACCACCACCACCATGGTTTAATAAGCAATATAAGGTACATTGTTCTGAAAGGGTACATATCTCTGTAATCTGAATTTTGTTTAAGTGTTCTAGTCTTACTAAATATTTTATATTTTATTCCTTTAAAGCATGATATAGTTACTTACATTCTAGCAAATGGCATGTTTCCCCACTATATATTCAATCTGGTCTAGTCTAATCCATACACTACTCCAACTTGTGAATAGTATCACCTGGGACCTGCTTATTGGAGCCCTGGCATTTTGATATTCTAGAAGAGTTTAGTAAAAGAAGCCAAGTACATTAGGGTCACAGAATATTAGGAATGTTATGGATGTCTTCATCTTTGGATGAATTCTGTGGAAATAGGGAAATATATAGAATCAGCCCATGGGGATTTTTATATAAACTGAAAAAAAAAAAATCCTCTCATTGCAACGCTTCAAAATTTCATCTTGATTTCAGTCTGTTCTGTTTTCTATAATTATCAAGGCCATGATACGTATAATTCAGTGTCTGCCTCCTGAAGAATAAACCCAAAATGTTACAATGTAGGATGGTGAGGAACATCAAAGAGTGAACTTGGAGCAGAGGTCTTTTAATGACTCTCATGTCACACCATGAAGTTACCTGTCGACTTCACCTAAACATTATACTACATAAGGATATGGAAACTTTCATGTATTTCGTTAAGAAGAGTTGTTGTTAAGTGCCATTGAGTTGGTTCTGACTCATAAAACCCTTAAATCTTCATGGGAGCAGCAAGTCTCATCTTTCTCCTATGGAGTTTGAACTACAGACCTTGTGATTTGCAGTCCAGTGCTTATCTGAACCACTGCGCTTCTTCCATACGAAGAGTGGAACTTGTTAATTTAATCAAGCAGATATTCACCTATTCAAAATAATCAAAGAAGATATAGTCCCTTATTGAAAGGAAATTAGAAATTTACCCTAATGAGTTTAGAATCTAGAGATCCAGAATGTCCTCTGTTATGCCCATCGACTATAGTGTCCCCAGACTATAGTCCTGAACCCCTAGGCTTAGTGATGCATTCTCTCTAAGTGTTTGGTAATGTCTAAGAAGGTTTCATAACTTTCTTCCAGTTTGGCCTACCACATTCATGGATATATTTGCAGAAAAGGTACAAATATCCTCTGTCAGACATATCTATATGTATTTGTAGGTACACATCCACTCTCCTCCCTGCACTCATTAAGCCTGAGTGTCTATCCATGCATCTATCCCTGCACTGTTAAGTGCTACCAGGTCGATTTCAACTCATAGCAACCCCATATGGGGTTTCCCAGTCTTTAAATCTTTGTGGGAACAGAAAGCCTCAGCTTTTTCCTGCAGAGTCGCTGGTGGCCTCAAATCACTTACTTTGTGGTTCGCAGTCCAGTGCTTATCCTATGAAGCCAGTGCCTCCACAGATCACCATTACTACAAGACTGTATATAACAGTATTTACCTCTGTTGACTTTAACCTGTACACTCCTCCTCACATTTTCCCCAACCTTCATCATGTTTTGGCCAACCTCCTTCTTATTGTATATTGCCTTCCCCTTTGGTGGTAAGTGACTGGATCTTAAAAGCTCATAAGTGGCCATCTAAGGTTTCTCTCTCTCTCTCTCTCTCTCTCTCTCTCTCTCTCTCTCTCTCTCTCTCTCTCTCTCCAGAGGAAAGAAGAGTGATGACAATTTAAGGTGTTTTGAAATAATTAGTCCAAAGGACAAGTGGACCATGTGAACATCAGCCTTCATGATCCTGAGGCCAGAACTAGATGGTATCCTGGCACCACTTCTAACTGCTCTGAAAGAGATCACATTAGAAGGTCCTAGACAGAGTGGGAGAAAATGTGGAACATAAGTTAAAATCATAAGAAAGACCAGACTTAGTGGTCCAATAGAGACTGGTGGAACCTCGAAACTATGGTCACTGGTTATTCTTCAGGTCTGGAACTGAACATTAACCTTGTGGCTTAATGTTAGATAGCAATGAATGAGCATACGGGGGGGGGGGGAATAGTAGCCCTAGTGAAGTGCCTAAACCATAGCAGGATCACCCATTTGTGATCAGAAAGCAGCAGTTCCACAGGGACAAGGTTCTGTGGGAGTTTGAAGAGAAGAAGCGATGGAAGCAGAAAGCACACTTGGAGATGTGGTGAGTGGTGTTGCACTCAGGGGGTTGCAGTGGTTGAGATGAAATGAAGTCTATAATCTGTCAAGGATACAACTGATGACCTGTTCTGTAAACCTTCACTCAATTCACTATAAAAAGCTGTAAAAAAGAATGCCTTTATAATCTCAAGCAAAGACACTCTGAATGACGTTTTAACATGTAGTTTTACTGTACTGGAAAAAAAAGCTATCATCCTTTAAGTTCCTGTTATAATTATAGAAAGAATCCTTGATGGCATTACACGATTACAATTAAGCACTCAGAGCTAACTGAAAGATTGTTGGCTAGAACCCACCTGACCAGGAGGCAGATCTCATGATGGGTTTCCACAGTGAATGCAGCCTTAGAGCTCTATGGGGTAGTTCTACTCTGCCTTACAAGGTCACTATGAGTGGAACCAACTTAAAGGAATATAGCAACAATGGCAAGACCTTACCTGCCAACAAGAAGCATACTGTGAAAGAAGCAGAGCAGAGTTACTGAGTCAAAAATATGGGCAGTCTAACTTCTAACCATGAGGAGCTCTGGTAGCATAGTGGTTACGAATAGGGCTGCGAACCTCAGGGTCAGCAGTTCGGAACTACCAGCTGTTCTGTGGGAAAAATATGAGGTTTTCTGCTACCATAAATATTTACAGCCTCAGAAACCCTGTACAGGGTCACTATGAGTCAGAACTGACTCCACAGCACAATAACAACAACAACTTTTAACCACAAGATTGGTGGTTCAAACCCACCAACAGCTCCTTGGAAATCCTATACAGGGTTACTATGAGAACCGGCTTGACGGCACTTAACAACAACAATATAGTTATTAGGAATCCTAGTGTAGCACTGTAGGATAAGCGCTGGACTCCTAACTCCAAGGGCGGAGGTTCAAACCCACTAGTCACTCCTCAGAAACCCTATATAGGGTTGCTATGAGTCGAAACGAACTCAGCAGCACTTAACAACAATTTAACAGCAACAATATATTTACAAGGAACTCTTGTGGGATCGTGGGTTAAGCATTGGTCTTATAACCTCAAGTTTGGCAGTTCAAATCCAGCAGGGGATAAAGATGAAAACGTGTTCCCATGTAAATATTTACAGTCTTGGAAGCCCTAAGGAGCAGTTCTATAGTCTTACTAGGTCACAGTGACGTGGCGTCTACTGGATGATGGTAGTGGGCAGGGTGGGGTCATATAGTTATAATGAATTCTAAATAAAATGACAGTTATCTTGAGGTTTAACTTTCATTAAAAAACAAAAAGGTTTCCTATCATTTCTCTGTCCCCTGTGTATTCTTGCAGATTCTGTTTATTGTGAATCTAGGTCAAACCCATGACCTAGAGTTGGCGACTTTATAGGACAGCTGCCCCATAAGGTGTCTGGAATGCAAATCTTCATGGGAGCAGGCAGCCTCATCTTTCTTCAGAACATTTGGTGGCTTTGAACTACCAACCTGTGCTTAGCAACCCAATGCCTAACCCACAATGCCACCATGTCTACAAAATTGTGATACCTTTCACTTTCTTTACAAAGTTTTCTATCAAAACTGCTCATTTAACTTCTCTTGTGATGATGATTTCCAACCTCATCTTCTGCTTTTGTTTAGAACTTAATTTTATAAAAGGAGATCAAGTACAACTCCTATTTTCCTGTTTGCACCAGAAGAAGAGGAATGAATTGGCTGATTGCTTCAATATCATTTCCAAATTGAGATAAGAAATGTCCTTTGCAAGTAATTCCAAAAGCTTCTTCAGAGCAAGGTTACCACCCTCAGTACTTAGATTTGCTTCTCCAAGCGCATCTATCTGGCTTTTCTCACAGACCCCACCTCCTTTGTGCTGATGGGAACCTCCTGCCTTCCATCTTGGGAGCAGGATTTGGAATTCTTTCCCCTTGTTTATGAAAGCATGACATTCTGGGTCTTATACATTAGTACTTGCTTTTCTTATTGCTAAATATGGCATCTAGATAGGATTGTATCATCCTGAAGTTTTCATATTTTGGTATCACTATCGTAGTTGTTTTCATCAGATGTCATCGAACCGGTTCTGGTACATACAACAGGACGAAACACCACCCACTCCTGCACCATCCTCAGAATTACTGCTAAGCTTGAGGCCCTTGCTGCTGTCACTGTGTGGATCCATCTTTCTGAGGGGGTTCCTTCATTTGGGGGGACACATTTTCAGGACCTAGTGAGATATATTTGATTTACTGAAAAACTAAGCCTACGGTCATATTCTGGTGATATTTATAAAGGATGAAGCTGAGATACAAGCAAAACAAGTTCTAGAAATGCCTGCTTTTTCCTTGGTCTTACAAAAGATTCTGTTTGGCAAATGATCAAAGGCTGGTCATGACAACCAGTAAACACGTGAGTAGATTTATAACCTCTAAAACAATACCTCCAAAGATTTCCTCCTAGAAAGAATAACCTAGAGCCATCCCTTTGGTTGATCTAAATCCCTAAACAGTCGCTTTCTCCAACCCTGATGCTATGTTCTTCTTCATATAATCCCGTTTCTCAAATTAATTGCTCCCTGATTTTAGATCGTTCAGTATCCTCTTATTCCATTCTAATGACTACATCTTGGTCTATGAATAGCCCTGACCTTGGCCTAGGTATACACTTCTTATCTTGGGAGGAAATGAGGAAAATTACACATATCTAAATTTTGTGAGGGGGTAATCTAACAGCAAATAAAAACAAAATCTATGATCTACACTTCACCACGTACCAAAAAAATAGTAAGGAAAGAAAAAAAAAAAATGTCATTTGGGAAAATGTTCAAATATTTAGTAAGTTAAGACTTTGCACAGAAATCATAATCAAATCTTTCCTATTATAAGACTTTACATAGAAATATTTGTAATTAACTCATGTAAAATTTTGAACTTTGTCCTGGGAAGATACACTATTTTCAAAGTCATTTATGTTTTTGAGAAAATGAAAGAAAATGCGAAAGACTTAGAGAAAATGCCAACGGCTACATGGTTTCTATGTCGATATTTTCTATGTCTAGGTCTCAACTGTCTTGCATTTCATGTCAGTAATGCTTATTACTGATTTCTATGCCAATAATACGCTGAGAACCTCACTTGGACTCTCTCTTTAGTTCTCACCTCAAACTTACTAGATACATACTTCAAAGAAGAAGACAAAGAAAAAAGAAAAAAATCTGTGTTGGAAGTATAGCCAGAATGCTCCTTAGAAGCTAGGATGGCCAGACTTCATCTCTCATACTTCAGACGTATTATTAGGAGGGACCAGTCCCTGGAGAAGGACATCATGCTTGGTAAACTGGAGGCTCGGTGAAAAAGAGGAAGACCCCTAAAGAGATGGATTGACACAGTGGCAACAGTAATGGCCTCAAGGTTAACAATCGTGTGAGGTTGGCCCAGGACCGGGCAGTGTTTCGTTGTGTTGTGCATAAGGTCACTATGAGTCAGTACCGACTTGACAGCACATAACAACAAGAGCAATAATGGTCCTTATTTCAGAGAAAAAAAAATAACACAAAAGTTTAGAGCATTCAAGTATCTTGTCCATTTCATACCAAATATAGGATTGGAATCGGAGTACTTTGAATTTTCTGATTGGAGAGTGAAAGCTCCTAATTGCCATCCCATACCACATTGTGCTGTGCTGAGGAAGAGCTACAGCTTGTTACTATGTGATCTTGTCCGAGTTCTGGTGTGGCACTGTGGATTGATGTGCCAGACTGCAAAGCCATTTGAACTACAAGGTCGGCAGTTCAGGCTCACCAGCTGCTCCTCAGAAACCCTATATAGCACTTCACAACAATAACACAACACGTGATCTTGTCAAGGGAAAGTTGAGCCAGTGCTACAGCAAGTAGAAGTAATTCCCAGTGCCCTCGTGTTTCTGAGGGAGCAAACAGAAAGTAGTCTCCTCCCAGAACAATGTCTGATGTAAGTACTCAATGAAAGATGAATTGAATGGGACAAGCAGTTGTGAAACTCCAGCTGTATGAGATTCTGCCACTGTAACTGTTTAAACTGAAGCTCAAAAATTCTTTGGAAGATGTTGAATAGGGGTCCTTTTCATCATAAAGTAATTGGGTTAAAAGACCTCTAAGTGCTTTCCATGGAATCCTGGTGTGGTACTAACCCCAAGTTCCATGGTTCACACCCATCAGCTGCTTCTCAGCAATCCTATACAGAGTAGCTATAAGTCAGAACCAACTCCATGACACTTAACAAGTGCTTTCCATAGTCTTTGGTGGGTGTAACAGTTAAAGTGCTTAGATGCTAATCTGAAAAAATAAATATTTAAATCCACCCAGAGGCACCTCATAAGAAAGGCCTGGAAATCTTGCAAAAAGAAAAACAATCTCGGACACATGTGAAGATGTCATGAGACAGAACTGACTCAACAGAAACTATTTGTGTTAGTGAGGATGTGTGTATGTGAGAGTACTTTCCAAATCTCTTATCTCATTAGTGTATAGTTACCTGGATATTAAAAAACCAAAAAAAAAAAAGGAAACAGGGATTGAGAGAGAAACTGACATGCAGCATATACAGAACCTAATTTCCCTGACCTATGGGGTCATGTCTGACTATGTTTTGGATCTAGGAATAAATGGCCTAACATCTTAAAGATTTGTTAAACATGTTTTTTGGGGAGGATTATTCTATCTAAAATGAAGGCAACATTGAGTTACTGAGGGAAATGAGAAAGTTTCCCACAGTTCCAGAAATGGATCATAAATGGTTTCCTCAGGAATCCCTTCTCTGGTGCTGTAGGATAAGCACTGGAGTACTAGCCAGTTTGCTGTTCAAACCCACCAGCCGCTCCTTGGAAACCCTATGGAGGGCCGCGATGAGTCAGAACTGACTTGATGGCACTTAATCACAACAACAAGTACAAAACTATACAATACAATGAAAACCAGCACGCAGACTTCTAACCTGGTGGTGTCAGTTTTATCATCCTGATACACAAGGGGGTTCTGTGAAGGACTTCTCTGGGACTTTCAAAGTTTAGAAACCCAATTAATTGTCAGGAAAATTCCTCAGATAGGGCTTAGATTACACGCAGTAAATCAGGCATTTGAGTAGCAGAGATTCAGTGTTTACTTTACTGCTCCCTTACCATAATGTGTGACACATGCCTGCTTGTATACTGACCAAGGCTGAGATTTACTCAAAACTGTTGGATCTTCTTCCAACAGAAGAGGGTATAGACGTTACAATAAAATAATTAAAACAGACAGGTTTGGCATTAAAACTGGCTGGTTTGGCATTAATTAATTTTTCTTACTCATTGGCTGTTTTTCTTGTTTTGTTTTGATGCAACTGCCATTACCAGAGAGAAATGTATTCACTTTGGCTTTTTGGATAAAGCTATCATTCCTCTGACTTGGACATAGCTCAAGGGAACTGCTAGCTTGTTAGCATAGAATGCCACTTCCCCTGAACGATCATCTTGGTGGTCAGCCAGCTGTAGCTGCTTGACCATGATTGATTTTCTTGGGACTGTAGTTTGATCAGAATTCAATTGCTGAGTGATTTAGGTTGGAGGCATTGTCCATTGAGTCTTAAGATACATGATGTGGTTATGAGTGTTTTCCCAACCCTTGAGGATGAGGTTTCCTGCAAGACATTTATAAATGACAAATGAGTCCAGAGCTAAAGATCAGTAAATAAAGAATTCAGTGACCAGGTAAATATATGCCCATACATGTTGGAATATAAGATTTTATAATAGTGAGATATCCATGTACTCCTCACTGATGGATGATGTCATTATTTGATGTTTTGCATTTATGTTGTTGTTAAGTGCCGTC
>NW_006408519.1:28350284-28356225 GCF_000296735.1 Chrysochloris asiatica
ATGACCGTATCGTCTAGTGCTTACCCTACAGTCCCACACCAGGACTCCTCAAACCCACTTAAAGGCACCTTAAAAGTAATTCCTGTCTGCTTCTGAAAACTCTATAGAGCAGTTCTGCTCGGTGTGAGTGAGTCCGAATTGACGCCATGCTCCATGGCGACTAACAACAATAACAACATCTGAGCTCTGGTAGCACGGCTATGAGTTAGGCTGCTAATCTCAAGGTCAGCAGTTCGAAACTACCAGCCATTCTAAAGACGAGGCTTTCTGTTCCCGTAAAGGTTACAGCCTAAGAAACCTTACACAGGGTCACTATGAGCTGAAACTGACTCTACGCACATCACCACCACCGTAGAAAAAAGAAGGCCATTCCTTTCCCCTGCAAAGTTCAATTTTGGTCACATCTCTCCAGTGTCTTCTCTTTAAGCTTCTCAAAATAAAACAAACCAATAACAATAACAATTAGCTCTATGTGCAAAATTTACTTTAAAAGGAAACGGGTCAGGAGTACCACAGAGGGGCAGTGTGGTGTCATGGTTAAGAACACAGTATCCGGAGCCAAGTGGCTTCTATTCAAAACCCTGGTTCCATGGCTTTTCTCTGTGACCTTGAGCAACATACTAAACCTCTCTGTGCCTTAACCTTTTATTGGAAAAACAGGAGTAAGAAAATTGCTTCCCTCACAGAGTCATAAGGAAGACTTGTTGTGTGCCGTGAAGTCGGTTCCGACAAATAGTTAGGCCAGCCTATTGCAGAAATAAAATGCTATCATTTTTCCCTCCATAATTTCATTCTTGAACTCCTGGTGTGCTGCTGTTAGATTTACACTGGACTGTGAACCACAAGGTTGGCAGTTCAAACCCACAAGTTGCTCCTTGGTAGCCCTATGTAGTAACAATCTACTCGACAGCACTTAACAACAATTTCACTTTGATACTTCCCCTTAAAATAAGAACAATGATTTCTCTACACCTCTCTTTTTATGTCTCTTGCTAAGATTTTCCTCAATACTCAATCTATCTAAGTATGCATGCATACTATCTTAAACCTTCTTGGCTATATCATGCTTAAATACTTTCATGTATTTTCTATGAGTATTCTCACATACAGGCTTGTCTCTCTGGACACATATTCTTCTTTCCTCCACTCCGTAGCTAAGTCCATTGTTCAACACTCAGTACAGACTTAAGAGTTAGTAAATTCTCATGATGCTATTACAAGCACACTGACCCCAGAACTTGTTTCCAAACAGCATTCTCATGGAATCATTGCACATGGCACACTTAAATACTCACAGACCAAATGCTCTTTTTCATCTTACGTGCATGTGTCCCTGGTGGAAACTATAGATATACTGGAGATTGGCAAAGTTCTATGAGTTGGGGACTGCATACACAAGACAGGAGCATAGCTCAGCGTCATTAAATACAACCTATAAATAGAGTAGTAGGGATTATGGTGTGGCACTGTAGGATAAGCACTGGACTACGAACCACAAGATCAGCTGTTCAAACCCACAGACTGCTCCTCAGAAACCCTGTACAGGGTCATTATGAGTCTGATTCGACTCAATAACACTTAACAACAATAAAAATCCCTTACTAGTGCAAAGGGTTAGCATCCTTAACTGCTACTTGAAAGGATGGACGTTCAATTCTACCCAGAGGTGTACCAGAAGAAAAACTTGTTAATTTAATTCTACCCAGAGGTGTACCAGAAGAAAAACTTGTTAATTTAATTTTTAAAAAATCAGGCATTGAAAACTCTATGGGACACTGTTCTATTCTGATTCACATGAAGCTTTCATGAGTCCAAATCTACTGGACAGCAATACATTTTTACAGTAAGAACATAAAAAATAAAAGACAGTTGCCATTGAACTGGAACTGATTCATGCAATCTCATGTGTGTCAAAATAAAACTATGCTCCATAGGGTTTTCAGTGGCTGATCTTGAAACAGATCACCAGGTCTTCCTTAGTACCTTGGAGGATATTTGAATCTCTTTTTTGTTTGCAACCAAGCATGTTAGTCCCAGGGAATTTTGCTCACAATAGAGTAACATGAATTCCCATGGAGTGAACCGAAAGAGAAAACAAAAAATAATGAAATGAAACCAAACAAATCAGCAATGTCTAGATTTTATTGGAAAAGGCTTGTGTCTTTTCCAATCCTGTCCTCATCTGAAGTATCAGGGTGACTTACAATGAACTGGTAAAGAACAAGCCATTATACTAAGCAAGGTACACACATGTGCTCTACAATCTGTTTCCAAAAGTTCTTTAGCAACCTCATCTCCACTGTTTACTTCCTCTTTGGGCTCTGGTGTTAAAGGTCTGAACTTCATAAAAGCAATACCACTTACATCCAGCTTGCTTGTCAGAATCCACTTTGGTAGTAATTAGCCTTCTCCCCGACCCCCAAACAAATTTTTTCTTTGGTTGAGAAGTGTTGGCTGGAATAATCTATCAAACTGAGTGGGGCAAAAATAATTGGATTCAAAGTTGAACAAACAATTAAAATCTTAGGAATTGTATAACAAATGAATCCGTGGTAGAGTTGTTTCTCCAGAAGCTTCAGTTATTGATAGCCTTACTGTTTTCAATTTAGACTCAAGACCAAGACAGAAGGGGACTTCTGGATGACCTCTACCCACTCCATAGGAAGTAACAAATACACAAGAGGAAAATGCAGGCTGTGCTGTGTAACAAGGCTGGCTCATGCTTAACCAAGCTTAATGTGAGTTCAGGAAATGTATACACAACCTGCTCAAAAACTAACAAAAGAACATATGTCAAGGATGAAACAAAAACCAGAGCTGCAGAGAGGAAACATTAGAGATCCTCTCTTTACCGTATTTATGATGAAGAGGATTAAACTAGAACAAAAACAATAGTCTGGTGGGCTTTCAGCTGAAGGGTCATTTAGCACAGAGGCATATTCTTCCCTCTGTCAACTCTATACTCAGATTTACCAGTGACCTTATGCCACTTAAATGGAATTCAAGATAGCAACGGGACAAGGGTATATTCAAGAAGAATCCAGGAGGGACTAGAACAGGAATGTGAACCTGTAGAAAATTGGGAAAAGGGGTTATGTACTCCCCCACTTCGCATACTCAAAAAAGCACAGGTAAACATCCTTCTGGTATTCTCTGCTTTCAGCCAAGATCCATCGGACATCCGCAATGATATCTCTTGTTCCACGGCCTCTTCTGAATCCAGCTTGAACCTCTGGAAGTTCTCTGTCAATGTATGATTGTAGCATTTCTGTATTACCTTTAGCAAGACTATACTCGCTTGAGATATCAAAGAGATTGTCCGCATTCTGTTGTGTCATCTCTCTTTGGAATGGGCACAAATATTGGTCTCTTCCAAACAGTCGGCCAGATAGTTGTCTTCCAAATTTCTTGGCAGAGATGAGTGAGTGCCTCTTGTGCCGCCTCACTTTCTTGAAAGATTTCAATTTTTATTCCATCAATTCCTGGTGCCTTGTTCTTTGCCAATTCTTTCAATGCACTTTGGACTTCCTCCCTGAGTATCATTGGCTCTTGTTCATATGGTACCACTTGAAATGGTTGAACATTAACCATTTCCTTTTGGTACAATGACTCTGTGTATTCCTTCCATCTTTTCTTGATGCCCTCTGCATTATTCAATAATTTGCCCAGAGAATCCTTCAATAATGAAGACTCATTAACAACCTGTGATATGCTGATGATACAACCTTGCTTGCTGAAAGTGAAGAGGACTTGAAACATATACTTATGAAGATCAAAGAGCACAGCCTTCAATATGGATTACATCTCAATGTTCAGAAAACAAAAATCCTCACCACTGGACCAATAAACATCATTCTTATCAATGGAGAAGAGATTGAAGTTGTCAAGGATTTCATTCTTCTTGGATCAACTGTCAACACTTGCGGAAGCAGCAGTCAAGAGATCAGATGACGTATTGCATTGGGCAAATCTGCTGCACAGGAACTTTTTAAAGCACTGAAGAGCAGAGATGTCAGCTTGAGGACTAAGGTGCGCCTGACCCAAGCCATGGTATTTTCAATAACCTCATATGGGTGGGAAAGCTGGACAGTGAATAAGGAAGATTGTAGAAGAATTGATGCCTTTGAGTTGTGGTGTTAAAGGAGAATACTGAAAGTGCCATGGACTGCCAAAAGAACCAATAGATCTGTTTTGGAAGAAGTACAACCAGAGTGCTCCTTGGAGGCCAAGATGGCTAAGCTTCGTCTCTCATACTTTGGACACATTGTCTGGAGAAAACAGTTGCTGGAGAAGGATGTCATGCTGGGTAAGGTGGAGGGTCAGAGAAAAAGAGGAAGACCCCCAATGAGATGGATCATCCAGGGGGCATCATTGATGGCATCAAGTGTGGCAGCGGTAGTGAGGTTGGCCCAGGATCGGACTTTGTTTCGTTCTGCTGTGCATGGGGTTGCTATGACTCGGTTCTGACTGGATGGCACCTGACAACAACAACAACAACTCCCCCACTTAGCATCAAGTCTTGATTTCATCTTTTTCTGTGAGTTTTCTAACCTCAGGTTGCATTCTCTCTGAGCTTTATTCTGTTCCTCTGCTCATAGTTACAATGATCTCTGGAAACGATAACTGTATTTTCTGTTACTGTCAGTGAAACATAACTGACAAATATGATTGTGAACCACATAATTGAGACTAAACATGAGGAATCCGGTAGGAATGAAGTAAAACTCTGTATTTGCATATTTTATTTTAATCCTTACAACAGAATTATGTATAACCAATAAGCAGTTGCCATCAAATCAGTTGAAACTCATGGTGACCCCCATGTATGTCGGAGTAGAATTGCGCTCCATAGGGTTTTCAGTGGCTGAGTTTTTGGAAGTAACAGCTAGATCTTCTTTTGAAGTGACTTTGGATAGACTTGAACCTCTAGCCTTTTGGTTAGCAGTTGTGCACTTTAACCATTTGTCCCACCAAAAAAAAAAAAAAAAACATATATATATACGGCATGAGTAAGAAAAATAGACAAGAATTCAACCTTAAACTAACTGACTGAGATTTGCTTAATGCAGATGTAGATTTCAGGGGAAAACATTTTGCATACTATCTGATCTACTGCCAATTCTCTTATGGCAACAGGAAACGGTCAATTTTTTTAAGAGGATAAATCATGTACTCTTTCATATGAAATAGTCACTCTCATCCATGCCTTGTCTGTACTTCTCTACCCATCTTGATAACACTTCCAAGTATTCCATAGTCTGTGTCTGAAGAAAAACTCATTTCTTCCTGGAGTCTTGCTCTCTCCAGGAAATCAATCTTTTCAGTCTCTGTCAGTTTCTCAATCTTCAGAACATCTAAAGCACATGATATCATACGGGATTATTTGTTTATTTGTGTTATCAACGCTTTGCATTCTGATGTAATCTATGGCCCCCTCCAAGAAATAATACACAAAGTTTTCTTTTAATGCATAAAATAACATATATCAGATTATTGTTGTTATTGTTAAGTGCCAGTAAGTCTGTTCAGACCATATATATGGTTTTCAAGGAGTGACTGATGGGTTTGAATCACTACCCTTGGGTTAGCAGTAGTCCACATGAGACAATAGCACAAACCAATTATATAGAAACACATATGAAGTCATTAAAATAAATTTGTAATATTACATATCTGATTTCTTGCTAGTCTATTAAAAGAACAAGATCTAGAAACACATCTGATTAATGTCATTTTAAAGTAATAATGGGCTTAAATAATATTTTGAAATATCTGGCACACTGTAGTGTGATGTGACATTATCTGGAAATCTGTTGAACAACCATTGTTGTTGTTGTTAGGTGCCATCGAGTTGGTACCAACTCATAGTGATCCTGTGCACAACAGAATGAAACACACCTGGTCCTGGGCCAACCTCATAATTTTTGCCACACTTGAGTCC
>NW_006408519.1:28357135-28358519 GCF_000296735.1 Chrysochloris asiatica
CCATAGCTTATCATGATCCACACAATAGAAAGCCTTTGTGTATTCAATAAAGGTCAGGTAAACATCTTTCTGATATTCTGTTTTCAGCCAAGATCCACTGGTCATCAGCAATGATATCCCTTGTTCCATGTCCTCTTTGAATCCAGCTTGAACCTCTGGAAGTTCTCTGTCAATGTATGCTTGCAGCCATTTCCATATTAACTTTAGTAAAACTTTACACACATAGGATATTAAAGATATTGTCCAAATATTTCTGCATTCCGTTGGGTCACCTCTCTTTAGAATGGGCACAAATACGGATCTCTTCCAATCAGTGGGACAGATAGTTGTCTTCCAAATTTCTTGGTATCGATGAGTGAGTGTCTCCAGTGATTCCTCACTTGCTTAAAAGATTTCAATTTTTATTCCAACAATTCCTGGTGCCTTGTTTTCTTTGGCCATTCCTTCAATGTACCTTGGACTTCTTCTTTCAGTATCATTTCAGCTCTTGATCATGTGCTACCTCTTGAAATGGTTGAACACCAAACATTTCCTTGTGGTACAGTGACTCTGTGTATGCCTTACATCTTTTTTTGATGCTTTCTGTATCATTCAATAATTTGTCCAAAGAACCCTTCAATAACAAAAGTCGAGGCTTGAATTTTTTCTTCTGTTATCCCAGCTTGAGAAATCCTAAGCATGTTCTTTGTGTTTGGTTTTCTGATTCCAGATCTTTGCACATTTTGTTGCAATATTTGACTTTGTCTTCTCGAGCTGACCTTTGAAATTTTCTGTTCAGTCCTTGTACTTTCTGATTTTTTTCCATTTGCTTTAGCATCTCTATGCTGGAGAGCAAGTTTCAGTGTCTCTTCTGACATCCATTTTTGTATTTTCCTTCTTTCTTTTCTTCTTAATGACTTTTTGCTTTCTTCATGTATGATGTTCTTGATGTCTTCCCACAATTCTTCTGGTCTTCGGTCTTTAGTGTTTAATGTATCAAATCTGTTCTTCAGATCTCTAAATTCAGGTGGGATATATTCATGGTCTTATTTTGTCTCTCCTGCACTTATTTTCATTTTCTTCAGCTTCAGTTTGAATTTTCCAGTGAGGAATTGATGGTCTATTCCACAATCTGCCTCTGGCCATGTTTTGACTGATGATATAGGGCTTTTCCATTCTCTCTTTCCACAGATGTACTCAATTTGATTTCTGTGTATTCCGTTTGGTGAGGTCCATGTGTTTAATCATCTCTTATGCTGTCTTAAGAAGTTATTTGAAATGAACAAATCATTGATTTTGCAGAATTCTATCATGCTATCTTATCACCAAGACCATATTTTCTAACTGCTGATCTTTCCTCTTTGTTTCCAACCTCTGCATTCCAATCACCAGTAATGATCAATAC
>NW_006408519.1:28359194-28361243 GCF_000296735.1 Chrysochloris asiatica
GCAACTCACAAAGCCACCACAGTTTGACAAACTGACAGACGAGTTTAACAACCATACGTATTGTTAAACTACTATATGTATGTGTTTCTTACATTCACAATGGAAGGAAATGTTAAATTTCAGGTAGAGGTTAGTAAAATGTCCTGACTCCATTACTTCAAGGATTCATGGCAGCTAGCTGGCTGTAAAAAAGCAAAAAAGAAAAACTATGCTGTGTCCTTAACCCAAGTTCTCAGTCTTTTGTAGGAGGTAAGCAAAAAGTTGTTGAATATAATGAAATCAAATGAAGCATCAATTTATGCATAACTCAATAGTGCCAAACTAGCCACAAGCATTTTTAGAGTTAGCTATATTTTTATCTGAAATAAGTTCTATTTCGCCTTGTAATATATTTAGCTGTATGTGCGCCTGTCTCTTTCAATAAATTACATATTCCTAAGAGTGCACTCTGCAGCTCTTTATCTCAGTTCACATAATGAGAGATTAAACAAGTTCGAGGTACCAGCACATACGTAAATGGATGAAAAAAATGGTACAAAATTATATTAATTCTGTAATGCGACAGAATTAATATATCTGTCAAGAGAGTAAGGAAAGCCAAAGTTTGATGCAAGATTTTGGACTAGAGTTTCTTGGGAAATTAATATAAATGGGAAAGTTAAAAATACAATGAGTACAATTAGGGACTTGCAACATAACCATCTTCCATTCCCTGTAATATAGCAATGATTTGTCTTCTCCTTTAGGATAGAATGCACTTTGTAATAGTTTGAACTGTGATAGAGCATGAAAGCACATAAAATTAGCCTTGAAAATGATAAAATGGTAGTTACATTTTCATGTTCTTTAGAGAAACCACATTGTTTTCTTTACTCATAGAAAATAAAAATGGATACAAAAGAAAAATATCACATTGTGGTGAGTATTCTAGATTTTGCATGTCCCATCTTGGGGTCTGGATGTGCCTTTATAACATAGAAGGATATACTGTGATTTTATTTTCCATATGTAATATGTAGGGTCCAATAAGATGGATTAACACAGTGGCAGTAGCAATGAGCTCAAGTGTAACAACAATGGTGATGATGATGCACGGCAGTATTTCAGTCTGTTGTGCCTAGGTCATTAAAGTCAGAGCTGACTTGAGGACACCTAACACCACAACAATTGTAGGGAAAGAAAAATAAACATATGTGTCTCTGAAAAAAACTTATGCCTGTTGAGTTTATGGTGTTGAATCCGTATTGAAATCAATTGGTCAGATTTAAAGGAATAGAATTCTGAAGAATGTTGAATTGTAGCTTCTTTGAAGTCAGAAATGTAAATACTATTTGGTTTTCCATACAATACATAGTGCAAGGCACTCAGTATATTAATTAAAGTGTCTATAATGTAGTTAAGGAGCTCTGGTAGCATAGTGGTTACGAATTGGGCTTCTAACCTCAGGGTCAGAAGTTCAAAACTACCAGCTGTTCCATGGGAGAAAGATGAGGCTTTCTGTTCCAATAAAGATTTACAGCCTCAGAAACCCTGTACAGGGTCGCTATGAGTCAGAACCGATTCCACAGCACAGAAAAACAAACAAGAACATAATGTAATTAAGGAGCCATGGTAGCAGAATGGGTTATAAGTTGCTACCAGCTGCTCTGCTGGAGAAAGAGAAAAGATAAGGCTTTTTTTTTGCTCCTATAAAGATTAACAGCTTCAGAAACGCTGTCCAGGGTTGCTACGAGTTAGAACCAACTCCATGGCACACAACCACCACCATAGTAACGTAGTTATTAAGTTCATAGACTCTGGGATTAAACACAGTTATTATTTTCAACCTACCACTGCCTAGATAAAACAAATAACATATTTACTATGATAATTAGATCATAAAAAGTACTCAACCAATAGAAATACTATTATTAAATAGTCAAATGAGGTCATAGGTAGTGATAACAATTTGAAAACCATTCCTTTAGACAGTACGTGACTTCTACTAAGAAAAATAAAAGAATGAGTTTCCTGAGGCATACTGAGAAAGAAGAGTCCTGGTGTGGCTCC
>NW_006408519.1:28361773-28366431 GCF_000296735.1 Chrysochloris asiatica
CCCTATATACCTATTTACTGCCTGGCTGAAAAATGGGCCATAAGAGTGAATTATGTTCCAGACCTGAAAGGCCTTCACTTGGGGTTCCTCCAGTGTCTTTCTGATAGTAAATCCAGTCTGATTATCTATCTATCTATCTATCTATCTATCTATCTATCTATCTATCTATCATCTAGATATAGATATAGATATAATTTTGAGTTTTGTGCCACATTATCTCCCACTCTATCCTGGACCTTCTAATGTGATCCCTTTCAGAGAACATAGAAGCAAAAATTTTAAACGCAATTAAAATTAAGACAATTCATTGAATTGGATAATTAGGAAACTGATAAAAGGCTAGGTTTTTTAGAAATCAGGAAAGATTGTTCAGAAAATCATAGGAAACAGAAGTAATAAATATAGGACCAACTTTTTATCAGTGGCTGGGAAAATAAGTATCAGACAGTAGACGGAGGGAACAGCAACGTCATGAAAAGTTTTTGTTTTTATTTTTTGTTTTCAGGAAAAGGCACAGGCTAGAAGACCCTTTCAAGAAGGGGTGGAGAAGACTGGAGATACAAGCAAGGATGAAATAAATTAGGAAGCAAAGTCCCAAAGGGGATGAGAAGAAAGTGAATTCAGCGTTAGATAGAGGTGTGAATTACAGAATGGAGGGACCCATCTTTCTATGAAGCAAGAAGAGATTAAAAACGTAACTGTATTTAGAAAGAATTAAAGGGCATAAAGTGTTAGACAAAGAGGATCTCTTCACTTTAGTGTGAGGAGTAAAGGAGAATGGTCAGCTATCCTTCGTGGCACTGACAATCAAATTAAAAGGATCGACCTCAATGCTTCCCATGGTGGAATCCTTGAGACTAAGGAAGCTGGGTTGGCACTTGGCTCTCCAGCTAGGAATGAGAGTCATGGGCAATGAATGGTGACCAAGGTGAAAGAGAACCACATGTAAGGAGTGGTTCAAAAAGCAGAACATGATAGTGGGTACCAAACGATGTATGTGTGTGCATCAGCTGCATCAGAATTGCCTACTTCACAATTAACATATACATTCTAAGAGTTCATGAGTATAACCATTTAGGTTTGGAGTTAATATTATGTGAGAAAACGGAGGAAGAGTATGATGGAAAAACCTTACTTTAATTTGGCATTTTGGCATAAAGATGCCAAGCGTTGCAAATGTCCCATATGAAATTAAAGTCATTAAAGATGCCAAGAGTTGCAAATGCCCCATATGAAATAAAGTCATTAAAATGCTGAGATCCGTTGGACTTCAGTAAAATTCTGACACATACGTGGAGAACAATTTTAATCCCATCAGGTTACTCATTTCTTCTCTTGCATTATGCAGTATTGACATAGTGGCCACATTTCCCTAGAGCTTCCTTTTTCTCAACACAGATGTTGCTTGGATTGTGATAGTTTAATTGACTATTTCAGAGTCATACATTGCTTTCTTTTCATGGTGTGACTAATTCAAACTAGGGCAAAAGTTTCACCTGGTCCTGTACTAGGGGACTACAAATAGCTCATAGAAAAATTCCATTATATTTCCATTTCATTGTTCCATAACCTTTTTTGTTTTGTTTTAAGTTTTCATTATGAGATTTCCATGGAAGAACATCAGTTTTACATTCATCTTATTGTATTTCGTTTCATTGCAATGATTACAATCCCTTCCATGCATCATCAAATAACCAAAGGGTACACCCCCGGCCTGCTCCCCAGCTATCAACACACAGTCCTTCTCCCTCCCTGAGTTCAGTGTCCCCAGCTGCTCTATCTGTCCACGTCATCATCTCTGCCTCCATCCCTGACTTCACTGTGTCTCTGGGTGGGGTCCCACTCTCTGCCCTTCTCACTTGATCGCCCCAGGGACCTCTGCTCCTGGGCTGCAAAACCAATTACTCCCCTCCTTTTGTCAAAAAATATCCACCTCTATATTTCCTAGCCTCACAGACAGTCCTGATGGAAATTATTCACTATTGTACCACAAGAGTCTTATCCCCATTTAATTTTGCCAGCCTGTTCCCAACAGATTGGAAATCATTCAGTGGAGATTCTACCTTCCCCCACCCCGTCTATAACTAGGCTCCCTCTTGAAAGCTTGTAAGCCAGTCACTTCTTGCCTTTATAGGTCCCCTATTTTGGGTAGCCACTGTCTAAGTTGCCCATCCCTGTCAACCCTGTGTACCTAGGGGGTGGGAGTGATCCTCGCTGTAAAGATTTGTTCTCCTTTTTAGCTACAACATCCATAATTCTAGGTAAAGTTCATCAAATTGTAGCAAGTTACTCTTTTTTTTCCCCCCTCTTCTTTCTTCTTCTAGCCAAGTTCTGATCATCCAGCCATCACAGTCAGGTCAAGTGGGTACTATCTGCAAGTATGGGTGTTCTTGTGTATCTCCCCTCACTTCATATCAGCTGGACACTTGGACACTTCACTCTCTGCTCTAGTCCTCTGTGGCCATGTCACTGCCTCTGACCCAGTACTTCTGGCTATCCAGGTCTCCACCCAGGTTCACAAGAGTCTATTGAATGTGGTCGGACTTAGATCCCAACTTCATTGCTGTTTTTTTCCCCTCTTACCCTTATCGGTGACCAATGTGGTCACCAGCCAGACCACATGCCTGCTTGTGTATTCCCCTTCATTCTTTGGCTTGGAAGGGAGTTTGCTCTAAGGGGACCCTACCACTTGCCTTGATGGCTACCTGGTGAACAGCTTACTTGTTCTTGTAGTAATCAATAAGACTGCCATTATGGTTTCAGATTTTCCTGCTGGTCTTACTTCACAAAGTATCTCCTGGTCTAGCTGCTCCAGGCTGGTCTACTCATCCATTCCAGTGGAAATTTCCCACCTCAGACAATACTGGATGGGCTTCTGGATTCCACCAATGGTCTTATGCAATGTAAAAGGTCCACAGGAAGCCTCTTTCACTGGGCAACTTCTAGCCCCCTTTAAGGTATTCTAATCAGTTGTAGGCTGAAGACGAACTTACAAGCTTTCTGTAGTGATGTTTCTGGTTATTTCTACCTGCCCCCTCTTGGCCCCAAGTGTCTATTTTGCAATGGTAGGCAAGGGAAACCAAGATTCAAAAGACAGTCAAGCATCTTAACATTATTTCCGCCCTTTTGCCCATTCTAACCATGTCTCAATCCCTGTATCCCAGAGCCCTGTTGTTCCAAGGCTATGCATACATCATTATTTACCTCTGTCTTGCTTAGCCCATGCAAACCTGCCTAATTGTTTTCCCATCCACCTTGTTCTTCCATTCCCCTCCCCATTCTTGTGTATTGCCCCACTCAGTAGCACCCAATCTATCCTGTGTCTATTTCCTACCCTATGATCCACCTTCCCCTCCCTCCCCTCACCCGATCCCCGACATCCCAGTAACCAACAATAACTCCCCCCTTTAGTATAGATTATTTTTCTTAGTCTTTTTTTCTGCAGTATTTCTCTTTTTGTGACTGCTTTCACTCAACAAAATGTCCTCAAGGTTCATCCATGTTATGTGATAACTTACAGCTTCCTTGTTGTTCTTCAAGGTAGCATTATATTCTATTTACGTAACACAGTTTATCAATTCTTCCATTGATGGGCATTTAGGCTGTCTCCATTTTTTGCTATTATAAATAGTGCTTCTATGAACATTGGTGTGCATATATCTACTCATATTATGGCTTGTGTTTCTTGTGGGTAAATACCAAGTAGAGGAATTGCTGAATCATAAAGTATTTCTATTTCCAGCCTTCTGAGGAAGCGTCATATTGTTTTCCAGAGTGGTAGGACCATTTTGCAGTCCAACCAAAAATGTAGGAGGGTCCCAGTCTTTCCGCATCCTCACCAGCATTTATTGCCCTCTACTTTTTAATTCTTTGCTGCTATTGCTGGTGTGAGATGATATCTCACTGTTGTTTTTATTTGCATCTCTCTAATGGCTAATGATCATGAACATTTATTCATATGTTTATTGGCTGCCAGGATCTCTTCCTTGGTGAAGTGTCTGTTCATGTTCTGTGCCCATTTTTTTAATTGAGTTATTTGTGTTTTTCTTGTAGAGGTGTTGTACTTTCCTATATATTTTAGAAACGAGTCCCTTGTCTGATGTGTCATTGCAAAAGATTTTTTCCCATTCTGTGGGTTCCCATTTTACTCTTCTGGTGAAATCTTTTGATGCACATAACTTTTTAATTTTTAGTATGTCCCTATCATCTATTTTGTCTACTTTTGCTTGTGTAATTTTCAAAATGTTTGGTAGTCTATGTATTCCCTGTGCTAGAACCCTCACATTTGTCCCTAAATTTTCATTGATGACCTTCATAGTTTTAGGATTCACATTTAGGTCTTTAATCCGTGCTGAGTTGGTATTTGTATAGGGGGTAAGGTAAAGGTTTTGTTTCAATCTTTTGCATATCGCTTTCCAGTTCTGCCAGCACCATCTGTTAAAGAGACTATCTCCTCCCCGTGCAATGTACCTAGGCACTTTGTCGAAAATCAGTTGGCTGTATGTTTATGGCTTAATTTCTGGATTCTCGATTCTGTTCCATTGATCAATGTGTCTTTTATTATACCAGCACCAGGCTGTTCTGACCACTGTAGCCATGTAGTAGATTTTGAAATTGGGGAGTGAGAGGCTTCCAACCTTGTTCTTCGTCTTAAGCAG
>NW_006408519.1:28367745-28401369 GCF_000296735.1 Chrysochloris asiatica
TGTGGTTTCTAATGCGAGTTATTTGTGTCTTCTTCCTTTTTTCTTTTGTTGGTTTTGCCAGTGGTTTGCACTTTTATTAATCCTTTCAAAGAACCAGCTTCTTGTCCTGTTGATTCTTTCTATAGTTTTTCAGTTTTCCATCTCTTTTATTTCTGCTCTTAACTTCATTATTTCTTTTCTTTTGGTGACTGTAGGTTCCCTCTGTTTCTAATTGTTGGAGATGATGTGTTAATGTGTTAATTTTGTTCTTTATTCTTTTTGAATGTGTGCATTTATTGCAATAAATGTCCGTCCTCTCAGCACTGCTTTTGCTGTATCCCAAAGATTTTGGTATGTTGTGTTTTCTTTCTTGTTTGTTTCTAGGAGCTGTGTGAATTCACTTTTAATTTCTTCTTTTACCCAGTCACTTTTCAGCAGGTTGTTATTCAGTTTCCATGTATTTGACTTTATTTCCTTGGTCTTCTTCTTGTTGATTTCTAGTTTTATAGCATGGTGGTCTGAAAAGGCACTCTGTAGAATTTTGATGTTTGTAAATTTATGGAGGCTTGCTTTGTGAACTAACACATGGTCAATTCTGAAGAATGTTCCACGTGCACTGGAAAAGAATGTATATTGTGCTGTTGTTGGATTGAATGCTCTGTACATATCTATGAGGTCAAGCTGGTTGATTGTGTTGTTTTGTTCCTCTGTAACTTTGTTGAGTTTCCTTCTGGTTGTTCTATCCTTTTTTGAAAATGGTATATTAAAATCGCCCGCTATAATTATAGTTTTATCTATTTCTTTCTTTGATTCTAGTAAGTTTTCCTTCATATATTTTGGTGCTCTTTCATTGGGAACATAGATATTTATTATAGTTATGTCAACTTGCTCAATTGACTCTTTGATCATGAGATAGCATCCTTCTTTATCTCTTATGCTGGTTTTTGTCTTAAAGTTTACTTTAACAGAGATTAGTATTGCCACTCTGGCTTGTTTATTGTTGCAGTTAGCTTGGAATATTTTCTTTCATCCTTTAACTTTTAGTCTGTTTTTGTCTTTGTGTGTAAGGTGTGTCTCTTGCAGGCAGCATATTGAATGGTCTTGTTTTCTTATCCATTCTGCCACTCTCTGTCTCTTCACTGGTGCATTCAATCCATTGACAGTCAATGCAATTATCGATAGGTATGAATTAATTTCTGCCATTATGTTAATTTTTGGTAGTGCTGTTTGTTCCTTTGTTCTGCATGTCTTCTTGTGCTGATTTTGTGTTTTTTGAGTTACTTCTTGTCTGTTTTATCTTAGTTTTCATGTTTGCTTGTTCTGCCTTGAAGTTCATTTTCATGGTAAGTTGTGAAGTATTAACTTTCTTTGGGGTTATTTACAATCTATTAACTGCTCTCTACATTTAAGACAATTTATTGTATCCTGTAATCTACCTGACCTCCTCACCACCTGGATCTCTGTGTCTACATTTTTCCCTTCTTTGATATTGTTATTATTTTGATCTTCGGTTGACATCCCAGCTCCTTTGAGTTCATTGTTGTAATTTTGTTCTGTTCTGGACTCCGCTATCTGTTGTCTGTGTTTCAGGTGGAGTTGCCATGCCTGTCAATCTCTGGTTGTTGTCTGTTCTTGTTGGTTTTCAGTCCAAAGAACTCCCTTTATGATGTTTTGAAGTGCTGGATTGGCTTTGACAAAATATCTTAGCTTCTGTTTATACTGTAATGTTTTGATTGTCTCATCGTATTTGATTGACAGTTTTGCTGGATAAATGATTCTTTGTTGGTAGTTTTTTTCTTTTAGGGCTTTGTATATGTTTCCCCATTGCCTTCTTACTTGCATGGTTTCTGCTGAGAAGTCAGAGATTAATCTGATTTGCTTGCCTTTGTAAGTAACACTTCTCTTTTCCTTGGCTGCTTTTAGGATTCTCTCCTTGTCTTTGGTTTTGGAGAGCTTGATTATGTCTTGGTGATTTTCTTTTGGGGTCTATCCTTCTTGGGGTATGTTCAGCTTCTTAAATGTCTATCTTCTCATCTTTCAAGATGTTAGGGAAATTTTCTTCCAGAAGCTCTTCATCTATCTCCTCTGTAGACTTCTCTGAACCTTCCTGTTCTAGAATGCCAATAATTCTTAAGTTGTTCCTCTTCATGTTATCCATCATGAATCTTAGACTCTCTTCAGATTTTTTTTATCCTCTTCTGGCTTGCTCTTCTATCTTAGCAGTATTGAGAGATTTGTCTTTCAGCTCACTGGTTCTGTCTTCCATCTCTTCAATTCTGTTCCTTTCTCCTTTCAGTGTATTGTCCACTTCTGATATTTTTGTATTAATCATTTGGACCTCTTCTTGCAGGTTTTGAATTGTTTCCAATGCTGTATCATCTGGTTTGATTGCTCTTGTAGTACTTTCCTGACTCCTTCCTTGTTTTCTTCCACCCCTTTTTGGAGCATTTGAATTTGTTTCCATATCATTCTTCTGAATTCCTTCTCAGACAAATCCAAACCTGTTCTACCTCTTCTGGGGAGTCCTTGTCTGTCTCCAGTTCATTAGTCTCAGTTACTCTTTTCTGCTTTGGGACATGTTTTGAGATCTTTTATTGTGTTTTTTGGTCACTTCCAGTAGTTTGTGGGTTTAAATGCTTAAATCAATGTTTGTTGCTGTATTAATAAGCTTACTGGGTGTCTCCTGGTGGATATGATCAGGAGATAGGCTCCCCTTTCCATGTGTAATGCTTAGCAGCTGTTATTGCCTCTTGTCTCAATGGTGGAATATTATGGGGTATGCTTGTAGCTTGGCTATGTGGCTATGATTGCTGTCTCTTCCTGGGTAATGTAGGGAGAAAAAGCGCCAACATTCAGGAAAACTGTGTGATCAAAAGGACCAAAATCAGAAGCAATATGAAAGCAGAGACAAAAACCACCACTTTGAAATAAAAATAAAACTTTGTCCGACTGGCCAGTGGCCTTTCTACACAGGCAGTGTGTGTGCACCTTAGAAGCCTCCAGCAGTTGGTGGGGGTGTCCGCTCACTCAGGCCCCTCCTCTTGTCACCCCTGTAGAGGTGCACAGATAGATATTGAGAAGTTAATGAGAGAAAGATTGTCTACTATTTTTGTCTCTGAAGGTCAGTTCACTATCTACTTGTGCACAGCATAATTCTTGAGATAGTTGCATCCTTTTATGTTGGGGTTTTCCAGATTGTTCAAATGGTTTGTCTTTCAGGCACGACAGGCCTACTTTTTTCTTGCTGGATAGGCCAGAGTAAACGGTCCCATACAAGTTAATTTTAGGGCTGTGTCCCAGAGGCTAACATCATAAGAAGCTGCCAAAGAATTTGGCCTTGGGACAGATAGGGCTCTTTCTCTGTGTGCCATGGGAAAACTATGGGCTCAACACTGGACTTATTTTGGGGGTGTGCACCCACCCTCCTGAAGGCGTCCCAGCTCAACAAAAAAGGTGTGCCAGGGAAACGGAGGAGAAAATATGTGTAGAATATCCCACACACCTCTTTTTGCATATGTCACTGTGCCACTTTTAGTGCTGGTTCCCTGTGCCGATCTGGCCGTAGCCCCGCCCTCTGAACTCCACCTGGATCGAGTGGCTGCAGAGGGGATCCCGTGTCTTGAGTGATTCCTAAATCTAAGTATTTTCCTTTATACCAACCGTGGTTTTTCCACTGGCGGGTTGTAGGAAACTGACACCCTGCACCTTGTGCTAGATCTAACGCTCTGGTGCTGTTCTGTGAAAGCAGCTTCCCTTGATTTTCGCTCCCTCTCCCACGGAGCCTGTCCTATCTGAGGCTGCCTCTGCTGCTGCCAAACCAGAAGTTCCCTCATATCTGCCTTGTTGCTTTGTTCGTGGAGAACTTGTCAAATATTTAAGAGTCTTCCTCAAAAATCACCAGATAATCTTTTACAACTGCCTATTGAGAAACAAGTATACCTTGATGCTTTTATTATTCCTGAATTATGTATCATTCTTTTACCTTAATTCCCTCTAATGTAAGCACATACTGTAAACTTTGTTTCATGCAGCATTTTCCTTCTAAGACTGAAAGAATGATTCTAATACACATGAAGATTGAAGTTTTTTGTTTCTGACACTTCTCAGGGTCAATCAGGTGTGTCTCTGATACCTTGTCCAGGTGCAGACTAGAGGTCTGAATGTAAAATGCTAAGAGATATTCACATGCACTGAAATTACTGTTTTTAGAAAAGCATAGATAATACAATGGGCAACAGAGTGGAGGAGGGTGAAGGACATTAAGGAAAACAAATGTATTCCAGATGTTGGATGGCGAGTTTCCACTCAGAGAATAATAAATGCAGGCACTGGACTGCCAGACGAGGTTAAAGAGCATGGATACCAACTTAATTTAATAAATAATTAGATGCACTTCAGGGGGAAAACTAGAGCCAATTGAAACAAATGATGATTATATAAAATTGCATTTTCTTTTCTATCCTTGTCCCTCATATGTATTTGGTGACTAACTATATTCTTTGAAATGATCAGGATTAGCAAACACACCAGCTTGGCTGTGCTTTAAATAACCAATGGCTCCAATAAAAAAGCTCAATATGTTTGCGATAGTTATTTCCTGGGGATGCTTACAGAAGGAAGAAACTCTCTAAATTCCGTAAGGGTAAAAAATGGGGAGGGTAGATAAATTATACACTACACATTTAACACAAGCACCTAAGAATATCAACTGATATTCTTCTAAGCACATGACATGACCCAGTAAATGTTAGACTCAGCTAGTGGATATCATATCCCCTTAGTGCACATGGGAGCTCTGTTGTTGCTGTTGTCTGGTGCCATCAATCCCAATTCTTAGCGTCCCTCTGCACAACAGAACAAAACACTGCATCGTCCTCATAATTATTATATTTGAGACCATTGCTGCTGCCACTATGTCAATGCATTTCCTTGGGGGGACTTCCTATTTTTTGCTGACCCTCCACTTAACCAAACATGTTGCCCTTCTCCAGGGACTGATCCTTCACAACAACATGTCCAAAGCATGAAGGATGGTCTTGCTATCCTAACTTCTAAGGAATATTCTGGCTGTACTTTTTCCAAGACAGATTTGTTTGTTCTTTTGATAGATCATGGTACTTTCAATACTCTTTGCCAATGCCATAATTGAAATGTATCAATTCCTCCTAGATCTTCCTTATTAATTATCTGGTTTTCACACATGTATGAGGCGATTTCAAATACCCTGGCTTGGGTCAGGCTCACCTTAGTCCTCAAAAGTGACATCTTTGCTCTTTAACACTTTAAAGAGGTCTTTTGCAGCAGTATGTCCTTTGATTTCTTGAATGATGATATCATGAACGTTGTTTGCGGATCTGAGCAAAATGAAGTCTTTGGCGACTTCAGTCTTTTCTCCATTTACCATGATGTTATTCATTGATTCAGTGATGAGGTCCAATTTTCCTTACATTGAGATGCAATCTGCACTGAAGACTATAGTCTTTGATCTTTATCAGTAAGTATTTCAAATCCTCTTCACTCTAGCATGCAAGGTTGTGTCATCTGCATGTTCCAGATTGTTAATAGTTGTCCTCCAATACTAATACCATGTTCTTTTTCTTAAAATTCAGTTTCTCAGATTATTTGTTCATCATACAGATTGAAAAAATATGATGAAAGGATACACCCTGGCACACACAATCCTGATATTAAACCATTCAGTATCTTCTTGTTCTGTTTGAACAACTGCCTCTTTGTCTATGTCCAGGTTTCTCATGAGCACAATTTAGTGTTGTAGAATTCTCATTCCTCACAATGATATCTATAGTTTATTATGATCCACACAATCAAATGCCTTTGCATAGTCAACAAAGCATAGTAAATATCTTCCTAGTATTTTCTGCTTTCAGCCAAAATCTATTTGATGTCAGAAATGGTATTCATCATATCTTGTCCTTTTCTAAATCCAACTTGAATTTCTGACTGCTCCCTGTCAATGTATTCCTGCACCTATTTTTTAAATTAACTTCAAAAAAAAGGTTGCAGATTCAATGATTTCCACATTTCATGTGCCACTTTACTTTGGGATGGGCACAAATATGGATATCTCCCAATTGGTTGGCTGGGTAGCTGTTTTCCAAATTTCTCAGCTTAGATAAGTGAGTGCCTCTATTTTTTCATCAGTTTATTGCAACATTTAAATTTGTATCCTGTCAATCCCTGAACCTTTGTTTTTTCCCAATGCTGTCAGTGTGGTATGGACTTCATTCTTCAATACCATTGATCCTTGATTACCTGCTACTTCTTGAAATGGTTTAACATTACCCAGTTCTTTTTGGTTCAGTGACTGTGCATTCCTACAGCCTTCTAATGTTTCCTGTGTCAGTTACTATTTTGCCCATAGAATCTTTGAATATTACAAGTCCTGAATTGTTTTTTCTTCAGTTCTTTCAAAAAAGCTGAGCCTATTCTGTCCTTTCAAACAGAAAAATTTCAAAAGGTTGCCCAAGAGGACAAAGTATTATAATGAAATGTTCTAAGACCTGGAGTTAGAAAACCAAGAGAAAAGAACATGCTTCACATGAAATGAGCTCTGTGGTGGTGGTGGTTGTATGTCATAGAGTCAGTTCTGACCCATAGTAACCCTGTATAGGGTTTCTGATGCTGTTAATCTTTATGGCGGCAGAAAACCTCCTCTTTCTCCTGTGGAGCAATTGGTAGATTCAAGCTGCTGATCTTGCAGTTAGCTGCCCAGCTCCTAATCCACTAAAGTATCAGGGCTATGCCATGAGCTCTACAATGTAAATATCCATTTCTCAGATTATAGACAGGGACACAAGTATAGATTTACTATGTGATCAGATAAAGATAATAGTTCTCAGTGGCAGATATTGATTTTGATCACCAGATTCTGTATAATACATGATTCCTCTTTCCACATCTGTCATATAACTAATTGTCAGTATTGTATTAGCTTCCAGTGGCCGTCATTAAAAAGCTACCATAAACTTAATGGCTTTAAAAGACATAAATATTATTATTATACTTCTCTGGTTAAAATTCAATATAGGTCTCAGAGCTAAAATCAAGGTGTCAACAGGGGCTGTGTTTTTTTAGGTAGGGGGGTCTAGGAAAGAACCCATATCCTTGGTTTCTGGCCACTCCCTCAAATCTTCAAAGGTTGCAAAGTTGCACACCCCTAACCTTTCTTGTATGGTCACATATATCCCTAATTTTACGCTTCTGCCTCTTTCTTTCATGTTTAAGAACTTTTATGTAAGATTAGGGCCACCAAGATGTTTTAGTCTACCCCTCTCAAGGCCATTACTGTAATCACGTCTGCAAAATTTCTTTTGTCGTGTATGTAACATAATCACAGATTCTAGGAATTAGGGCATGGATTTCACTATTCTTTCTTTTACAAGAATGCAATCTTTCAACTTCTCCAATGAATATTCTCCATCACCCCATCTAACACCATTCCTGGAATTCATCTTGCTATTATGTTTGTGACTTTTTCTATTTATACGGTTGTGCCTACTTAATGTCACTCTTCAGTCTTATTTTTTTATCCATGATTTAGGATTCGTTCTCTTGATTCTTTTTATAACCTGTGAAGAATGTGATGTTACTCAAGGTGAGAGGAATACAAAATGATTTCTCTTCTACAGATAGCTCATGTTGTTGCTGTTGTCATTAAATGCCACCGTGTCCATTCCGACCCGTAACGATCCTGTATAGGGTTTCCAAGGAGCAGCTGGTAAGCTTGAACCACTGACCATTCAGTTCAAATGACTTTGAAGTCTGACACATTAGCCCACAGCGCCACTCCAGGACTCCACAGACAGCTCATAAAGCAGATGAAATAGGCAACATTTATGTGAGAGGTTGATTCTAGAAAAGCAGATTTGAAATGGATTTTATTGCATAAGGTGTTTGTTTAGGCATTGGAACCAATATCTAAGAAAGGGAAGAGAAGGGAGCAGAAGTTTATGGAGTTAGGAAACAGGTCTAGAAACTGCCCTGGGTAACCTAGAATGGGTCTTCAGAGATGTACTGAGTTAGGTAGGGAAACCAGGATTTTACATATGAACCCAGGAAAGTTGCCTCTCTGTAGGTGAGACAACCTCTGAAGGACCTGGGATCCCTCAGCTGCCTTTAACAGCACCTCCGGCAGCTTCAACAAAGGGAAGGTCTGAGTGGTGTCTTACAGTGCTAATGACGATTCTCTTCTCTTCTAGCCTTCTAGTTCTCTTTTGTTTTGTTTCTTAATCTTCTTGGTACAAAATAAAATTTTGTTTTATTCTTCTTTGGACAATTTTACTTTTATTTTATAGTTTTTTATTCAACTTACTCCTAAACTTCAATAGTTTCATGTCTATATAAACTACCATTATATTATCTATCTGTTGTGAATATGTTCACTGTGGGTTATACAGGAGGCAGGTTTCATGTATTACATTAAATTCAAAGCAAGCGCACTGCTGTGGGGTCAATTCAGACTCACTAGTGACCCTGTAAAACAAGAATACAGCTGCCTGGCAGGGTTTCCAGTGCCGTCACATCTTTCTCCTGCAGACAGCTGGCCTGCCGGGTTCTAGTCTCCAATCTCTGCTCTTCAGGTAGAGTCCTGGTGTGGTGCTGTGGGTTAATGCACTGGACTACAATGGCAGTTTGAACCGCAAGGTTGGCGGTTCAAGCTTACCAGTCACTCCTTGGAAACCCTATACAGGGTCTCTATGGATCAGAACTGATTCAACAGCACTTAACAACAACAACAACAACAACAACAACAGTCTTCAGGTTAGCAGATGAACACTTTAACTACCACTTCATCAGAGCTCCTCCTATAGTTGGTTGGTTGGTTGGTTGGTTGGTTGGTTATGTGCGATCAAGACACTTCTGATTCATAGCAAGCCTGTATAAGGTTTCCAAGGCTGTAATTCTTTGCAGGAGCAGAAAGCCTCACCTTTCTTCTGAGGAGTGCCTATAGGTTTGAACCACTGACCTAGCTGTCAGCAACCCAACTTGTAACCTACTACGCTACTAAGGTTCTAAGGTTCCTTTCACCTATAGTACATCTCTGTAAAAAAAAAAAGACATCAATCATTCTTCCCGCTGCAGTCACTACTCAGTTGGGTTTACTAATCCATTGCAGTAGCCACACAGACCTCAGACAACATACTCACAGTTATGGAGTTTATTAAGGAAGTTAACAAGTTACAATTCAGAGTCAGAAATGTCCAGGATACAATTCTTTCAATCAGCTGCTCCTCTGCCATGTCCGCAGGCAGGCCCAGGAAATGTTACTAAGTTCTTTTTGGTCTTCTAATAAATACTTAGGAGACCTGGTGTATCACTGTGGGTTAATGTGTTGGACTGCAAAGGCAGTTTGAACCACAAGATCGGTGGTTTAAGCTCACCAGCTTCTCCTCGGAAACCCTATACAGGATCGCTATGGGTTGGAATCGAATTGACGACACTTAACAACAACAACAACAATAAATACTTACAGCCATACCACTCCACCATAAGCCTTAGCCTGAAGACACTGGGCTCTAGCTCTATAGGGTCAGCAAATCCAGCTCCCCCCACTTAAGTGCCTGGAGGTACCCTACTCCACAAGCAAACCTCCTGCCCAAAGTCACTCAGCTTTATTTGCTCCATATGCTTGGCAGCCCACTGCTTTGTCTTGTGCCCTCATTTTGGTTCTGTTGCTGCTACTCCTCTGCTCTCACAACATTCTGTCCCCGGGCCAAGAAGTTGTCCCCTGGCCAATGGACATGCTGCACTCTTGGCTCTTCTTTGATAATAGTGAAATCTCCCACTCCTGTTTCTGAGCCGGTTCATTTTATACGCACATTAGAGTTCCATGTTTTCAAAATGATAATGAACTCTGTTAACAATCATTCACAACTGAATCACATAATCCATCAGCATTTTCACCCTACTTTCTTTTGCTCAGAACCATAAAGAAAATTGTTTGGTATGAAGTTACAAAGACTATGGCTAAAAGAGACATTAAACAATTCTTTACACTGCTATCCCTTACTTCAGATAACATATAACATACAATATAATACAGGAAGTCCTGGTGTGGTCCTGCAGGTTAATGTGCTGGACTGCAAGGTTGGTTTGAACTGCAAGGTTGGTGGTTCAAGCTAACCAACCACTCCTCTGAAACCCTATACAGTGTCACTATGAGTTGGACTCAACTCAACAGCACTTAACAACAACAACAACAATTATAATACAGAAGGAAGCTCTGACCAAAAGTTTTTTGGTCCATGATATTTATGGCCTTCCAACAAGTATATGGGGGAGCATTGTGGTTCTTTAGGATAAGCACTGTATTGAGAACCACAAAGGTCAGCAGTTTGAGTCCACCATTTGCTCCATTGGAGAAAGATGAGGGTTTCTGCTCCTGCAAAGATGAACAGTCTTGGAAATCCTAAACAGGGTCACTATGAGTCACGGGAGTCCTGGTGTGGCACTGTGGGACACTGCAGTGGACCACAAGGTTGGTTTGAACCATAAGATAGGTGGTTCAAATTCAACAACTGTTCCTCTGAAACCCTATATAGGCTGCTATGAGTTAGAACAAACTCAACATCACTTAAAACAACAACATAAGTCACAACTGACTCAACGGCATTAAACAATAACAACAAGAAGTATGTAAGGTTTTGAGAGATTCTTTTATTTAATCCTTTGGATTTTCTTGGGCTATCTCATAATATGAAGATTTCTCTATATTTTGTTAATTTATTCATTTCCTTTGTATCCTCATAGCATTCTTTATTTCTCCTCCACCAACAAAAAGCATATTAGTGTGCTAAAGTTGGGATTTTGTGTGTTTTCGTGACTTAAAAACATGTTGGTGTTTGGTACACTAAATTTACTAATTTCCTCAGGTAACCAAGTAAAACTTTGGTTCTACTGCTGTTGTTGGTAACCTTCTCCATAGTATCTTATGTAGGGCTTTAGGAATATTCTGGATGGATATAGGAATATTCTGGAATATTACTGTTGAGTTGCATTAAAAATGTAAGTCATCTCTCTGATTGCACTGAGTTACTTTTGAAAGAAGTTGGAAGTTGGGAAATAAAGAGTCATTAAAATATTGAGAAATACACCAGAGACAAGACTACAGTCAGAGTATTCATCATTAGAGGTTGTGTTCAGAAAGCCCTCAGTCCTTTTCTAAGGCAAATTCATTATTTTTACAGCTGGGGAAGCATGAGAAAATATTCTAGTTTAAAAATTCACCTTTTTTCACAGGCTGATGCCAAGCTAAAATAAATTCTATGAAAAAAGAAATACTCCAAAAGCGAACCAGGAAATAACAAACTGAACATGCGCCTTTCTTTATCTTTGTGAATTTATTTTCTTAGCACTGATCTTTTCCCTCTCCTCTAGCTCGATGTCTCTTCATGTTAGGAAAAATAGGCAAGAATCACGTGATTCACTTCTTGTAGATGCTCAGTTTTCTTATGTTATAGGTTCTAGTGTGAGATTATTGCAACCACTTTTCTACTAGGAAATGTTTTGCACATCTTCTTTTATTTCTATTCAAATTAGTATACACTTCCTTCTCCTTGTTTGTCATACAATGTCCTCATATGGTACTCCTGGACATAGTTTCCCATATACAGGAGACTAATAGTTTATGAGATAAAATAATAGGACAATGAGGGAAAATGTTGAAATCTGGGCATTCTATTATATTTCAACTATCAACTGTAAAATAGCTTTCTCAAAACTCCACAGGACTCTACAATCTAATGACAAATATGGGAAATTGTGTTATTCGTAGAGAGTAAGCATGTTGATTAGCGTTTAAGGACATGAGAAGTTTTTCACAAAAGAAACCTGCTTAAATATTTTCATAACCAGTGAGGTTTTGAAAGTTTTTTGGTTGTTTTGTTTTGTTTTGTTTGTTTTGCCTTATATTGCTGTCCACATTTTTTGAATAGATAATTTATTAACATTCGTAAGACAGTAGAAATCTCCGATTGATTTCATTTCAGATAATGGCAAGATAAGAGGGGACTTCAAAATGCTCATGGAAAAATTCCATTATCTTTTCATTACATTTTTTCCACAAACTTTTTGGAGCCCTACCATATTGTAGTGTTTAGAAAAGATGGAAGTTGACTTCTCATGGGAAATGGGTCAGAAAGTAGGCATTACATAAATGACATGGTACTAACTATTATTGCTGTGAACATACGTTCCTTTATTCTATCCTATCATGATAGTATGTGGCGTTCCTTTTCATGATTGTTTCATTGTCCAAACTGACAGGTGGCATTGTAGCTCCTACACTGGTGCTAAAGCCCAGGGCAAGGAGCAATGGCAGATGACAAGAGCAAGAACATCTTAGTTGAGGTCTTTTAAAAAGGTACCTTGATAGAATTTCCCTTGGCCATTTCTGCTTACATCTCCTTGTTTGGTACTTGGTCACATGACTGACTACACTTGTTTACAAAGGAGATGGGTATGTGTGACCATAAAAAACTGTTGTCATAAAGTTGATTCAGATTCATGGAGACTCCACACATGTCATAGCACAAATGCACACCATAGGGTTTTTAATAGCTGGTTTTTAGGAGGTACATTTCTAGGTCCTTCTTCCTTCTTTTGAGGTGTCTCTTGGGGGACTCAAACATCCAGTCTTTTCTGTTAACAGCCAAGTCCATTAACTACTTGCACCACAGAGGGAGGGGCACCTACGTAACTGTATCCCCAGATAAAAACAAAACTTATGTTCCTAAGAAGAAAGGACAGATTAGATGTTGTGGTGTAACACTCTCAGTCTCTTTGACAATTGCTATAAACATAAACTGTGCAATTAAATGCCCATTATGCTGATAGATTCATTTATGGCCTGTCTTTACAGATACCTTTTGGTAGTTTCTTCCCAGAGTGATTCTAGCTTGGCATTTTTAATTGCCTTGGACAATAAAACAATAAAAAATTTGACATAGGGGCTTTAAAAGTACTTGTGTTTCTAACCTCTGTCCAATATCATTAGAGTAACCACAGATTTGCCTCCTGGAAAAAGAGAGACCATGTGGAAAGAGCCCTATCATTTCAGCTGAGGTGAGCCAAGAAGACTTCATCTCAAACCAACTGATACAAGTGCATGATCAAGCTCAACAGAGGTCAGCTGAAGCTAGTCTAAATGAGCTGAACCAACCAGCTGACTCAGAAACTTAGGAGAAACCATAAATATTTATTGTCTTATCCTGCTAAACTTTAGCGTGTTTTAATAAATGGCACAACTAATTGTAGTTAACTTACATGAAGCAGTCATCAATTCTTAATTCTCTACAAAGGAAAGGAGGTGAGAAATGACTAAGAGACTTATAATAAGCACCTACAGAGAATATGCTTGGAAACCTGAATAGTTGACTAATAGTATGAATAACTTTGAGATACACTGTGTCTTCAGTTTCAGCCATCTTTTTCCTGGAGAACAACTTGGTAGAGGATGAATTGAGAAGGTGGTTGCAACAATGGGCTCAGATAGAGCAACAATTGTGATGATGGTGCAGGGCCATGCAATGTTTCGTTCTGTTATAACTAGGGCCACTGTGAGTTGGAACTAACTCAATGGCAACAAACAACAATAACAGCCCTATCTAGTTGTCCTAGAAGTCTCCACTCAGATTGGAGCTGGCTGGTTAATCAAGCCAGACCCCAACAGTCACTAAATGCACTTTAAAGTCCTTTTGGGGCACAAGTGGTATATTGTTGTTGTCGTTAGGTGTCATCGTGTAGGTTCTGCTACATAGTGACACTGTATAGGGTTTCTGAGGAGCAGCTGATGGGTTTGAACTGCTATTCTTTCAGTTAGCAGTCCAGTGCTTATCCTACAGCACCACACCAGGACTCCACAAGTGACACAGATAGTCTGAAATGACCAAAGCCAAATCCAAACTCACTGTCATTGAATCAATTCTGACTCATAGTGACCCTGTCTCAAATGGGATCTTTGTATACTGAAGTCACTGACTTTAGAAAGTTACTTGTTTCCATGTGTTTCAACCTTTACAGAATTTTGAAAATTTTGTAAAATGTCCTGTGTGCAGTTGTTATATTTCTGAAGGACACCATCTGATTTGTAAAACTATGTTACAAAATGAGCAAACTCTCTACAGTTTCTTGTTAAACGCACCCAGATTATTTCAACATACAAATTGCTTGATTATTAAAGAATATTTGGGAAGGACAGGAAAGTTAAGTTCCAAACTTCTGGTCTGTCCAATTTGGTTCATAATTTTAAATTCCCAAGTACTCTAAGAAGATTGTTGGTTTTGTTAAGTGATTTGAGTCAGTTCTGACTCATTGTGACCCTGTATAGGGTTTCTGAGGAATGTCTGGTGAGCTTGAACCACGAACCTTGTGGTTCCAACCTACCTTACAGTCCAGTGCATTAATCCACAGCATCATACCAGTAAGAATGTGACTTGGGAGTTATTATTTTGAGTATTTCATAATGTTTACTAGACTTGGGCAATGCATTTAGTTCTCCACTTCTCCAGGTCACTTCCCAAAGTAGTTTCACATGTGAAGTTGCCTTTTAATTTAGGAAATCTTGGGGAGCTAAGTGAGATGAACATGTTCTTCTATGTCTTATTTGCTAGAAGCTTCCTCAAAATGGGAACTCTTCTAATTTCTTCAGCTAAAACCAAAACCCTGGACTCATTATAGAGCTGTATCTTAGCACCAAAAACTACTTATTCATCGAAGAGAAAAAATTGTGCCCATTAAAATTCCATTCATCAAAGAATATCCTTCTAAATACCGTCATTTCTGTTCAACGGTGCCAGTTGGAATAGTTTGGGAACTGTGTGTAATTTCCCTGGCAGTAATTAGCATCTGCTTCTATACAGAATGTACTTTGCATTCAGGATGTAGATTCCTGTGGAAAAGGCTAGTGCCCCCAAAGTCCTAACTATAGCTTCCATGTTGTCTGGTCTGTTATAAGTAGTATATTGTTATGTTGTTGTTGTTGTGAAGTGTCATCAAGTCGGTTCTGACCCATAGCGACCCTGTACAGGGTTTCCGAGGCTGAAAATCTTTACGGGAGTAGAAAGCCTCATCTTTCTCCCGCAGATCGGCTGGTAGTTTCAAACCGCTGACCTTAAGGTTCGCAGCCCAATTCGTAACCACTACGCTACCAGAGCTCCAAGTAGTATATAAAGCCCACTTATTTTCATACTTTTATAATATTTTTACCATGACTCACTAGGCTTAAAGTACATCAGGCAATATTATTATTTTCATAGATGCAAAGCTCCTCATTTCAATAACTGATTTCTCCTAGTGCCACCAGCTCCTCTATGAAACATTGGGGTTTCCTTGGAGGTTCACCTATTTCTTGCTTTTCAATCTAATCCATCGAGCCATCAGTACCATTAAGTCTCCCTTCTATTTCTGATGCTAGCATGTTGTTGTTGTTGTTGTTAAGTGCCATAGAGTCACTTCTGAATCATAGCGACCCGGTGTAGGGTTTCCAAGGAGTGGCTGGTGAGTGTGAACCACCAACAAAAATGTATGAGCACGTCAATAAATTCCCATATGTTCTCCCTACTCACTTTTCTTGTTGCCTTCAAGATGTTGAGGAACTAGACAGTTAGGTGGGGATGAGTCAAGCACAAAGAATGTTCCAGACAAAGGGAATGCTGCTCTGGAGTGTTTTTGAAAAACTGAAAGATGTTTAGTATCACAGAATATTGAGATATAAATAACACAAGGAGTTGAGTGAGGTGAGGTTAGAGAACAAAGAGAGAACAGGTCATTTAGATATTTATATGTCATGCTAAGGTAGTTTATCCTGAAAGCAAGGGTGTGATAGTTCACTCGACTGGGTTAGGATTTTCAGTAGTTTTCCAACATAGTAATCCCCATAATGAGATCAAATATAATATAACTAGTTTCATGATAAGATCTGCTGCGAGCAACCAATCAATTGAAAGGAAACTTCCTTGAGGGTGTGGCCTTCTTCCAATACGTTGGACTCTTGGGCAAAGTGTGCTTAGTTTTTGCTGGGTCTGGATCCTGCATCTGGCTCATCATCTGGACTTGTGTCAGTGGCCTGCTCTAATGCTTGCATATTCTCGGAGTCATCAGCAGCCTGCCCTTTTACCTGCCTGACCCGCTTGCCTGCTTTCTGACCTCCCAATCTTGGTTCATTTGACCCACAGATTTGGAACTTCCTTCAGGAGCACAGTGCCACTGTAGGATAAGCACAGGACTACTAACCACAAGATCAGCAGTTCAAGCCCATCAGTCACTCTGCAGGAAAAAAAAATGAGGCTTTCTGCTACCACAAAAATGTGTAGCTTTGGAAACCCTATACTGGATCCTTATGAGTTGGAATTGACTTGTCAGCACTTAACCACAGCAACAATACATAAACTTCACTGGTTTTGCTTCTCTCAAGAACCCAAGCTAAAATATAGAGTATTTTAAGAGTTTCACATATGAAAATGTTCTATCATACATAGGGTCACTGTGAGTGAGAAGCTACTTGATGGCCCCTAGCCAAAAAAAAAAAAAAAAAAAAAACCTTATGAAAATAGCATAAACTAACATGGATGCTTAAAAGATCACATTTATGGTATAAAATAAAGAGAATATATTTGTTCGTGACAAGGCTTAGGGGTAATTTATAAATCTATGTTGAGAATCTAGCTATATTATAATGGCTCTGAGGTGAAGTATTTGCAATGGGCTGCATAAAGATAATTGTTTGAAGAGATATGCAGGAAGAAGAGTGAAAATACGTGGCTAATGACAAGAAGTAGAAGTGACTATTGAATAAATCAAAGGTAATTCATGTACTCTGGCTGGGAACTTGTATTTCATTATAATGATATCTTTCCTTGAGTAAGCAATACAGCACGTTAAGTTCTAACTGGAAATGTTGAGCTTGAAGTATTTGGGATACATTAAGTGGAAATATCCCAAGGGCAACTGAATGCACATTAGGGTTCAGAGAAGAAATAAACTTATGTGTCATCAATTAAAAATGAACAACAGTTGAATGAATAGCTATATAATTGCAATAGGAGACTAAAATGAAAGGAACTCAAAAGTGTGCAGCTGTCTTCTCTTTGGACACTGCATTAAGGTCAACTATACAAGTGACTCTTTACAGCAATATCTGGAGTGGCTAATTTTGATTTTAATAAAGCAACAACAAGTATATTATGAAGAAAAAAATTAATACACATGGTCATGTGCTTACTATATATGACAAGGCACTAATTTAAATAATTTGTCTTTTATATCATTTCATTTATCCAGAAACACAATAGAAGTCACTGGTTTACAATAACTTTAAGATATTAAATTATTTATATAGGCAGGCATATTAAACCAACTTATATACAAAGTTTTTGGAAAATTAATGTGATTAATTCACATGTATTAATGATTACCATATGTCTAGTATCACATGAGCTACTGAGTACTAAAGTCTGTATTTTATTTCTTTTATATTAGGCTGCACCACATATTCAATACAATGAACATTATTAAATGAAAGGGGGTCATTGAATGATTTAAAATAAGGAACAGTGTGTGCCAGGGTTAGACTGTTTCACCGTACTTATTCAATCTATTTGCTGAGCAAATAATCCAGGAAGGATTGGAGGAAGACTCATTAACAGCCTGTGCTATGCAGATGATACAACCAAGCTTGCTGAAAACAAAGAGGACGTACAGTACTTACTGATGAAGATCAAAGACCATAGCCTTTGATATGGGTTGCATCTCAGGGTAAGGAAAACAAAAATGCTCACCACTGGGGCAATAAATTACTCATGATAAATGGAGAAAAGATTGAAGTTGTTAAAGACTTCATTTTGCTTGGATCAACACTCGTGGAAGCAGCAGTCAAGAAATCAAATGATGTAAATCTGCTGCACGAGACCTCTTAAAGTGTTCAAGAACAAAGATGTCAGTTTGAGGACTGAAGTCTACCTGCCCCAGGTCAAGGTAGATTCATTATGTATGTGAACATTGGTCAGTGAATAAGGAAAACTGCAGAAGAATTAATGCACTTGAGTTATGATGTTGGAGAAGAATTTTAAAAGTATTATGAACTGTTAGAAAAACAAACAGATATATATTGGGAGAAGTACAGCCAGAATGCTCCTTGGAAGCTAGGATGGTGAGACTCCATCTCTCAAACTTCAGCCATGTTATCAGGAGGGACCAGTCCCTGGGGAAGTATATCATGATGGGTAAAATGAAGGGTTAGTAAAAAGAGTATCTGCAATGAGATGGATTGGCACAGTGGTTGCAGCAATGGGCTCACACTTAACAAAGATTGTGAGGATGGTGCAGGACTTTGCATTGTTTTGTTCTGTTGTGTATCAGGTCACTATAAGTCTAAATCAACTTACTGAACAGCTTTAAATAAAAATATAGGTTAATATACCTGCAGTTCATTAGCACCTAACTTCAGTGTGTTTTCAGTCCTGAGAACCACACAGCAATGTGTGCCATCTAAATGACCTTGTGGTTAGCAGTTCAGTGCTTATCTTACAGTGCCACACCAGGATTCAAGTCTTGACTTGCAATAACGAAGGATTCTATGGGCCAGATATTGAATGATGCAGAAAGTATCAAAAAAGATGGAAGAAATACAGAGTTGCTGTACCAAAAAGAAATGGTCAATGTTCAACCATTTCAGGAGTAGCATATGATCAAGAAACACTGGTACTGAAGGAGGAAGTCCAAGTTGCACTAAAGGTATTGATTCACAAAGAACAAGACTCCAGGAAAGCACAGTCCATGCTAGATACTCTATATTAGAAAGAAAGGTATTTAATACAGCAAAGCGGAGTACTGGTGTGGCACTGTGGGTTAATGAGCTTGACCGCAAGGTTGATGGTTCAAGTTCACCAGCTTTCCTTGGAAACCCTATGCACAGTCGCTATGAGTCAGAACTGACTCAACAGCACTTATCAACAACAACAGCAAAGTAGTTGTAAATGTATTGGAAAGTCAGGACAGCAACATTTCTACATCTAGAGTAGAAGGTTGGGATACAAGAGACCAAAAGCCAGCCCATTCTGTACGAGCTGGAATCACAATTTTATTGCTGGAACTGAAGATTTAAGCAGAAGGCTTTGAATAATAGTCATATTAACTCGTTTTCTTGTAGGTGTATACCTTTAATCATATCTCAGACAGAATGATCCTTCAAGCTAGGTTTGAAATGTTCTTTTTGATGATGAATGTGATGCTAGGTTTGAAATGTTCTTTTTGATGATGAATGTGATGCCATTCATCTTCAATTTGTCATTCCTGGAGTAGTAAACCATAAGACTGTTAGATTCAAAATGGCCCATAGCAGTCCCTTTCAGCTCACTAAGGCCTAAGATATTGATCTTTATGTGCTCCACTTCCTTTTTGACAACTCCTAATTCCCCTAGATTCATACTTCATGCAATCCATGTTCTGAATAGTAATGTATGTTTATAGCTGTTTCTTTTCTTTTTGAGTTGTGTAAATGAAGATCTTTAAAGCTTTATTTATTCCGTTTGTGTCAAAATGACTGACTCTCCTTTGAGGTGGCAGCTCCTCCCCAGTCATATTTGGAGTGTCTTCAAACCTGAGCGATTCATCTTCTGGTGCTATCTGACAGTGTTCCACTGCTAGCCATAAATCTGCCTCTCCTTATTCCTAGTCTGTCTTAGTCTAAAAGCTCATCTGAAACCTCCCCACCATGGACGACTGCTGGTATTTAAAATACTGGTGGTATAGCTTCTAGCTTCACAGCAACATGCAAACCACCACAGTACGATACACTGACAGACAAGTTTTGGATTTATATAGTAGATGACCAATAATTTTTAGTGTTCAACTGTAGGATAAGCCTCGGAAACCCTGTGCAGGGTCACTATGAGAAGGAACCGACACCACGGTACATAACAACAACAACAACAACAACTGTAGTATAAGCACTCGACTGCCAACTACAGGATCAACAGTTTAAACCCACTAGCCACCTTACACATGGTCTCTTTGAGTTAGAACTGACTTAATGGTACTAAGCAATACCAACAATAGATTAAACTGAAAGTAGAAACACAAGCATATTGAAAAATAAGAAGTAATTTTTCACCCCTTTGGATTATCATTATTTCGTGTTATCTCTCCTCATTATATAATGTTCGTAGTAGTGGTAGTGGTGGTAATGTGCCACGGAGTCGGTTGTGACTCTTAGCGACTCATAGATTTAGGTTTTAGAGGCTGTAAATCTTTAAGGGGGCAAAAAGCTTTATCTTTCTCTTGCAGAACGGCTGGTAGTTTCGAACTGCTGACCTTGAGATTGGCAGCCCGACTCATAATCACTATGCTACCATATGTCTCTATAGCTTCCTGCTCAAAATAATGTGTAGCCCACATTCTATATGACCATGATGTAATTTCTTTCAGTACAAAACCTGACACATAGCTGGAGTTCAACAAATGAGTACTGGTTGAATAAATGAATTCCAAGTCTGAGAGACTAAATCTCATACATCTTTAAAATCCCATTTTATTTGGATTTTCATTTCGGAATTCTTGCCATAAATTTTTTTTTTTCAATAATTTTTTCATAAAATTGAATGAAATGAGATACTTTATAGAAGTTGTTTTTCCCCCTCTGGCACCCTAACTATAATTTTTGCTGGTGAATTAATGGAAGATACTATATCACACGCTAGGTAGTATTTTGGGGATCCACAGTAGCTCCATACAATAAGAACTGGACTGCGAACCACAGGCCCATGGCTCGAGCCTCCCAGTCACTCTGCAGGAGAAACATGAGACCTTCTGCTCCCACAAAGATTTAAAGCCTCAGAAACCCTATACCAGTCACTATGTGTCAGAATTGACTCCACAGCACTTAACAAAAACAAACGTTTTAATATTGTATTTAGCAATAGTATTTTATTGTGTCTTTAATACATGATTCATGATCTTTTCCATAGCCCTTTGTTGTTAAGTTGTAAAGTGCCGTCAAGTCATTCTAACCCATAGCGACCCTGTATAGGGTTTCCAAGGAGTGAGTGACTGGTGAGTTTGAACTGCTGACCTTGCAGTTGAAATGGCTTCGCAGTCTGGCGTATTAACCCACAGCACCACCCCAGGACTCCCATATCCCTTTAGCACAGGTACACTCAACAGTTACCTACTTTTGCACATAGTGATTGACTAGTTGAAGATAGGACTAGTGTTCCACTCATATTTGTGTTTTATGGCTTTAAGCCCCACTGCATTGTACTATTGCCACCCATCCCTCAAAATATATCACATTGACAAGAACACAGTTGATAACTAGTAAACATTTCCTAAATGAGTGAATAAGTTATGAAAAAATAAATGCATACAATTGCCTTGAAAAGAAGGGGAATGGAGTAGCCTTCCAGGAAGCAACTGAGAAATTAAGTAGTACTTCCAGGAAGCAACTGAGAAACACCCTTGGGCAGCTACCATCTCATCCTCTTCACGTCAGTGGTCAGTCTTGAAGCTTAAGAAATATAAATTGGGGCCAAGATAGCAGAGCTCAAGCCAACTACTTCTTCATTCCTAAGGCCACTGATTGCTTCACTAAATCCCTCACTTTGCTGAATATGTAAAAGCATTATTCTTGTAGGATGTGAGAAAGAGAAATGTTGGGAAATTGCTTTTATTAATAAAAGAGCATAATGTCAAGACATGCATTAGCATCACCATACCATATACATTTTTAAATTGTTTGAATTTACTTGAATACAGTCATGAATGCATTAGACACATGCCTAAATACCTCTCCCACACCCTCATATTTTGTGCTATCTCTACATTTGAACTCATTCAGTATTCTAAGTGGGTAGTTAGGGTCCTATTTTAAAATTCCTAGTTTTTTAGGTTTCCACAGAGCTTTAGGGAATCTCTCCAAGTATCACATCGTACCCACTTTCCACCATTTTACTTTTCTGTATGTCCCCAGATTTCTGTGACCTGATTCTGGCCTTGCAAACCAATGTTCTGTTCCCACTAGTAGTTCTTGGCACTGCTTTTACCTGGATGCAGCTTTGGAAATTTTCTTGGTTGTTTGCTACCCAGCTCTAGTTAGGTTGTTGTTGTTAAATGCCACTGAGTTGGTTCAAGCTATAGCAACCTGTATAGTTTCCAAGGAGTTGCTGGTGGTTTTGATCTGCCGGTCTTGCAGTTAGCAGTCCAGTGATTATCCTACAATGCCACACCAGTTAGGTTAGCTTTACCTTTTGTTATGTCCATTCCTGACCCATAGAGCCTCGGTCCTCATCCACGAATGGCATAGGACCTCTTTCCTTCTCTAGAAGGAAAGGTCAAATAAGAAACAGAAAGCCATGGCATTCTTTTGTAAGCAGTTGTTGTTGTTGTTGTTGTTGTTGTTAAGTGCCATCGAGTTTGTTCCGACTCATAGCGACCCTGTACAGAGTTTCCGAGGCTGTAAATCTTTATGGGAGCAGAAAGCCTCATCTTTCTCCCACGGAGCAGCTGGCAGTTTCGAACTGCTGACCTTAAAAGTTTGCAGCCTGATTCATAACCACTATGCTACCAGAACTTCTTTTTGTAAGCAGTACTCTGTGACATTTTGTCTTTTTCCTCAAACTTTGTGTCCCTTTCCCTTTTGAAATAGCGCCCTTTGCATATTCCATTTGTCCAAGATTAATAAATTGTTCAAGAATTAGCTCAGCTTTCATTATTTAATTTTACTATCATAATTTTACCAAGATAAAATTTTCTCAGTTACGAAGCTGCTCCTCTATGAGCCTATTTGTATCTGAATAGTTCATCTATCATTTTATATCTATGACTTCTAAGGCCATTCAACAAGAATCAATACTTGTTTTATTTAGACCCTTATTTGCCCCTCATTTTGTCAGGTTCCATTTTTTTTCTTTTTAATTGTAGTAAATATATATTACTCATGTTTCATATTTTTAAATAATCACTAATTCACAAAACCTCTGTGAATGATTATTACTTTTGAGGGCTCTGATGGAGCTATATTCTTGGGATCTCACTGTGGTAGGTTAAATTGCTTGGCATTTTGTGCATATGTTGTCTTAGTCTGAAAGTGCTCTTTTCTTTTTTTTTTTTAAACCATGTTATTTGGAAAACAAGAGTTTCCCATTTTGATGAAGTCCATGTTATCATTTTCCCTACTTTATATGTTTGATGCTCATATCTTCTATTTAATAAATATTTGCCTGATAAAATTTGGAGTCCTTGTGTGGTGCTGTGGGTTAATGTGCTAGAGTCCAAAGTTGGTTTGAACCACAAGGTTGGCAATTCAAGTTCATCACCCATTCCTCAGAAACCCTATACAGGGTCTCTATGGGTCGGAACCGACTCCATGGAACTTAACAGCAACAACAATAAAAAGTTGCAACTTTTTTTTCCTGTTTTCTTCTAGACGTTTTATAGTTTTAGCTCTTATAGCTCAAAGTCTATAAAAAATGTGGACTTCTGGTGTGATGCTGTAAGATCAGCACTGAATTTTGAATCACAAGGTCGGTGGTTCAAACAAATCAGCTGTTTCTCAGAAATGCTATACAGGGTTTTTATGGGTTGGAAATGACTGACTGCACTTAACAACAATACAATGAACAATTTAGAGTTATTTTTCAAATAAGGCATGAGTAAAAAGGAGCCTTGGTAGCATAGTGGTTTATAAGTTGGGTTGTTAACTACAAGGTTAGACGTTTGAATCTACAAGCCGTTCTGTGGGGGAAAGATGAGGCTTTGTACTCCCATAAAGATTTATAGCCTCAGAAACCTATGAAGCGTTGCTATGAGTTGGAACTGACTCTGTGGCACATAACCACCACTACCAAGGTTCAATGTTCAAATCTATAGGCAGATGTCCAATTGCTTCAACACTATTCTGTGAAAAAAATGATCCTTTCCCCTTTGACTTACCTTGGGACCTTTGCTGTAAATTAGCATAATATATACGAAACATTATCTCTCTGTTATTTTATAATAGTGGGAAGATAACTATTTTGAAGACATGTTGTTAAAGTGCTGACAAGCCTATACTGACTCATAGAAACCCTGCATAGGGTTTACGAGGAGAGGCTGGTACATTTGAACAGCCAGCCTTTTGGTCACAGTCTAGTGCTTATTCTATAGGGCTACACCAGAAGTCCAATTTTGGGTGCATAACAGGACTTAAATCTTGGCACTATCATTATATATATATGACTTCTAAGGCCATTTGCCGAGAATCAATTTCCTGGTCCAGAAAACAATGATTATAATAATTAACTTTTGAGGCTACTTTAATGATTCTATGAAATTATTAAGATATTTAAAATTTTTAGTTTTAAGCAGATGTTCAAAAAAGGGGTATTCTTTTTTGTTTTAACACATTACCTGTCCTTCCTAGTTCGATTGGTATTGTCTTAAAGACAGGAATGATTATTTTTTACCTACATAAAATGAACCATGATCACCAGCATAGAAATTATTTACAATGGTGGAAAAGACACTGAGGGTGGGTTAGTTTCTTCAAGAGGACAGTGAAGAAAATGATGACTGGATGTGTAAAAAATTCTTAAGCTAACACAGAATAGTCAAGAATGGTGGCTTATGTCTACATCCTTGAGTTGTATCTATAATGCTCTGTGTTCAACTGGATGGAAAATTTGCTTCTTTGTTCAACTGGATGGAAAATTACACATAAATCCTAGTGGTTTGGATTAGAACTTTGATGATATTTTCTTCTGTATAAATCATTTAAATATTTTCCAGGGTGTTATCTCTATTTCCATATCCTGAACATAAATATTTAATAAGTTCAGCAAAGTTGACTATTTGCTTCAGGAAGGACTTTATGGAGTTAAGAGGAAGCAAGAGCACTTTGCTCTCAAGGAATTGGTTTGTTAAACTCTATGCAGCTATGTTTCAAGGATAGATTGTTGAAATGGGAGTTGAATTAATTCCACCTCTGCCTTTAAGTAAAAAGTGAGTTGCTAAATTGCCTTAACTGTCAATTTTATTATCCATAAATTGGAGCCAAATCACCTCAAAAGGCCTTTCCAAGTTTGAATGAGATAATAAATGTGAAAGCACTTTGTAATCACTAACATCCTATGCAAATATAAGTCATTGTTATTACTAAGATTCTAAGCCAACTTTAGAGAATAATACATTATTTGTTGGTCAATGAAAATGACCCCTGGAGACCTCCTTCCCTAAATCACCCTGTGTTCTGTTTAGATGTAATTCTACCTGTCATTTTACCTTGGGTAATGCATTGCTTTATGTTAGGTAAGCCTTCTCAGGTTTCCCTTTAAAATGGAAATCTCGCTGAGAAGAGTAACTATTAAAATTCACAGCTCAAAGTAAATAGGTCTCAAGAACCTTTTGTCAAATACCTGGCCCCTAGGCAACATCTACAGGGGCTTTTCTTCCACTCTTTCTGACTAAAGCAGTCTAATGTAAGAACATTGAGAACTGGAAAAGGTTGAAGGAACAAAAGGGGAAAAATAAGAAACCTTGAAAACTGGGGATGTATACGTTGTGTGTGTAACTGCCATCTAGAAGTATATGTCGTTGTTAAGTGCCATTGAATCAGTTCTGACTCATAACAACCCTGTACAGGGTTTCGAGAAGCAGTTGCTGGGTTTGAACTGTCAACTGTATGGTTCAAACTGACCTTGCAGTCCAGTATATTATATTGTAGAGCCACACCAGGACTCCATATATACATATATGTTAGAAGAATGTTCCAAAGAGTCTACATTTCCAATTGGTCCAGGATGAACATATGACTAGCAGATGTTGACTATACAATACACTGACTGATTGCAGTCTGCATTACTGAACAGGTTTATTGAGTTGTAGGGAGCATGGTGGCTCTGTAGAATAAACACTAGTCTGCAAACCATGCCCACCATCCCCTTGGCAAGAGAAATTTAAGGCTTTCTGTTCCCACAAAGATTTACAACCGCAGAAACCCTATACAGCGTCACTATGATTCAGTACTAACTCAACAGCACTTAACAACAACAAATTGAGTTGTAGTTGATGTAAAAAAAAAGCTGTATATATTCAAGGTTACAGTTTTGGGAGTTTTGGCATATATGTACATCCATGAAACCACTACCACAAGTAAGGAAATACATACTCCCACTGCTCTGGTAGCGTAGTGGTTACGAATCGGGCTGCGAACCATAAGGTCAGCAGTTCGAAACTACCAGCCGCTCCGCGGGAGAAAGATGAGGCTTTCTACTCCCGTAAGGATTTACACCCTCGGAAACCCTGTACAGGGTCGCTATGGGTCGGAACCGACTCGAAGGCACTTAACAACAACAACAACAACTGCCCCCATACATGCCATCCCTCCTTCCCCTCATCTGTACCTCTTACAAATGACACTGTTCTTATTTAAAGTATTTTCATACTTAACATTTCTCAAGCTGAAAGAACTGAAGAAAAAAATCAGGCCTCCAGTTGCAACATTTGTGGGTAAAATATTGAAAGATGCAGGAGACATCAAGAGAAGATGGAAGGAAGTCACGGAGTCACTGTATCAAAAAGAATCGGTCAACATTCAGTGATTTCAAGAGTAGCATATGATAAAGAACAAATGGTATTGAAGGAAGAAGTCCAGACTACATTGAAGTCACTGGTGCAAAACAAGACTCCAGAAACTGACAATACCAATTACCATGTTTTCACAAACAGATGCAATGCTAGAAGTGCTTATTCATTTTTGTCATGACATTTGGAAGACAGCTACCTGGCCAACAAATTGGAAAAGATTCATATTTGTGCCCATTCCAAAGAAAGGTGACCCAATAGAATCCAGAAATTATTGAATAATATCATATCACATACAAATAAAATTTTCTTCAAGATAATTTTAAAATAGTCACAGTAGCCCATTGACAGTTGTCAGAAATCCAAGTTGGATTCAGAAGAAGACCTAGAATGAGGGATATCAGTACTGAGGTAAGATGGATCTTGACTGGATGAAGAATTCCAGAAGGATGCTTCCTTGTGCTTTGTTTTTTATTGACTATGCAAAGTTGTTAGAGTGTATGAATTATAACAACCTATAGATAACATTGTGAAGAGTGGGAATTCCTGAACAATTTAGTTATGCTTTTGTGTACAGTTGTTAGAACCGAACAAGGGAACAGTGCCTGGTTTAAAATCAGGAAAGGTGTGCACCAGGCTTGTATCCTTTCACCATACTTATTCTATCTGTATTCTGAGATGATAATTTGAGATGCTAGATTATGTGGTGGCACTGTAAGATAAGCACTACACTACTGACCACAAGGTTGTTGGTTCAAACCCACCCACTGCTTCTTGGAAACCCTATAAAGGATTGCTATGGGTCAGAACTGATGTGACGACACTTAATAATAACAAGACTGTATGAAGAAGTACACAGCATCAGGATGGGGGAAAGATTCATTAGCAACCTGGGATATGCAGCTGACACAGCTTTGTTTGCTGAAAGCAAAGAGGACTTGAAGCACTTACTGATGCAGATCAAAGAATACAGCCTTCAGTATGAATTATGTTGTTGTTGTTGTCAGGTGCCATCGAGTCAGAACCGACTCATAACGACTCCATGCACAGCAGAATGAAACAATGTCTGATCCTGGGCCAACCTCACTACCGGTGCCACACTTGAGTCCATCAATGCTGCCACCTGGCCAATCCATCTCGTTGGGGGTCTTCCTCCTTTCCTCCGACCCTCCATCTTACCAAGCATGATATCCTTCTCCAGCGACTGATCCCTCCTGACAATGTGTCCAAAGTATGAGAGACAAAGTTTAGCCATCTTGGCCTCTAAGGAGCACTCTGGCTGCACTTCTTCCAAAACAGATCTATTGGTTCTTTTGACAGCCCCTGGCACTTTTAGTATTCTTCAGTATGAATTATAAGTCAACATAAATCCACACAATTGGACCAATAAGCAACATCATGGTAAACAGAGGAAATATTGAAGTTGTTAAGGATTTTATTTTACTTGGATCTACAATCAACACTCATAGAAGTTGCAGTCAAGAAATCAAATGCCATAGTGATTGGGGGAAAAATCTGCAAAAGGCCTCTTTAAATTTTTAAAGAGCAAAGATGTTGCTTTGAGGACTAAGGAAACCTGAGCCCACCCATGGTATTTTCAATCACTTCATATGTATGTGAAGGAGCTCTGGTAGCATTGTTGTTAGGAATTGGCCTGCTAACCTCAAGGTCAGTAGTTCAATATTACCAGTGGTTCCATGGGAGAAAGATGAGGTTTTCTGCTCCAGTAAAGATATACAGCCTTGGAAACCCTTTATGGGGTCACTATGGGTTGGAGCCGACTTGATGGCAGTTAACAACAACAATAACATATGCATGTGAAAACTTGACAAAAAGCAAGGAAGACCATAAATGAGTCAACGCACCTGAATTCTAATGTTGTTGAAAATACTGAAATCGCAATGGACTGCCAGTAGAAACAAATCTGTTTTGGATGAAGTACAGTCGGTATGCTTCTTAGTGTCGAGGATGGTGAGACTTCATCTCACGTACTTGACATGTTATCAGGAGGGATCAGTCCGTGGAGAAGGACATCATGCTTGGTTAAGTAGAAGGTCAGCAAAAGAGAGGAAAGCCCCAAAGGGGAAGGATTGGGACAGTAACTGCAACAACAGGCTCCAATGTAACAATTGTGAGGATGCTGCAACAGCAAGCAGTGTTGTGTTCTTTTGTACAGAGGATTGCTATGATTTGGAACTGACTCCAGGGCACCTAACAATGACACCAATATCAGTAGATTTATCTCCTAGAATTTTATTTAAATAGAATCATACTGTATATACTTGATTAAAAAAAATGTTTTCACTCTCATAAATATTTTGAGATTGATTCATCTTATGATGTGTAACAACATTTAATTATTTTACAGTGCTTATTGTGAATACTACAGTTTGTTGGTTCAGATATTTATCGATCTTTAAATGAATGCAATTTTACTTATTATGAATAAAGGCTGGACAAGGGAGAGTTGCACAACACATTTCATAAGAACCAACAGGCTGATCATCTGCCAACATAATTTAATTGGTAAAACATTCAAAACCCACAAATTGGAACTCTATACCTAAATATTGTGTTCTCTTCTAATGGCCCAAATGGCAGAAAGACACTGACCTAAGCTATTCTGTACTAAACAGAAGCCAAGGTATACAACATTATTTTGTTTTTTCATTTCTCTTCTGATTCTTTACTGACACATGCGATATTCTTAAATGTGTTCATAGATTAATTAATACTTTGCATTTCTATTATTATATTCAGTTTGAAATGATGATGACGATGGTTACTCATGGCCTTATGGTTTCAGAAGCAGCTCAACAGTACAACAATAACTACCAATACCCTAGTTTCTCCCAAGTTCTCTGTGCAATTCTGCTTCTCTCTTGGCTCTCTTCTCGACAAATTCTAGCACATTGATTTTCTACTCATATCCATCTCCTCAATTCAGGGAATTCTTGAGACTCAGACAGAATGTCTTCTTCTTGCACTGTGGCCTAGAAACTGCCAAGGGACTCAGCCCATTTTGTTTCCTACTGCTCAGGGATCACTGTCCTTTGTTTCTTGAGTTCCAATGTCATTAACACTGTTGTTTAATTTATTTGGTCAGGATTTTTACTTGTTTCTGGTGGGAGGGTAATTCTGTTGTTTGTTGTTGTTAACAGGAACAGAAAGTCTCATCTTTCTCCTGCAAAGCAACCAGTGGGGTCAAACTGCTGATCTTGCAGTTAGAAGCCCAAATCATAAACCACTATGCTCTCAGGGCTCCCTGAAGAAGTAATACCATACAGAAATTAAGCATATTAAAAAATGCTTGCTATTATTAGTCACTGTTGTTGTTAAGTGCCATTGAGTCTATTCTGATTCATACTGACCCAGTATAGGATTTTTGAGGAGCAGCTGGTGGGTTTGAACTGTTGAATTTGTGGCTTGCAGTTCAGTGGTGATCCTACAGTGCCTGGTTTTTGTTTTTTGTTGTTGTCGTCAAGTCGGTTATGACTCACAGTGACCTTGTATAGGGTTTCCAAGACTTTGAAAATCTTTGTGGGAGTCAAAGTCCCATCTTTTTTCACACGGAGTGACTAGTGGGCTCCAACCTTATGGTTCATAGTACAGTGCTTATTCTGTGGAAGCACCACGCACCCTATAAACCCTGGTTGTTAAGTACCATTGAGTTAGTGTAAACCACTTTGGAAATCAGTTTGGTTGTATCTTAAAAATTGGACGTATACCTAGCCATCCCATCTTACTTACTCAAGAGAGAAAAGAGGCAGAAGAAGGAAAAAAGGTGCATGTTGTCTGGCTACATTAATAATAAAATCTTTGTTGTTGTTAAGTACCGTGGAGTCGGTTCCAACTCATAGTGACCCTGCACAGGGTTTCTGAGGCTGTAAATCTTTATGGGAGCAGAAAGCCTCATCTTTCTCCCGCAGAATGGCTGGTAGTTTTGAATTTGGTAGTTTTAATTTTGAGGTTAGCAACCCAATTCGTAACCACTACACTACCAGAGCTCTCTAGATAATGCTAAACAATGTATTGTTCTTAAGGGTCATCAAGTCAGTTCCAACTCAGAGCAACCGTGTATAGGCTCTCCAAGGAGCAACTGGTGTGTTTGATCTAGTGGTTAATAGTTCAGTGCTTGCCTTATAGCACCACACCATATGCCATATAGCATATGTTGTTCTGTCATTATTAAGTGGCATTGAGTCAGGCCTGACTCATAGTGACTCTATATATGCTTTCTGAGGAGCCACTGGTGGGTTTGAACCTCTGGCCTTGTGGTTAGCAGTCCAATGTTTATCCTATAGCACCACACCAGAACTCCCAAAGAACAAAAAGTAGCAGGTACTAGATCCATGCTTGTCTGAGGATATTGGGGGAAAAAGTCACACAAGAGGGATATTTCATAACTTTTATAAAATTATCATAAAGACATTGAAGTAGCTGACAAGATATATTTTGTAGATGTGGAATCTGAGGATTAGAGAGGATGAATATTTTCTTCAAGGTCACAGATCTGGTTGGTCATAGAATTCAAGCTCACAGAATTCAAACACAGATCTGTCTGGCCCTTGCCAGTAAAGCCAACTAGTTTAGTGGTTACTAGCTGGGCTGCTAACCTCAAGGTCAGAAGTTCGAGTCTTCCAGCCATTCCACAGGAGAAAGATGAGGATTTCTACTCCCATAAAGATTTACAGCCTCAGAAATCCTGTGTATGGTTGCTATGAGTCAGAACTGACTCCATGGCACAAAACCACCAATTAAGGAAGGACAACATTTTATACTGTGAAAACCATCCCTGGAATATGTCCAACCACCATCGTTATACTTGGAATCTCTGAAATTATTTGCTTTTTAAATCCCCTTAAAAATAGTACCAAATCTCAAACCTGGGTTCTCTTTTCGACTTACTCTGGTGTGAGGGTAATAATCAAAGTGGAAGATTATCAGAGATGAGCATCTCAGAATGGAGGCAATAACAGAGCAGCCAAGACACATTTCCCAGACCCTCCTACTCACAAGTATCCAAGTGGATGCCAGGTGTCCACCACACAATGGACATAGACTTCAAAAGGGAAAGCAGTCTCCTACCACTGCTGAATTCAAAAGATGCTTTAATGTTTAGAAGCTTGTGAAGTTCAATGTTAATAATTGGATTAGTCAGTGGTTGCAATATATCACTTTGTCCTTTGATCAGGTCACAGTTACAAAAGAGCTTCAAAAAGTTCATGGAAAAATTAAATTAAAAGAGAAGGGAATTTTTCCACAAAATTTTTGAAGCCCCTTTGTATATAAACTGGCACGAGATATAACCAAGACATCCAGGAATTTGATTTAATAATGAGCCTTTTGGTGAGATGCTGTAGAGTAAGCACTGGATTGCAAAGCAGAAGGTCAGCAGTTCAAAGGGTTCAAACCCAATAGCTGCTCCTCAGAAACCCTATACAGGATAACTGTGAGTGGGAAACTACTCAACAGCACTTAGCCACAGCAACAGCATAGCTATAAATGACTTCTATAAAACACTGGAATCAGAAGCTTGTTCAATTACATATTTTGTTCTTGGTTTCTTTCTTTCTTTTATTTTTAAAGATTGGAGACTAGAACAATTGGGAGGAAATGAGCCATACTGGAGAAAGAAGTTCAGAGAGTACATGTACCCATAACTAATACAATGTTCCTATCAGTTCAAGAAACCCCTTAAACCATGTATTTTGTCACTTAGCAAATATTAACTGACACTTTTCTATGTTTCAGGCTTTTTTCCAGATCTTGGGTTGCAATTTTGAGCAGGCCAATAAGGATAGGTCTTAGTCAGAAGTGTCATTTGAGCAAATGGAAAAAGGAAGGGAAGGAGAGGGAAGGAAGAGAGAGAGGAATTGCATGGTGGAGCAGCAGGAATTGCAGTGTGAAGCTCCCGTGTTTGGTGAACGACTATGTTGGAGGAAGAGTAAAGTCAAGTGCAGATGTAATACACTGTGCCGCCCTCAAAATTGAAAATACTTACTATCTGTTCTTTTTCAAACAAACAAACAAAACATTTTGCCAACTTCTGCTGTAGATGATTATGGTAAAAGGATAGAAACTTCTGAGTTTCCTCATAATCATTTATACAGGAAACCTTCAGTAAGTGTCTCCTATATCCTAAATTATTCATAAAATACTAGAAATCAATACTTTTTCAGTTCTCTTCTTCAGTCCCCTACTCACAGTTTCATGTTTCTCAACATACCACTGATGCAGGTCTGCCAAGGTGGTTGAGGGAAATTTGAAATGGCACATATTGGTACATTACCGAATAGTCCTTTTATTTTTCAGCTAAAGTTTTTGTTGTATTTTATTTTGCTCTAATTTGATTTTGTTGTTGTTGAGTACACAATAAAACACATACTGATTTAACAATTCAATGACAATGATTGTTCTTGTTGTTGTTAGGTGTCATCATATTGGTCCTGACTCACAGCAACCCTGTGCACAACAGAACAAAACATGGCCGGTCCGGCACCCACCTCACAATTGTTGCTGCATTGCTGCTGCCACTGTGCCAATCCATCTCACTGGGGCTTTTCCTCTTTTTCTCCAATCCTCCACTTTTCACATTCTTTGAATTTTGCCACCATTATAACTCTCCTTTTCTGAGTTGTTGCTCCCCCATTAACATAAACTCACTGCTGCCTCATGTTCCTATCTAATCTTTCCAATTGTTGTCAGTTTGATTCCAAATAGTTCTTAAATGAGAATAACACTCAATGCTGACCTTTTTCTTTTTGACTAATTAAGTTAACCTTTGGTTTGGTTTTCAGAGACCTTCAGGGAATATTTTGGTTGAATGATTTATGATTGTCTCAGGGCGATAGTTTCAGGGGTAAATCCAACAGCCTCATGGCTCCAGAAAGACTGCAGCTTGTGTGACTATGAAATTCTGCATTTCGCCCATTTGATCAGGGTTCTTGTATAGAATCTTTGATCAAACTGCTCAGTAACAGTAGTCAGGCACCGTCCACTTCTGATCTCAAAGTAAGGGGGGCAGTTATTCATGGTGGCAAATTGTCTGGCATTCCATATCGTCTTCCTAAC
>NW_006408519.1:28403934-28408433 GCF_000296735.1 Chrysochloris asiatica
TGACCCTGTATAAGGTTTCCAAGGGTGTACACCGTTGAGGGAGTAGGCAGTCTCATCTTCCTCCCACAGAGCAGCTGGTGGGCTTAGACTGTGGCCCTAGTTATTTGTAATCTACTCCAGGTAGATTACACAAAAAACGAGGAGGTAGACAGCAGGACTAAGCACGGTATTAGGCTAGTGAACTTGCATGTCCCATGAAACCATGAACTGAAACCTCCAAAGCAAGGACCCCAAATTCCAGGAGATTTCTGATTGTGCATAAGCAGTCTCAGTAGCTAGTCTTTCTGTTATAACTATATCTGTTACAAAAAAGGGCAGTTTGGGAACATTTTAATGTGTTTTAGATGACCATTTACACCCCAAATATATTTTTCATTCAATAATCCATACGCAAAGTGTTCGGTGACATTGGTCACAATCCCCACATAATTCCAGCACTGTTCTCATCTCCACTCCGCGTTCCTCATTTCCATTTACCTGGGTTCCCTGCTCATACCTGCTTTCTCATTTCTGTTTTTGAATTTCATACAATTTTCCCAAGTCATCTCTTTTACAAGTGTTCTACTTCTTGACAGCATGTGCAATAATCAGCTGTGCAAATTTATCCTCAACCGATATAATTCTCCCATCCCTGTTAGCCACTCCTTTCACCCTCCCTCCAGCCTCTGATAACCAATAATAAACTTTGGTCCATATGTTGTTGTTGTTGTTAAGTGCCATCGAGTCGGTACCGACCCATAGCGACCTTATGCACAGCAAAATGAAACTCTGCCTGATCCTGGGACAACCTCACTACTGTTGACATGCTTGAGTCCATCAATACTGCCACTTGGCCAATCCATCTCTTTAAGGGTCTTCCCCTTTTTCTCTGACCCTCCATCTTAGCAAACATGATATCCTTCTCCAGCAACTGCTCCCTCCTGACAATATGTCCAAAGTATGACAGCCGATGTTTTGTCATCTTGCATTTGTCTATTCTTATCTTTTTTAGGTAAGTTAGGTTATATAGTATTTATCTTTTAATGATTGGCTTATGCACTCAGCATAATGTCTTCAAGCCCCATCCATACTGTAGCATGTGTCAAGACTCAATTTCTTCTACTGAATGAGTAGTATTCCATTGCATTTATGTAGCACATTTTGTTTCTCTATTCATCTGATAATGTGCATTACTTTGTTTCTACTGTGAGAAATGCTACAATGAACAAGTTTCTGCTTGAGTTTCTGATTTCAAATGTTTTGAGAATATTCCTAGCAGTTAAATTTCTGGTGAGTTTAATAGTTCAGTTTTTAAGTTTTGGAGGGGTACCACTACATTATTTCAGAATAGATGTTCCATTTTGCAAGTTCAAGCTAAAGCTGAAAAAAATTAAAACAAGTCCACAAGAGCCAAAATATGACATTGGACATATCCCACCTGAATCTAGAGATCATCTGAAGAACAGATTTGATTAATTAGACACTAATAACCAAAGACCAGAAGAGTTGTGGGATGGCATCAAGAATACCAATACAGGAAGAAAGAAAATCATACAGGCCATTAAGAAGACAAGAAAGAATGAAAATACCAAGATGGATGTCAGAAGAGAATTTTAAACATGCTCTCCAGAGTAGAGATACTAAAGCAAATGGGAAAAATGAGGAGAAAAGAGAACTGAACAGAAAATTTCAAGGGCAGCCTGAGAAGACTAAGTCAAATATTATAATGAAATGTGTTAGGTTTCCTGATGTTAGGAAACCGAAAAAGAAGAATATGCTCAGTATTTTTCAAGCTGAAAGAACTGAAGAAAAAATTCAAGTCTCGATTTGCAATATTGAAGTACTCTATGAGTAAAATAAGGAGCTCTGGTAGCGGAGTGGTTATGAATCGGGCTGCTAACCTGAAGGTCGGCAGTTTGAAACTACCAGCAGTTCCGTGGGAGAAAGATGAGGTATTCTGCTCCCGTAAAGATTTACAGACTCGGAAACCCTGTGCAGGGTCACTATGACTCGGAACCGACTCCATGGTACTTAGCAACAACAACAATGGGTAAAATATTGAATGATGCACAAAGCATCAAAAGAAGATGAAAGGAATACACAGAGTCTTTCTTTGTACCAGAAAGAAATGGTCTATGTTCAAACACTTTAAGAGACAGCATGTGATCAAGAGTTAATAGTACTGAAGGAAGAAGTCCACTATGTACTGAAGGCATTGACAAGGAACAAGACTTCAGGTATTGATGGACTACAAATTGAAATATTTCAACAAACTTATGCAGCACTGGAGGCACTCACTCATCTACACCAAGCAACTTGGAAGACATCTATCTGGCCAGCATTTTGCCATTCCAAAGAAAGGTGATGAAACAGAATGTGGAAATCATCAGATGATCCCATAAATATCAAATGTAAGTACAAGTAGAACTTTGCTAAAGATAATTTAAAAATGGCTGCAACAGTACATTGACAGGTAACTGCCTTAGGTTCAAGTCATATTCAGGTGAGGATGTGCATGAGGGATATCATTGTTAATGTTAGATGGATCTTGGCTGAAAACAGAGATTATCAGAAAGATGTTTACCTGTGCTGCATTGACTATTCAAAGGCTTTTGATTGTGTGGATCATGACAAGTTATGGACAACATTGCAGAGAATGAGTATTCCAGAACACTTACTGTGCTCACGAGGAACTTGTACAGAGACCAAGAGGCAAGTGAGCAATGAACAGAACAAGTGAAAAATGAATGATTTAACATTAAGATAGGTGTGCACCAGAGTTGTATTCTTTCACCATACTTATTCAATCTATATGTTGAGCCAATAATATGAGAAGTTGTATTATATGAAGAAGACCCTGACATTGGGTATGGAGCAAGATTCATTAACAATCTACAATATGCAGATGATACAACCTTGCTCACTGAAAGCAAAGCGAACTTACAATAGTTGCTCAAGAAGATCAAAGATCACAGCCTCAATATAAAGAAAACAAAAATCCTCACCACAAGAACAAGAAACACCTTCCATATAAATGAAGAAAATATTGAAGTTGTCAAAGACTTCATTTTGCTCAGAACAATCATCAACACTCAAATGACTTACTGCATTAGGCAAATCTGCTGCACAAAACTTCTTTAAAGTGCTCAGGAGCAAAAATATTACTTTGATGACTAAGGTGTTCCTGACCCAAGCCATGATATTTTCAACAGCCTCCTATGCATGTGCAAGTTGGAAAATGAATAAGGAAGACCACAGAAGAATTGATAAATTTGAGTTATGGTGTTGGACAAGAATATTAAAAGTACATGGACTGCCAAAAGAACAAACAAATCCATGTTGGAAAAAGTACAGCCAGAATGTATCTTAGAAGCCAGGAGTAAAGACTTTATCTCTCTTACTTCAGACATATTATCTGGTGGTAGCTGTGCCTGGAGGAGGAGTTCATGCTTGGTAAAGTGGAAGGTCAGAGAAAAAGAGGAAGACCCCTTATGAGATGGGTTGAAACAGTTGCAGCAGCCATGGACTGAAGCATGGAAATGATTGTTAGGTTGACCCAGAACCAAGCAGTTTTTCATTCTGTATTGCATAATGTTGCTATGAGTTGATATCAACACAATGGCACCTTAAAACAACAACCAGCAATGGATGTGAATTTCAATTTCCCCATATCCTTGCCAACATTTGTTATTTTGTTAATTAATTTTAGTCATTCTAATGGGAGTGAAAAGATATCTCATTTTGGTTTTGACAATCTTTATTTTTTTTATATATCCAGGTTTTGGACATATTTATCCTTATATGTAAATCAGATGAATCCAGCTTTCCAAGATTCTTGCGCCATCTCTCCATTCCTTGTTATCTGAACATTATAAACTCAATGTTCAAGAAACCAAAGATAATGAAGGCTGACTTGCAGATTGCTGTCTTGGAAGCTTAGAAGGCACTCACCAAATTAAATAAAGAAGGAGGTGTTGGGTTCATATATTCTTAACAACTATATCATTTTGGATATATTGATTAGAAAGAAACTAGAAATAAAAATGTTGGCATGAAATGCAATTTTAGGAATTATTATATTAGCTTATAGACAGTTGTTGAATCCATGGAAGTAGTATAATGTCAGGGAAATTTGAAATGACAGAAGACATAGCATTATGTTGTTGTTAAGTACCATCGAGTTGATTCCAACCCATAGTGACGCTGTTTCGGGTTTCCAAGGAGCAGCTGGTGAGCTTGAACCTCCGATCTTGTGGTTCAAATCAACTTTGCAGTCCAGCCCACAGTGCCACACCAGGCCTCCAAATAGTATAACCCACAGTGCCACACCAGGCCTCCAAATAGTATAATGAAGGTCAGTTAACTGATTTTTTTTAGTGCTCCTGGTGTGGTATTGTAGAATAAGGACTGGGCTGCTAATCACAAGGTTTGGGGTACAAATTCTATGCCTCCCTGGCAGAAGCTCTATACAGGTTTGTTATGAGTTGTAACCAACTCCATGGCACTTAACAAGAACAAGA
>NW_006408519.1:28411568-28423224 GCF_000296735.1 Chrysochloris asiatica
TTCCTTCCCTCATCCATCCTCCATTCTTTCAATCCTTCTCTTCCTCACTCTCTCTTGCCTTCTCTCTTCCTTTTCTCCCTTTCTCCTTGGTCCCTTCCTTCCCACCTTCCTTGCTTTATGGATAAACCTTTATTCAATAGCAGTAACAAAAATGTGCTTGTAAAAGCACAAGCAAATGGTCTAGTCTCGTTAAAATGGTAATGTTTTGAGACGTGTCCCCTTGACTCTCATTTACCTTCCTACTCTTCATTTCAGTAGCAGCTGCACAGACACTGTCTATACCTTGATCCATTCCTCATAAATGTGTATATTCATCCAAAATTAAAGATGAAAAACAGAAACATAATTATTAAGTGCTTTTGAAAATTCAATTGGTAGTTTACCCCCATTACAGTGAGCTCTTGAAAAATGAGTATAAACGAAGGGTGAACCCACTAGTGTAGGCTTGTGTAATATAAGTAATTACAACAACAATGACAAAAAGAGTGGCTGCTGAGTCTAATAATGTAAATTCCTCATGGAATTTGGTCCCTTGGTTTGGAGGTTTAGAATTATGGCTTCATGAGACATCCCAGTTAAATGGCCTAATGATGTATTTAGGACTTCTGTCCTACCTCCCAGTTCTTTTATAGTCTAGTGTGACACTGTAGGATAAGCACTCGACCTCAAGTTCAGTTTGAGCCACAAGGTCAGCAACTCAAACTCACCAGCCACTCCTTGGAAACCCTACACTGGGTCATTATGAGTCAGGACTGACTCAACCAAGGGCACTTACCAATAACAACAAAAGCTTGGAAGCAGCCATCCAAAGCATAGTAATTGATCTTTATTTACCTGGAGTAACAGAGGAAGGAGAGTTTCACATAGGAAGAGGATATGACCTATTTGGCTAATTGCCTCCATAAACAACGGCTTCTTTGCCATGACATCGAACTGGATGGTGCCCAGCTACCAATACTGAGCATTTGATCAAAGATTCTATAGAAGACTCCTCATCAAAAGGGAAAAAATGCAGATGGAATTTCAAATTCTCAAGGACTGTTAACTTTCTGGAGATATACAGATTAGATGATCCCTGGAACTATTGTCCTGAGATAATTTTAAGCCAAAATATCCCCTGAAATCATCTTAAAATGAAATAGTTTAGCTTAACTAGCAAAAAAAAATCTGCCTTGAGCATTATGCTTTTTTAAGATATACTGATATGGAATCTGTAGTGTAGTGAATGATCTCTTCTAGTCAACGACTAGTCAAAGTCCCCCACCAAACAATGTTTCTGTCCTACTGGTCTGGGTAAGAGAAGGTCAGAGAAGGTACTGAAGAGATAACATGATTCAGCTGTGGATGTTAGCAGAATTCATTACAATCATAAAACCTTGAAACTTTAGCATGAGTATAAAAGGAATAAAAACAAATAGGAGCTGGATGTCACTACCATGAAGGAAGCACATTTCTTGGACTCCTAAATCCCTACACTAAACCTCCTCTATCCCGGAACAGAAAACTCTGACACCTCGAGAAGAGTAGAGCTGCAGAGGCTGTAGCATAGTCAGGAACCAGAGCACAAAGCACAGAGCACAAAGTGGTGGGAATCTCAGCCCTGAACGCAAGTGAAACGGAGTGATTTGGGGCAGGAGGCCTGCTTGTAGAGTGGGGTGCCTCCAGGCACTTAATTTGGCAAGTTGGGTTTGCTGACCCATGGAACTAGAATTGAGGGCCTCAGGCTGAGAGGTTTATGGTGGAGTGGTGTGTCCTGTGGGCATTTATCAGTAGCGCTAAAAGAGTTTTGCAACATTGGTAGGGCAGAGGGAGGTCAGCCTGGGGGTTTGATGGAATACAGCTTGTCCTGACTTGAACAGCGCACCCTGAACATTTCTGACCTGAACTGTAACCTGTTAACTTCTTTAATAAAACCTGTAACTATGACTATGGTCTCTGAGTTTCTGTGTGTTCATTGCAATGGATTATCGAACCCAGTCGAATACAGAACAACTATAGGAGGATTGGTTGGTGCCTCACATTTTGCAGAATCAAATTACAACAACAACTTGAAAGATTAGATAGAAATCTGTGGGCATTTATGTTAATGAGGGAGGAACTCCTCAGAAAAAGAGGGTGAGCATGGCTGCACAACACAATGCTTCTAAATTGTACATGGAGAACTGTTGAATTGGTGTATGTTTTACTGTGTACATTCTTAACAACAAAACAAATTACATTTTCAAAAAAATTAGTCAAGTCTCCTTAGCTCACCTGTAATGTTTTATTAAGCACAAACCTCAAGACAAAAAAGTATAGAGAGTTCAACAGCAATTCTTCAACTTTTTTTTTTTTTTGAAACACATTCGTATGACACATTTTTCTACTGATTGTCTACACAAAGTCACCTTTGAGAATAAATGAGGACATATGTTATTTCAGGGACTTAATAATCAGAACCACAACATTACTTATTGAACCTTTGTTGTTGTTAAGTGTCATGGAGTTGGTTCCGATTCATAGCAACCCTATATAGGGTTTCCAAAGCTGTAAATATTCACAAGAGCAGAAAGCCTCACCTTTCCCCCAGGGACGGACTACTGAGCTCAAATGGCAGTCTAGTGCTTCTTCTACAGAACCACATCATTAAGCCACACCCTTAAGTGGAAGAAAAATAATCCAGTTCAAACTTTTCAAATTAGGTAAATATATAACCCACCTAGAAGCCACATGCCTAAGCTCTAAAATTAAAGTAAATGCATTGGGAAAGGAGAGAGGAGAAAGGAAACGATTATGAGGGAAGGAGTCACATGATTTGTAGAAAGTGTAGTTTGGTAAGGTGGAGGGTCAGAGAAAAAGAGGAAGACCCCCAATGAGATAGATTGGCCAAGTGGCAGCATCGATGGACTCAAGCATGGCAACAGTAGCGAGGTTGGCCCAGGATCGGACAGTGTTTCGTTCTGCTGTGCATAAGGTCACTATGAGTCGGTACCAACTTGATGGCACCTAACAACAACAACAACAACTAAAGTAAATTGTATACATATCAGACCAAAAATGATTAAGCATATAATTTATAAATGATTGGCATCCTTAGATGGCACATATGGTTTATGTGTGTCGCTGTGGGTTAATGCACCAGACTGCAAAGCTGTTTGAACTGCAAGGTTGGAAGTTCAAGCTCACCAGCCACTCCTCAGAAATCCTATACAGGGTTGCTATAGGTTGGAATTGACTAGACAGCACAAAACAACAACAACAACAACCTTACTACCACCACTTGTGTGTCAGTTTGTCATACTGTGTTGGCTTGTGCGCTGCTGTGATTCTGGGAGCTATGCCACAGGTTCTTTAAATACCGGCAGGATCACCCATGGTGGAAAGGTTTCAGCTGAGGTTTCAAATGAAGACAGACTAGGAAGAAGGAGAGACAGACTACTTCTGAATATTTAGTCATGGAAAGCCTTATGAATAGCAATGGAACACTGTCAGCACCAGATTATTGAATATTAAATATTGAAACATTATGAATAGCACAAGAATATTGTCAGATATCATGCTGGAAGATGAACCCTTCAGATTGGAAGGCAATCAAAATGCTACTGAGGAAGAGTGGCCTCCTCAAATTGTGATGACGTGAATTAAGTAAAGCCCTTGGGAGCTTCACTTGCTGATAAGTCACAACTCAAAAGAAGAGAAACATGTGTAAACTTCCACTAATAATTGGAACATGGACCTCACCAGATGGAATACACAGGAATAAAATCGACTACATCTATGGAAAAAGTAGGTGGAAAGCACCATATCATCTGCAAAAACAAGGCCTGGGGCAGAATGTAGAACAGACCATCAACTGCTCATATGCAAGTTGAAGGAAATGAAGCTGAAGCTGAAGAAAATGAAAACAAGTCCACGAGAACCAAAATATGACCTTGAATATACCCCAGCTGAATTTAAAGATCATCTTAAAAACAAATTTAATCATCTTAAAAACAGATTAATTAGACACTAATGATGGAAGTTCAGAAGAGTTGTGGGATGATATCAAGAACATCATAAAAGAAGAAAGCAAAAGTCATTAAAAAGACAAGAAAGAAAGAAAAGACAAAGATGAATGTACCAGGAAACTCTGAAATGTGCTTTCCAATGTAGAGATAGATGCTAAAGCAAATGGAAGAAGTGAGAAGATATAAGAACTGAACTGAAAATTTCAAAGGTCAGCTCAAGAAATCAAGGCCAAAGATTATAATGACATGTGCAAAGACCTAGAGTTAGAAAACCAAAAGGGAAGAACACGCTCACTGTTTCTCCAGCTGAGGGAACTGAAGAAAATTTTCAAACCTAGACTTGTGGTATTGAAGTATTCTATGGACAAAATATTGAATGATACAGAAAGCATCAAATGAAGATGTGAGGAATACACAGCCACTGTACCAAAAACAAATGGTCGATGCTCATTCATTTCAAGAGGTAGCATATAATCAAGAGCCAATGACCCTGAAGAAAGACATCCAACGTGTATTGAAGGCATTGGCAAAGAACAAGGCACGTGGAATAAATGGAATTCAAACTGAAATCATTCAACAAATTGATGCAGCACTGGAGGTACTCATTCATCTATGCCAAGTAATTTGGAAGACAACTACCTGGCCAACTGCCAGAAGAGATCTGTATTTGTGCCCATTCCAAAGAAAGAGACCCAACTGATTACAGAAATCATCAGACAATATCATTGTTGTCCCATGCCAGTAAAATTTTACCAAAGGTAATACAAAAATGGCTGCAACCATAGATTAATAGAGAACTTTCAGAGGTTCAAGCCGGATTCAAAAGAGGACGTGAAATGAGGTATATCATTGCTGACGTCAGATGGATCTTGGCTGAAAGTAGAAAATACCAGAAAGTTGTTTGTCTGTGCTTTATTGACTACAAAATGCTTTGGATTATGTGGATCATGACAAGCTATGGACAACATTGAGAAGTATGAGTATCCGGAACTCTTAATTGTGCTCATGGGGAAACTGTACTTAGACCAACAGGCAGTTGTTTGAACAGAACAAGGGATCGCTGAATGGTTTAAAATTTTGAAAGGTGTATGTAAGGGTTCTATTATTTCACCATATTTATTAAATCTGTATGCTGAGCAAATTACCCGAGAAGTTGGATTATATGAAGAAAAATGTGGCATCAGTATTGGAGGAAGATTCATTGACAACCTGTGATATGCAGATGATACAACTTTGATGCTGCAAGTGAAGAGGACTTAAAATATGTGCTGATAAAGATCAAAGACCACAGTCATTGGAATGAGTTACAACTGAATGTAAACAAACAAACAAACAAACAAACAAACAAAAATCCTCATAACTGCACTGATAAATAACATCATGATAAGTAGAGAATAGATTGAAGTTGCCAAAGACCTCATTTTTTTTTGATCAACAAACCATCGACACTCTTGGAAGCAGGATTCAAGAATTCAAAAGATTGCATTAGAAAAATCTGCTGAACAAAACCTGTTTAAAGTGTTGAAGAGCAAATATGTCAGTTTGAGGACTAAGATGCACCTGAACCATGGTATTTTCATTCACATCATATGCATGTGGACGTTGAACAATGAATAAGGAAGACCATAGAAGAATTGATGCAATTTGAGTTATGGTTTTGGAGGAGAATATTGAAAGTACCATGGACTGCCAAAAGAACAAACAGATCTTTGTTGAAAGAAGTACAGCCAGAGTGCTCCTTGGCAGCCAGATGGCCAGACTTCATCTCTCATACTTTGGGCATAGTATCAGAAGGGATGAATTGCTGGAGAAGGATATCATGTTTGGTAAAGTGAGGGTCAGAGAAAAAGAGGAAGATGCTGTTGAGTGCTGTTGAGTTCAGTTTGCTGTTAAGAGCTGTTGAGTTTAGTTTGCTGTTGCGTGCTGTTGAGTAGGTTCTGACTCATAGTGACCCTGTATAGCATTTCCAGGGAGTAGCCAGTGAGTTTGAACTGATAACCTTGTAGTTCAAATGGACCTTGCAGTCCAGTGCTTTATCCCCCAGTGCCATACCATGACCCCACCATTTAAATTACAGCCAGGAAACCCCAGTGGAACAGGTCTCTGTAATTTTGTAACACATGGGGTTACCTCTTGACTCAGAATTAACCCAGTAGCACTGGATTTGTTATTCTGGATATAAATGCTTAGGCGGTTCTTAAATAAAATCAGAGGTAAGAAAAAAAAGAACAAAAAAGACGAGAAAAAATTTTCAATCAGTTATGCAATGGTTTCAAAGTGATGTGTGTTTGATAACATACGATTGTACTGGTCTAGTTGCTTTGTCATGTATGAATCCCCAGAAAGAACTCTTGCTTTTTCCTCTTTTCCTTTTCAATAGGGTTCAGATGGCATTGAGCCTCTAAATAACTCAAAAGGAAACTGTGCTAAACCCTGCCTGATAAAGTCTATTCTTTGCCTCTGGAAATTGAATCCAAACTCCCATTCAATTACTCCTTTAAATTAAGTTTGAAAGGTCTTTTTTATCTTTTATTATGAATTGAATGATAGTTTACATGGGAGAGCATTGGTTTTGCAGCTATCCTATCATATTTGTTTCATTACAATGATTACAATCCTCTCCACACTTCACCATTTGCTTCTATTTCCTCTGTTTTTGGTTGTTTTTTGTTTGTTTGTTTGTTTTTTATGTAAACAAAAACACTCAGGAATGTATAACCACTTAAACAACAAAAGGGCACATTCTGCAAGCCAGTCTCCTGGCCAAAGGCTGAAGACATATCACTTATGAAGGACAGCTAACTATTCAATGATCTCTTCTCAGAAGTTACCTTTAGACTAAGATCACTGAATCCCGGCATATAGCCAGCATTCAATAGTGGCACTGCGGGTTAATGCACTGGACTGCAAGGTCAGTTTGAACTGCAAGGTTGGCAGTTCAAGCTCACCAGCCACTCCTCAGAAACGCTATACAGTGTCAATGAGTCAGAACCAACTTGATGACACTTAATAACAACAACAATAACAACAGTGCCACCAGCACTCACTGTATCACACTATTCTATGAGTCAAATTGATAATAAGCATTACTAAAGATTGTGTACAGTCTGGTATAGGAGGAGGTCCATGGGGGATGAGGGTGTTGACACGATGAATGAAAGCCCTGGGTGACACCTACCCTAATGACGCCACTGATGACACTAAAGAAAAAAAGCAAAGCACAACAATCAAAAAGAAAAACAAAACAAAAGTTGCTACTGAGAGAACTCAGTGCCTGAGTGTTTAATTGTGGCATTACTCAACATTTTGTGATTGTGTGATGGCAGACTAGAATCCATCTGAGATTCGTGTTCTTTCATCCCAGGCTGTTTTTGATTGGAGCATATGAGCAGAGGCATGGAATCACAAAAACAGGGATGATGGGAAAGCCTGGGTTATTGAGAAATACAGAGATAAAACATACTTTTTATGTGAAGTCCTTGCATGCCAGCAGTACAATTTTGCTTTGTAATACTCTTGAGAGCTCTTGAGCTTTTCTCTTAGCAAATCTTCACTGTAAAACATCATGGATTTGCTTGGATTTAATTGTTACCGCAAGTTGCTGCTCTGGGTTCAGCAGACCTTCATACTCTAATCAGTATCCTGTCTCCTGTCTTCTGTGGCATGTTTTGTTAAAACCCCAAATGGGCTCTGTTTGAAAATAATTAGAACCAGCGACTGAAACTCTTATGAAATATGAATTTCAAAGCAATCCTATCTGCCAGATAGTGTTACTTCAGCTTCAAGTTTCTGATAGAAACATGTCAATTGAATTAATAGAAACATGTCAATGAAGAAATGAATTTATAGGTCCTCTGAAACTGTGTTGGATGAGTCTAATGCTGAAATTTTTGAAGTGTTCTATTGCATTCAACACAATTTAATGTTCTGTTGTCTTATGTGTAACCAACACCATCATCACCACGTCAGAGTCCTGGTAAATTGTCAGGACAAGACTTACCCAGATTTCACACTTAAAACACTTGTATTCTAACTGCTTAGAGTGGAACCAAGGTCATAATGGGTGCTCAACGCACTGAATGAATTAATATGTGTATGCATGCTAAATTGATGAACACAGAATGAAAAAAATCTAAGAATTAAGAGTGATTTTTTTTTTTTCTTCTGCTTTCTATTCGTACTCTCTTGCTTAAACATTTAGAAAGGAGTGTGATTCAAGGGGCAGTATCCATTCACAGTCTGACTGGGTAATCACAGGAAATAATTTCATTTATCTGTTCCAAATTGAACTTTTGCAAAACTTACATCACCTGTGGAAATGTTCATTATGAAAACATTTTGGACAAAACGATTTTTCCTTCTATCTGAATTTTAACAAATATATTTGGGAGTAAAACACAAACAAACAGACAAAAAACACTCTATAGCTTTCCCTATTTCTGTACACCTTTAATTCAATTTCTTATAACTTTAAACAAAGTAGGTTTATACAAAGAGATTTAAGTTGAAAAATGTGATCCATCCTTTCACAATTCACTATAATACATTCACCATTATTTACAAACAATCATTTTGAGTCACAATACATTGTCTACTAATGGAAAGAAATGAACTAGTATGTTCTGGAAGATTTTTCACAGGAGATGGTGTTCTTAGTTGTCATCAATTCAGCTCCAACTCATGGTGACCCCATGTACAACAAGTTGAAATGTCATCAAATCAGCTCCAAATCACAGTGACTGCATGCACAACAGGCTAAAATACTGTCATCAAATCAACTCCAACTCAATGTGATCCCATGTTCAACAGGGTGAAATGCTGTCATCAAATCAGCTCTGAATCACAGTGACCCTGTGTTACAGCAGGATGAAATGTCATAAAGTCAGCTCAGACTCATGGTAACTCCATGTACAACAGGGTGGAATGTTGTCACCAAGACAACTCTGACTCATGGTAACTCCATGTATAACAGGGTGGCATTTTGCTGGTCCTGCACCATCGTCCTGATCATTGTTATGCTGGAGTCCACTATTGAACCATTGTGTAATCTGAATGCCTTCCAACCCAGTGGCCTCATCTTCCAGCATTGGACAACATTGGACAATATTCTGTTGTGATACATAGGTTTTTCCAAAGTAGATCAGCAGGCCATTCTTCCTAGTCTGTCTTTGTTTGGAAGCTCTGCTAAAACTTATCCATGATGGGTGACTTGGCTGGTGTTTGAAATACCAGCAGTGTAGCTCCCAGAATCATAGCAACATGCACCCTATCACACAGTACAACACACTGACTTAAGGATGTTTACTCATAAAGGTAGAAAAAGGACATTGTCAGTAGTCCCTTACTTACACATATCAAGTCTATGAAGTATGATTTAGTTTGTCTTGAGTAATTTAGTTTCCCTCTTCAGTCACTGTATTTGTCTTCCCCCTAAAACCACTCTCTCCCCTCATCTTTGCAATCTCCTTTTGATAAGTTGAGGGACCCTGGTAGCACAGTGGGCTACGCATTGGACTAATACCAAGATCAGAGGCTCAAACCCATCCACTGCTCTGCAGAAGAAAGATGAGCTGTCTGGTCAGTCAAAATTTATAGTCTCAGAAACACTAAGGAGCTACGCTGTCCTACTCATCTTAGGATGAGTCAGAATTGACTCCATGGCAGATGTTTGTTTTGGTTTTTTTTTTTTGAAGAGTTGTCATTTCTCTGTTAGGGTAATAGAGTTTGATTCTGATATGTTACTCTGTTTTCTCTTCTGTATCTGGTGCTATTGCCTCTTCTGTTTATCCGATCACTTTCATCTCTCTTAGGAGAATAAACAGTAACAAGCACAACCATGAAGTAAATAAATGATATACTTCTTCAAAGCATGACTTAAGATTTTGTATTTTTACAGTATCATTATGTACAAATTCTCCAATCTTCTATTTTGTCTTATCATTATTTATTTTATTCCTTTAAATTCCGTAATCTTATATTCAAGGCAGGATAGTATAGTAAATTGAAGCACAAATTCTAGTGCTGGATTAATGCATTTAAAATTACAGTTCTTTATGGTTGCATGGTAGTGGTCACTGTATATGCTATTGTTGTTAATTACCATCAAGTTAGTTCTGACTCACATGTTACTGTTGTTGTTAGGTACTGTAGAGTCACTTTTGACTCACTGTCCAGTTCAGAACATCCTCACAATTGTTGTTACACTTGAGTCCATTGCTGTTGCCTCTATACCAATCCATCTTGTTGGGGAACTTCTTTTTTTCTCTGACCCTACACTTTACCAAGCATAATTCCTTCTCCAGTGATGGGTCTCTATGAATAATATGTTTGAAGTATGAGAGACGAACTCTTGCTATCCTGGTTTCTAAGGAGCATTCTAGCTATATTTCTTACACCACAGATTGGTTTGTTCTTCTGGAAGTCTATGGACCACACTATCAAAACCCATTGTGTAGTCATTAAAGCACAGGTAAACATATTTCTGGTATTCTCTACTTTCAGCCAAGATCCATCTGATGTCTCCATTCATATTCCCATCCTCTTCTGAATCTGACCTAAACCTATGGCAGTGCCCTGTCAATACACTGCTGTAGCCATTTTTACATTATCTTTAGCAAAATTGTACCTGCATGCAATAATTTCCACATTTTTTTTGTGTGACCTCTCTTTGAAATGGATACAAATATGGATCTCTTCCAAAAAGTTGGCCAGGCAGGTATCTTTGAAACTTCTTAGCATCGATGACTGAGTGCCTCCAGTGTTGCATCAGTTTGTTGAAAGACTTCAATTTCTATTCCGTAATTTTCAGAGTCTTGTTCTTTTTCAATGCCTTCAGTATTCCTTGGACTTCTTCTTTCAGTGTGATTGGCTCTTGATCATATGCTGTCTCTTGAAATGGTTGAACATTGACCATTTCCTTTTGACACAGTGACTCTGTATATCTCTCCCATCTTCATTTGGTGCTTTCTGCATCATTCAATATTTTGGCAATGTTTCTGTTGTAATTAAGTGCTGTTGAGTCGGTTCCAACCCATAGTGTCCCTGTATAGGATTTCCAACAAGCAAGATGTGTCATCTGTGTATCATAGGTTGAAAATGAGTCTTCCTCCAGTTCTGATGCCATATTCCTTTTCATATAAACTTGCTTCTTGGATTATTTGTTAAACATACAGATTGGATAAGAATGGTAAAATAATACAACCTTGGCACACATCTTTCCTAATTTTAAACCATTCAGTTTGTTCTGTTTGAATGACTGCCTCTTGGTTTATGTACAAAATCCTCATGAGCACAATTAGTGTTCTGGAAAACCCATTCCTCACAGTGTTATCTACAGTTTGTTATGATCTACACAGTCTAATGTCTTTGCTTGGTCAATAAAGTTCAAGTAAATATCTTTCTGGCATTATCTTCTTGCAGTCTAAATTCAGCTGACCTCAGCAATGATAGTCCTCGTTCCATGTCCTCTTCTATATCTGGTTGGAATTTCTGGCAGCTGCCTGTTGATGTACTGCTACAACTGTTTTTAAATTATCTTCAATAAAATTTTACTTGAGTATGATATAAATGTATTGTCCGATGATTTCTACCTTATGTTGTAACATCTTTTTTTGAAATGGGCACAAATATGGATCTCTTCCAATCATTTGGTAACTTACTTGTCTTCTAAA
>NW_006408519.1:28423799-28425097 GCF_000296735.1 Chrysochloris asiatica
TTCAATTTGTTGCCAATAGAATCAGTCTATATTGCAAGCCCAGGCTTGAATTTTTTTCTTCACTTCTTTCATATTTAGAAATACTGAGCATAGTCTTTCTTTTTGATGTTCGAATTCCAGGGTTTGCATATTTCTTTATAGTAATTTACATTTTCTTCTGTACTACCCTTTGACATTTTCTGTTCAACTCTTTTACTTCCTCATTCTTTCCTGTTGCTGTAGCTTATCTATGCTCAAGAGCAAGTTTCAGAGTCTCTTCTGACATCAGTTATTGTTTGTTCTTTCTTTCCTGTCTTTTTAATGACCTTTTGCTTTCTTAATATATGATGTTCTTGATGTCATCCCACAATTCTTCTGGTTTTCAGTCATTAATGTATAATGCATTATATCTGTTCTTTAGATGCTCTCTAAATTCATGAGAGAAATAGTCAACTTCATATGTTGACCCTCATGAACTTCTTTTTATTTTTCTCCTCCCCCAACATGAACTTTCATATCAGCCACTGATAGTTTGATTGTGAGTCTGCCTTACTTTTTGCCTGATAATATTGAGATTCTCCATCATCCTTTCCTACAAATACAGTCAATTTGATTCCTGTCTGAGGCTCATGTGTAGAGTTGCCTATTATGCTGTTGAATAATAAAAAAAAAAAAACTATATTGGCAATGAATAAGTAGTTGGCTTTGTAAAATTCTACCATGCGATCTCCAGCCTTATCTCTATCACCATGGTCATATTTTCTAACTACTGTTGCTTTTTTTCTTTTTCCAACTTTTTCAATCACTGGTAACTATCAATACATCTTAATAGCATGTTTGATAAATTTCAGATTGAAGATGTTCATAGAGTTCTCCAATTTCATTATCACTGGCTTTAGTAGTAGGTGTGTTGTTGTTGTTGTAAGGTGCCATCAAGTCGGTACCGACTCATAGCGACCCTATGTACAACAGAACGAAACACTGCCCGATCCACCCTACCAAACACAATATCCTTCTACAGTGACTGCTTCCTCCTGACAATATGTCCGAAGCATGAGAGATGATGTTTGGCCATCCTGGCCTCCAAGGAGCACTCTGGCTGCATTTCTTCCAATACAGAGCTGTTTGTTCTTTTGGCAGTCCATAGTACTTTCAATATTCTCCTCCAACACTATAACTCCAATGCATCAATTCTTTTACAGCTTTCCTTATTCACTGCCCAGGTTTTGCATGCATATGAGGTTATTGAAATTACCGTGATTTGGGTCAGGTGTACCCTAGTCCTCAAGCTGATATCTTTACTCTTCAACATTTTAAAA
>NW_006408519.1:28426582-28432288 GCF_000296735.1 Chrysochloris asiatica
CCATATGACTATCTGATTCAAGTTGGCTAAAACCAGTCTATTTAAGCTCAACAATGCTTAGGATATCAGTCTTTCTGCATTCCATTTAGTTTTTTGATGACTTCCAATTTTCCTAGATTCATATTTCATACAGTTCCAATTCTGATTATTAATGGATGTTTGTAGCCATTTCTTCTCATTTCGAGTTGTGCATCATCAATACATGAAGGGCCTGAATGTTTTACTTCATTAACATCATTACGATCAACTCTAATTTGAGAAGACAACCCTTCCCCAGTCATACTTTGAGTGACAGACAAGTGGTGGTGGGGTGGCCATTGTTGTTGTGCTGTTGAGTCAGTTACAGTTCATGGCAACACTCTATAGGGTATTTCAGGAGAGCCTGGTGGGTTGGAACTGCCAAGCCTGTTGTTAGCAGTCCAGTGCCTGTCTGATAGTTCCACACCAGGACTTCAGAAATAGATAATACACTGAAAGGGTGAATAACTAGAATTGAATCAATGGAAGGCCAAATTAATGAGATCAAAGAAAAATCTCTCAATATTCATCTGGTAGATGAACAATCAGAAAAAAGAACAACAACAACGACAAAAAATAACATCTGAAGAAACCATAAGATTGATACGGAACACTATCAAGTGGAATAATTTATATGAGATTGGAATTCCAAGACAGGAAGAGATATAAACAAAGCAAAAATAAAACAACATGGATAATGTTGCCTAAGAATTGTTGAAATAAAACAACCCTAGCATCATGAAAAATAAGATAGCCAGTCAAGATGCTGAACAAACTTTAAGCATGATAGACCCCCAAGAGAAAAATACCAAGATATATTTTAGTCAAACTTTCAAAACCATAGACAAGAAAAGTAACCTGAGAGCACTGCAGGAAAAGCAAACGTTATCTGCAAAGAAGAACTAGTAAGGCTAAACTCTTATTTCTCATCAGAAATAACATGGATAAGAAGACAATGGAATGACATAAATAAAACTCTGAAAGAAAAAAATTACCAACCAAATATCATATCTCCAGCAAATTTGCTCATTAAATATGTTGGTGAAATTAGGTTATTTTCATATCAGCAGGAATTAAACATACATATCAAAACTAGACCAACCTTACAATGAATACTAAAGGGAGTCCTTTGGATAGATAGCCAACAACAGTTGACAACAACTTTAGAATTGCATACATGACAATATCACCTAAACTTAATCCAGGCATGTTGTTGCAATTGTTAAGTGCCATCAGGTCAGTTCTAACTCATACTGAACTTATGCACAGCAGAACAAAACTTTCCCATTCCTGCAACATCCTCACAAACACTGCTAAACTTTTACTCACTCTTGCTGCTGCTGTATCAATCCATCTCATTGAGGGTCTTTCTCACTTTACCAAGCATGATGTTCTTCTCCACATACTATCTCCTGATAGTATGTCTGAAGTATGAAAGATGAAGTCACACCATTCTGGCTTCTAAGGAGCATTCTAGATGTACTTCTTCCAACATAGATTTGTTTGTTCTTCTGGTAGTCCATGGTACTTTCAATATTCTTCTCTAGCACCATACTAAGAGATAGTCTTCTTTACTCATTGTCCAACTTTCACATGCATATGATGCTATTTGAAATACCATAGCTTGGGTCAGGCACACCATAGTCTTCAATATGATATCTTTGCATTTTGAACACTTTAAAGAGTTCCTGAGAAGCTGATCTGCCTAATACAATACATCCTTTGATTTCTTGATGACTGTTTCAATGAGTGTTGATAATGCATTCAAGCAAAATGAAGGCTTTGACAACGTCAATCTTTTCACCATTTATCATGATGCAACTTATTGTTTCAGTGGTGAGGATTTTTGTTTTCTTTATATTGAGGTGCAAACAATACAGAAGACTATGGTCTTTGATCCTCATCAGTCTTCTTAAGTCCTGTTCAATTTCAGCAAGAAAGGTTGCATTATCTGCATATCACAGTTGTTAATGAGTCTTCCTCCAATCCTGATGTCACATTCTTCTTCATTCTTCATATAATACTTTTTTTTTTTTTTTTTGGTTTATTTGTTCAGCGTACAATATAGTAAAAGAATATAACCCTGACTCATAGCTTTACTGATTTTAAATCATTCAGGGTTCACTTTTCTGTTTGAAGCAGTGCCTCATGAGCACAATTAAGCGTTCTGGAACACTCTTTCTCCACAATGCTGTCCATAGCTAGTCATAATCTATACATGCAAAAGCCTTTGCGTAGGCAATAAAGGACAGGTAAACATCTTTCTAATATCCTCTGCTTTCAGCCAAGATCCATCTGACCAGCAATGATATCCTTAGTTCCACATCCTCTTCTGAGTCTAGTTAGAACCTCTGGAAGTTTCCTGTCAATGTACTGTTTCAGTCATTTTAAAATTATCTTTAGCAAAAATTTATTTGCATGTGATATTGATGATGTTGCCTGATGATTTTCACATTTCATTGTGTCACCTCTGTTTGAAATTGACACAGATATGGATCACTTCCAATAGCTGGCTAGTTAATTGTCTTCCAAATTTCTTGGTAAACATAAGTGAGTGCCTCCAGTGCTGCATCAGTTTGTCAAAAGGTTTCAATTTGTTTTCCATCAATTCCAGGTGCCTTGTTCTTTGCCAATGCCTTCAATGCACTATGGACTTCTTATTTCAATACCACTGATTCTTGATCTAGTCTATCTCTCGAAATTGTTGAACACCATCTATTTCTTTTTGATATAGTGACTCTGTATTCCTTCCACCTTCTTTTGAGGATTTCTCCATCATTCAATACTTTACCCATAGAATCTTTAATATTGCCAGTCAAGGCTTGAATTTTTCTTCACATACTGAGCATGTTTTTCCATTTTGGTTTCCTAACTCATGGTCTTTGCATATTTAATTACAATACTTGACTTTGTCTTCTTGTACTACCTTTTGAAATTTTCTCTTCAGCTCTTTTATGTCCTCATTTCTGCCATTTAGTTTAGCATCTCTTCACTGGAGAGCTCTTCTGATGACCATTTTGGGCTTTTTCTTCTTTCTTATCTTCTTAATGATCTTTTGCTTTCTTCCCATATGGTATTCTTGATGTCTTGGATCTTTAGTCATCAGCGTCTAATGCATCAAATCTGTTCTTGAGATAATCTCTAAATTCAGTTGGGATATGTTCGAGGTCAAATTTTGGTTCTAGTGGACTTTTAAAATTTTTTCTTCAGTTTCAGTTTGAGCTTGCATATGAGAAAACTGATGGTTTATTCTTCAGTCTGCCCTTGGTATCCCACAGATGTAGTCAATTGAATTTCTGTGCATGCCATCCGGTGAGGTACATGTGTATAATTGTCTTTTTATATTGTTTACAAAATCTATTTGGAATAAATAAGTCCAAAAGTTCTATCATGTGATCTCCAACATTGTTTCTATTATGAAGGCCATATTTTCCAACTAATGATACTTATCTTTTGTTTCCAACCTTTGTATTCCAATCAACAGTACTTACAAATACATCTTGATTGCTTGTTTGATCAATTTCAGATTTTAGATGTTGGTCGAATTCTTCAATTTCATCATCTCTGACATTTGGTTGTTGCATAAATTTGAATAATAGTAGTATTAACTGGTTTACCTTATATGTATATGGATAATATACTATCACAGACGGCATTATACTTCAAGTTAAATCGTGAAATGTTCTTTTTGATGATGGATATGACACCATTCCTCTTCAATTTGTCATATCTTATCATAGTAAACTATTTGATTGTCAGATTTAAAATGGTCAATACCAGTCCATTTCAGCTCACTAATGCCTAACGTATCAATCTTTTTGTGTTCCATTTCATGTTTGGCAACCTCAAATTTACCTAGATTCAAACATAGTTCACTCCAGGTTCTAATTATTAATGGAGTCCTGCTGTGGCTCTGTGGATTAATGTGCTGGACTGCAAAATAGGTTTGAACTGCAAAGTCAGCAGTTCAAGCTAACCAGCTGCTCCTTGGGAACCCTATACAGAGTCGCTATGGGTTGGAACTGACTCAACAGCACTTAACAAAAACAACAATTCTTAATAGTTACTTACAGCTGTTTCTCCTTATTTTGAGTCGTGCACTATCAGCAAATGCAGATCCCAAAAGCTTTATTCCATTCACATCATCACTGTCTACTCTACTTTGAGATTAGAGCTCTTTCCTAGCAATATATATATTTGAGTGCCTTATAACCTGAGAGGTTCATCTTCCAGCACCTGATCTGACAGTATTCTGGTATTATTCATCATGTTTCAATATTCAACATTCTGGTGTCCTCTGACAGTATTCCACTGCTATTCACAAGGTTTTCAGTGGCTAAACATTCAGAGCTCTGGTAGCGTGGTGGTTACAAATCGGGCTGTGAACCTCAGGGTCAGCAGTTCGAAACTACCAGCTGTTCCGCGGGAGAAAGATGATGCTTTCTGCTCCCGTAAAGATTTACAGCCTCAGAAACCCTGTACAGGGTCGTTATGAGTTGGAACACACTTCACGGTACATAACAACAACAACAAACATTCAGAAGTGGTCTCCCTCTCTTTCATCCTAATCTGTCTTAGTCCGGAAATTCAACTAAAATCTGTCCTCCATGAGTGTACCCTGCTGGTTTTTAAGATAGCGGTGCAGAACTTTGAGTATCACAGGAACATGTAAGTCACCACAATAAGACACACTTATAAAACAATGGTGGCAACCCAGATATAGAAATAGTCGAAGTAAAACAGACTTACAAGACTGGAAATGGAGAACCAGACATAAAATTGCAACAACAAAAGAAAAGTCATGAAGGGAGAAAAGGAAACAAAACAGTTACAGAACTTCAAAATGTAAAATAAAGCAAATAAATTTCAAGAAAAATAAAATAAATAAAAAAATAAAGCTCACTGTAACTCTAGAAACTAGACAAAGTTTTATTCCTAACCCTACCCTTACCTCTAAGACTAACCTAGTCCTAATCATAACCTTAATTCTAAATAAAGTCCTATCCCTAGTCCTAACCCTAACTCTCACTGCTTATTCCTAGGTCCCCAAATGAAACAAAATAAATGAATAAAAATAATGTTTAAAAGATGCATTGTTAATCACTGGAAATTGGAATGCAATGTTTGAAAACAAAGAGTAAGGATTTGTAGTTAGAAAATCTGGCTTTGGTGATACAAACAATACTGGAGATAGGATAGAATTTTGTAACACCAATGATTTATTCATTGTAAATGCCTTTTTCCAACAATCTGAACAGAGACTTTACATATGTACCTCATCAGATGGAATACAGAGGAACCAAATTGACTACATTGGTGGGAAGAGAAGATGGAGAAGCTCAGTATTTTTTTAGCCAAAGCAAGGCCTGGGAAAGTCTGTGGAACAGACCATCAACTGCACACATGCAAGTTCTGATTGAAGCTGAAGAAAGTCAAAATAACTCCACGAGAGTCAAAATATCAAATTGAGGCGGTGGGGCTTCAGATAATACCCACTTGACCTGCCTTCAATGACTGGATGATCAGAGATAAACTAGAAGAAGAAAGAAGAGGAATAAAAGAGTAATCTGATATAATTTGATGAACTTGACCTATGGATGCAGTAACTCAAAAAAGGGAACATATCTTTACAGCAAGGATCATCCTCACTCCCTCCATATACAGGGTAGACAGGGTGGGCAATTTAGA
>NW_006408519.1:28432473-28440030 GCF_000296735.1 Chrysochloris asiatica
GGACTGATTGTCAGGGTTGGAAATGTAAAGGTAGATGTTTTGCAGCAAGGAGGGAAGTTATTGACTTTGCAGTCTAGGAGCGGAGGTCCCTGGGACCATCAATGGAGAAAAGCAGAAAGTGGGACCCTACCCAGAGTACGAGTGATGCTAGAGATGGTGGCAGAGACGATGTTGAGAGATGTAGTGCCTGGAGACTTTAGACCAGGAGAGAGAGAGGGACTGTGTGCAGACCACTGGGGGGCTGGTTGGTTGATGATGTATAGAGGAGACTATAACCATGGTAATGAAATGATATACGATAGAATGAATGTAAAACTAATGTTCTCCCATGTAAACCATCACATAATTCACAATAAAATATATTTTTAAATGCAAAAACAATAATAAAAAAATTCTCACCCTTTAAAATATATATATATATCATATTGAGTATCAGCCATCTCAATTTAGAGACAATTTCTTTCAATAATAGACTTAAGAGGATGCATGGAGGGAATTGTAATCATTAAATGAAATGGTGAGTCTAAAAATGATGTTCTCCCATGTAAACTATCACTAGATTCACAATAAATACTTGAAAAAAAAAAAAGAATAGATTTAATACTTTAGACACTAATGACTGAAGATCATCAGTGGGATGAAATAAAAAACATCATTCATGAAGAAAGCAAAAGGTCAAAAAGACAGGAAAGAGAAAAGACTAAAATGAATTTCTGAAGAGATTCTAATACTTGCTCCTGAGCATAGAGAAGCTAAAGCAAGTAGAAGAATTGAGGAAGTAAAAGAGTTGAACAGAAAATTCTAAATAGTAACTTGAGAAGACAAAATAAAGTATCATAATTAAGTGTTTTAAGACCTGGAATTAGAATGGCAAGACAGAAGAAAAAGCTCAGCATAGCTAAAGCTAAATAACTCAAGAAAAAAATCAAGCCTCAGATTGAAGAATTGAATAATTTTATGGGCAAACTATTGAATGACACATGAAACATCAAAAGAAGATGGAAGAAATGAACAAAGTCATAGTACCAAAAATAATTGGATAATGTTCAACCATTTTAAGAGGTAGCATATGGTGAAAAACCAAGAGTATTGAAGGGAGAAGTCCAAATGACATTGAAGGCAGTCAACAAATTGATACAGCTCTGGAGTAAGTCAATTATCTTTGCCAAGAATTTGGAAGACAGCTCCCTGGCCAATTGATTGGAAGTGATCCATATTTAGGTTTATTCCAAAGAAAGGTGACTCAACAGCATGTAGAAATCATTGAACAATATCATTAATATTACAAGCAATTAAAATTTTACTGAAGATAATTAGAGAGTGGAGCTGTTAGAAATTCAAACCAGATTCAGAAGAGGACTTGGAATGAGGGATTTCATTGCTGATGTCAGATAGGTGTTGGCTAAAAGCAAAGAATACCAGAAAGATATTTACTTGTGCCTTATTGACTATGAAAAATCATTCAACTGTGTGGATCATAACAAACTATGGACAACATTGAAAGGAATGAGTAATCCAGAACAATTAATTGTGCTCATGAGGAACCTCTACATAGACCAACAGGCAGCCATTAAAACAGAACAAGTGCATACTGAGTGGTTTGAAATCAGGAACATACGCACCAGAGTTGTACTCTTTTACCATACTTATTCAGTCTGTATGCTGAGAAAATAATCAGAGAAGTTGGATTATATGAAGAAGAATGTGGCATCAGGATTGAAAGAAGACTTATTAACAACCTATGATAGGCAGATGACACAACCTTGCTTTCTGGAAGCTAAGAAGACTTGAAATATGTACTGATGAAGATCAAAGACAACAGCCTTTATTATCTATTGCACCTCAATATAACGAAATGAAAATCCTCACAGTGGACCAGTAAATAGCATCATGATATACGGAGAAAGATTGAAGTTGTCAAAGATTTCATTTTGCTTGCATCCATAACCAACATTCATCAAATCAGCAGTCAAGAAATGAAAGGATATTTTGCATTAGGCAAATCTTCTCCAAAAGACTCGTTAAATTGTCAACAAGCAAGAATGCCACTTTGAGAACTATCGTGTGCCATCTCTAAGCCATGGAATTTTCAATCCTCTCATATGCATGTGAAAATTGGACAATGGGTAAGGAAGACTGGAGAAGAAATAATGCATTTTAGTTCTGGTGTTGCTGAAGAATATTTAAACTAACATGGATTACATGCTGTGGTGCTGTAGGATAAGCACTGGGTTGCTAACCACAAAGTTGGTAGTTCAAACCCACCAGCAGCTCCTTGGAAATCCTATACAGGGTCACTATGAGTCGGAATTGACTCAACGGCAATTTACAACAACAACAACAACATCATGAACTGCCAGAAAAATGCAGATTTGTGTTGGAAAAAGTACAGCCAGAATGCTTCTTAGAAAAAAAGGATGGAGACATTTTGTCCCTCCATACTTTTGTTGTCAGGCGGGACCAATCCCTGGGAAAAGAACATCAGGCTTGGTAAAGTGGAAGATCATGGAAAGAGAGGAAAAAACACAGTCGCAGCAAAAATGGACTCAAATATAGTAACAGTTGTGAGGGTGGCACAGGACCAGACAATATTTCATTCTGTTGTGCATAGGGTTGTTATGAGTTGCAACTGTGGCGCTGTGGGTTAATGTGCCTTACTGCAAAGCCGTTTGAACTGTAAGGTCGGAGGTTCAAGCTCAGCAGCTGCTCCTTGGAAACCCTAATAGAGTCATTATGGGTTGGAACTGACTTGACGGCACGTAACATAAGCCACAATACTAAGAGCAAAGAGACTGTACACAGATGCATTATGTTGGATATGTCTTTAGGTCAGTGATTGTCTGCCAAAGATATCTCTACTGATGAGAAGTGTGTCACTCTTGCTTAGCAGAAATTTCTAAAATAAATTAACAAATCATTTAATTCACTAATTTAAACTTAATTTGTCATCATGCTTTTTCTGCTCCAATTTCATTTAGATTACCATATCTAGTCATTTCTATTTTAAATACATTTATTTCTACATATCCAGCAACTTTTTTACATTAGTTTTTGAATAACGGAACTTTGTAAAATGCGAGTGGATTTCTTTTGTCTCCAAGTCAACAAATTTTAGAAGCAATATTCTCCCTGTACTTGCAGCACCTAGATAAACCCACTTGTGCAGAATTTCCAAACAGATTTGGGAGTCACAGAATAGGCTTGGATACTGAGGACTTCATAGAAAGGAAGACGTGGTCACCCAGGCAGGAGCACATCATGTTCCTCACCAAACTGAACACAGCCTCAAAGTACACCCTGAGACATCCCAGCACAGTTATAATTCTGGTTTCATCTGGGAGAGGCAGCAAATTGACATTCTCAGCTTCCTCATGGTAGCAGGAGAGTTAGCGGAAAACTGAAATCATGTGTGCTTGTCTCTCTGCAAGACAATAAGCATAACATTTAAAGGAGTGAATATGTTCTGTGACTGGGGGTAGGGTGGGGAGCAAACTCTGCCTATTTGGCACAGCCAGCTCTTTAACGGGAAGGCAGCAGAATTTTGCAAGACAGGGGAGCTAGGGAAATGCTCTGACAACCACACCTCTGCCTTTTGGCACCTTAAATCAACTGAAAAACGTTCTGTGGGGAATGGTTTTGGAACATTTTAGTGCTTGTGATGAAAGCACAAGTTGTAACAAGAGGTCTATGGCAGAGCTAGGGCTCAGAAAATGAACTAGAGAGCTCATCCTTAAAGGAAAACCTGTGACCTCAGGAAATGGCAACTCACTTGGAAATCTGATTGTGGCGACATTAGAATCTATGCCAGCCGGAGGTAGATACTGCCACTGTGGGGTATGTAGAAGAACTGGTGGCAAATGCACACAATGATAACTTAGCTAGGAAGTACACATGCTGAAAGAAAACACAAATAAGTTGCTCTATGAGGCCAGTGGTGGCAACAAATTTGGAAGGAATTATCTCTATTTAGGTGTGGTGTTGTAGGATAAGCACTGGACTGCTACCTCCAGGTCAACAGTTCAAACCCACCAGTCACTCTTGGAAACACTATCCAGGATCTCTATGAGTCAAAAACTACTTGATGGCAGTTAACAAGGAGAAATTTGCAAACACCTTACAGAGGTTGTTGTTGTGTGCTATCAAGTCAATTTCAAATCATAGCGACACTGTTTAGAGTTTCCAAGGAGCTGCTGGTGGGTTTGAACAGCTGACCTTCAAACCACTGAACTGCATTAAGCAGTCCGGTGATATCCTATAGCACCATACCAGGACTCCTTAAAGCACTTGTGGTTGTTAAGTGCTCTCGAGTCAGTTACGACTCATAGCAAGCCTGTATAGGGTTTCCAAGGAGCAGCTGGTGGGTTTGAACTGCTGACCTTGTTTCCAGTTCAGTGTTGATCGTATAGTGCCAAATGCCCTCAGTAAGAAGACGTCCTAGGGATGCAATGATTAAGTGCAAAAGATTGGTGACTAGAACACACCCAGTGACTCCACACAAGAAAGATCTGGTGATCCACTCCCCTAAATGTCACAGTTTCAAATACTCTATGGGGCCGTTCTCCTCTGTTCCATTGAGCTGTTATGAGTCCAATAGACTCAATAGCACCTTACAACAACAAATCACAAATAAGGTACACTTCAAGAAAGAAAGACAGAGAGAAAGAAAAGAAAAGAAGAAGGAAAACTATCTAGAAGGGTAAATGTGAAGTCTTCTCATCTCAGGGAAAATAATTGTGTATCATGGTATTTTACTTTTATTGAATTCAAAACAATTAGAATCTCATTTAGCTAAACCATCCTATTGGAACTTTAAATGGGATTATATTACAAATATAAATTAACTTGGCGGGAATGGATATATTAAAAATATTTCATCTTTGTCTACAGGTTTATGTCACTGGATGAACCCACTCTTCACTAATCGGACCAAGAGGAGTGTGTTGGCATTTTTGCTTTCTCTTTTAATATCCATTTCCCATTGTTTCATCATGCAGTTTGTTTTGTCTTAGTAAATGTTTAGATTTCTTGTTATAAAAAGCTTGGATATTATTGGGATTGGTGTATGGGATAAGATCATATAGTGATTCTTTCTAAAAATAATGTCTGCTTCTGTGGTGAATGTAATAAAGACATAGTAGCCTCCAGATAACAAATGCATATTTCCAATAAGATTCACTCTTGTGTGCTTTTCTAACCTTTGATGCATACTTCTTTCTGCACACACCATTCCTTCTAAAGTTTAAAAACAAAAAGTTAAGCTTCTCTTATTAGGATGGATTAAAGGGATGAATTACTGTTGAAAAATGTATTCACGGCCGACAGAACATGTCTCTACCCACCTCACAAGGGCACTATCTTTGAGGAGAGTTGTTTATATGGAAAAAAAGAGATTATAACCAATTTATAATTTTTGACTAAAATATAATTAAGAGTGAAAAAAAAACATCATTTTTCTTTGAATCAAGAAACTGAATTTAGAGGCCAACACTAAGACATATAGTGCTCACTAGAAAGAGAGCTAATTTATCATCATATTGCATAGATATTATAAAACATGAAATATTTATATTTGAGATTATCAGCTGTTTCATAGAAACCACAAGCATACAAATAAATGGGGTCATTTGTATTTTTTTTTTTATTCAATCTGAGGAGTTCCACTGACCTCATATGAATCCTTGATTTTCATTCTTGGACCAAAAGACAGTGAATACCAGGCTAGGATGCTATAATCTATATTGTATAAGATTTTCTTTAAGGTTTAAGATTTAATGATTATCTCAAGGCAAAAGTTTCAGGGGTTTAGCCAGCCTCAGTGGGTCCAGAGAATCTGGAGTTCTATGAGTATTTGAAATCCTGCACTTTATCTTCCCCACTCTCCAAAGGATTCTACTAGAGAATCTCTGATCAAAACTGGTCAGTCAAGGTAGCTGGAAACCATTCATCTGACCTCATAACAAAAGAGCTAGTTGTTTATGGAGGTAATTAGCCATGGATTCTATTTCCTCTTCCTATTCCTGAGTCTCCTTCTTCCTCTGTTGCTCCAGGCAAAAAGAGAATTAATTATCTTTCCTTGGGATGGCCATTTGCAAGCTTTACGGCTCCAGACACTGGAATGAATTAGATAATCTTTAAATCTTAAATCAAAAATATCCCCTAAAGTCTTCTTCAAACCAATTACCCCAAAGCAAAGCATAACAGACCCTGTTGTCATAGAGTCCACTCTTAATCGTAAAGACCCTGTAGGATATAATAGTACTGCCCCCAATTTCCAAAGCTGTAAATCTTTAAGGAAAACAAATTGCCAAATCTTTTCTTTGGATTTTAGCTAGTGGGTTCAAACCACTGACATTTCAATTAGCAGCCAAGCAATTACCCACTGCATCCTCAGGGTTCCTTAAACCAAATAATAGTTTAGCTTAATTAGTAAAGATTGTTTGCTTGGAGCATTGTACTATTTTTAAAAACTATCACTAAAGGATCAAATTGAAAACAGATTAGATAAGAAGCTTAGGGAGCAGGGGATTTATGAAAATGGGAAATAACAGATCTAAAAGTGAGGATGAGAATGGCGGCACCACTCAATGCACTGAATTGTGTATGTAGAAATCATTTGACACATGTTCTACTGTACATATTTACAACAGTGACAAGACAAAATATTTAAAAATAAAAAGAGATGACCTTTAAAACTAGTAGCTGTAGGTACAAATTGTGGAAAAAAGTCCAACCATAGTGTGAGAAGACAGTAGCATCTCATGAAAAGTGGAGAAAGTCTGCAGATTAAAAATGTCTACAATAATGGGGCCAAAATACATTATGTTCAACCAAAAGAAAACTTTAAAAATACTGTTTAAATCATATATGCTTATTAAATGAGCATGCATAACACAATGAGAAATCTTGTCAGACCAGATGTTCTATACATTGTGTTGAAAGTACCATGAACAAACATTGTGTTGAAAGTACCACCGACAAACAGATCTGTACTGAAAGACGTACAGCCTGAATGCTCCCTAAAGCCAGGATGGTCAGACTTCACCTCTCACTGTTGTTGTTGAGTGCTGTTGAGTCAATTCCGACCCATAGTGACCCTGTATAGGGTTTCCAAGGAGCAGCTGGTAAGCTTGAACCACTGACCTTACAGTTCAAATGACTTTGCAGTCTGGCACATTAGCCCACAGAGCCACACCAGGACTCCTCACCTATCTCTCATACTTCAAACATATCAGGAGGGACCAGTCCCAAGAGAAGGATATCATGTTTGGTAAAGTGGATGGTCAGAGAAAGAGGAAGACTCCCAATGAGATGGATTGACACAGTTACAGCAGCAATGGGTTCAGGTGTAGCAACAATTGTGAAGTTGGCACAGATAGGGCAGTGTTTCGTTTTGCTGTGCATGAGATTTCTATGAGTCAGTACTGAGTCAATGACACTTAACAACAATAACAAACGTTCAAAACCTTGAAAACCAAATGCCAATGCTAAATTTGAACCGAAAAATATAAACTTTATTTTTATTTTATAAATTCAACCATTTTTAATATTATATTCATC
>NW_006408519.1:28446609-28447675 GCF_000296735.1 Chrysochloris asiatica
AATACACAGAATCATTGTATCAAAAGGAAATGGTTAACGTTCAACCATTTCAAGAGGTACCATATGAATAAGAGCCAGCAGATATAACCAATGATATTCCTCATTCCAAGTCCTCTTCAGAATCTGGCTTGAATCTCTGGAAGTTTTCTGTGAACATATGCTTGTAGCCATATCTGTGTTACTTTTAGTAAAACTTTACTCGCATAGATATCAAAGATATTGTATAATGATTTCCACATTCCATTGGGTCACCTTTCTTTGGAATGGGCACAAATACGGGTTTCTTCCAATCAGTCAGCCAGATAGTTGTCTTCCAAATTTCTTGGCAGAATTGAGTGAGTGTATCCAGTGCTACCTCACTGTCTTGAAAGATGTCAGTTTTTATTCCATCAATTCCTGGTGCCTTGTTCTTTGCCAATTCCTTCAATGCACCTTGGAATTCCTTTAATCATTAGCTCTTGATCATATGCTACCTTTTGAAATGGTTGAACATGAACCATTTCCTTTTGGTACAGTGACTCTGTGTATTCCTTCCATCTTCTCTTGAGGCTTTCTGCATCATTCAATAATTTTTCCAGAGAAGCTTTCAATTATGAAAGTAGAGGCTTGAATTTCTCTTCAGTTTTCCCATATTGAGAAATTCTGAGTGTGTTCTTCCTTTTTGGTTTTCTGACTCCAGATCTTTGCACATTTCATTATAATATATGACTCTGTCTTCTCAAGCTGACCTTTGAAATTTTCTGTTCAGCTCCTGGATCTCCTTATTACTTCCATTTGCTTGAGCATCTCTACGCTGGAGAACAAGTTTCAGCGTCTCTTTGGACATCCATTTTTACCTTTTCCTTCTTTTTGTTTTCTTAATAACTTTTTGCTTTACTTCCTGTATGATGTTCTTGATGCCATCCCGCAACTCTTCTGGTCTTTGATCTTTAGTATTTAATGTATCAAACCTATTCTTCAGATGATCTCTAAATTCAGGTGGGATATATTCAAAGTCATATTTTGGCTCTCATGGAATTGTTTTCATTTTCTTCAGTTTCAGTTTGAATTTGCATATGAGTAATTG
>NW_006408519.1:28449033-28453062 GCF_000296735.1 Chrysochloris asiatica
TATATTATTTTTATGATACTTTTATAATTTGCACATTCAAGTGAAAATTACTACATACCCTAGTAATAAGAGACAAAAAGGATTCTTGGCAAGACATTAACACTTCCAAGAACTAACGGTCTTTACGGAAAATTTGGCTGGAAACTATGGTTTCTTATATGCGATAAGATCCATGTCCAGACAAAATCACTTTCAAATCTTGTGTTCACACCCTTGAGGCCAAAATGAAGTTATGGACAGTGTTTTTTTGGTGTACATGCCACGTTTCTTCCATTCGATCAACCTACTACAACACATTGACAAGGTTAGAATATTTTGAGGCAGAAAACCTGGATCTCCTGATTATAAGGAGCCCTAGGATTTTGGTCCTAAAAATTAACGAGTGTCATGGAGGAATAGCCATCCAAGCAAAATAAAAGAAACTAAACTTTCACCCAGAACTTGGTCAAATTACAGGGAAATCAATGGAACAAAATTAATGCTGGCTCCCACTTAAAGTCAATGTCCAATTTGGACTGAATGTGGAACCAATAGGAGGAAATTCAAAGCAGCAAATGGCATCAGAGTCAAATCCAGGTTTTCTTGTGTTGGAGATTATATCATTTGTGGACTCCTTGTTTAGAGAACTAATTTTAAATATCATCCGTTTGCAAATTTATGATGTACAGTCAAGAGCACATAGTTCTATAGTCCCTCCAATAGCCTTGGAAAATTTCCATAAAAGTTCAACGTCTGAAGTTTAAATTTCTTTTACTTTACCATGTAGCTATCTTTGAGAAACAGATAAATGAAAAGGAGAATATAGAAGTTAAATACCTCCTCATATAACTATGGAGTCCTGGTGTGGTGTTGCAGGATAATGTGCTGGACTGCGAGGTCAGTTTGAGCCACAAGGTCAGTGGTTCAAACCCAGCAGTCTCTCCTCATAATCCCTACAGTGGGTCACTATGGGTAGGATCCAACTTGAAGTACTTAACAACAACAATGTAACTGTGAGAAGATAATGTGTGATAATATGTGTATACTGCATAGAGTCTAATTGGCAAAACTTGTCTTTTCTTCTCTATTTTATATTCTTAGAGATATCAATTTACTTTTTAATTTATAAAAGGTAAATTATGCAAATTTTATAAAGATTTCCATAATGAATTACAAATGGAACATAATGTTGAGATGGGTCTTTGAAGTATTTCTATAGAAGAAAAGGTCTTAATATTCTTACATAAACTTTAAAAATTAGGGAATATATTGATATGGTTATTTAGATGCAGGTATTGTAAGGAATTTCTATATACTTTAAAAATAGCATTTAGCCACACTAAGTGATTTATAAACATTCATCATTTTTCCTATCCATTTTGTTGCTAAGTACCATCCAGTCATTTCTAACTGATAGTCACCCTGCATAGGTTTTCCAAGGCTGTAAATTTTTGCAGAAGCTTAAGTCCTTATCTTTCTCCCATAGAACATCAGGTGGGCTCTAACTGCCAACCTTGTGGTTCACAGTCCAGTGCTTATCCAGCAGAGCCACCATGTTCCCCTAGGATTCCCAGTAACTGCTAACAAACTTTATTCTTTATGCATTGCCTGTTCTCGTCCTTCTATGTAATGGTGGTCACACAATGTTTGCTCTTTTGTGGTTGTCTTATTTCAGTCAATACACTGTTTTCAAGCTATATCCATGTAGTAGCATGTATGAAGACTTTATTTTGACTTTTGCCTGAGTAGTATCCCAGTGTCTGTGACTAGTTGCTTCCATAAACAATGACCTTCTTTGTCATGAGTCCAGAAGAACAGGATGGTAATTGGCTACCACTAATGAATATTGTAATCAAGTTTTCTTTGGAAGAATTCCGATAAAAAGAGAAGAAATGCAAAACAGGATTTCAAATTGTATTGGAATCTAGACTTCCAAGAGCCTTTGTGGCTAGACAACCTGAAACCAATGTCTTGAGATAATCTTTAAAACTTAAGCCCAAAATATTCCCTAAAGTCTTCTTTAAACCAAACAATTGTTAATGTTGTTAAAGGCTACTGAGTCAGCTCCAACTCATACTGATGCCTCAAATCTTTATGGGATCAGCAAACCTCATCTTTTCTCCATAGAACGGTTGATGGGCTAAAATCACTGACATTGTGGTTAGCAGTCCAGTGATTATTTTGCTTAATTACTAAAGTACATCTGCCTTGAACATTGTTCTCTCTGAAGAAATAGCTATATAGGATCAAGGTACAAAAGCAACTCAAAACGTTATATAAGAAACCTTAGGAATAGTGAATTTATGTTAATAGTAGGCGAGCAATTAAAAACAAGTTTAAGAATGGTGTTATATCTCGAAAAATGTCATCAGCGTCACTAAATTGTATATAAAGAAACTGTTGAGTTGGTGCACTGCTGTGTATATTCTCAACAACAAAGACACAAATTATTTTAAATGTCCCACTTGAAAAGACATGTATACAAGCCCAGAGTAGCTAGAGGATCATTAGATACTTCTTGAAAGAAAGACCAGCAGGAAAAATCAAACAAAAATGGCAGTCTGATTGGCTACTACAAGAAGCAAGCAAGTTGTTCACTCAGGAGTCATCAAGGCAAGTAATCAAGTTCCTTCAGGACAACCCTCCCCTTCCCACCAAAACTGAAACTCAAAGGGAACATACCAGTAAACAAATAAGCTAGCTGGTGACAACACTGGTCTATTTATGAGCGGAAATGGGGAAAGGCAGCAATGAAGAGATGGACTGAGATTGACCACATTCAATAGATTCCTGTCGACATTAAGATGAGAGAGAGAAGAGGAAGGGCTGGTTGGTCCAAAGTGTAGTGAGACTTGAGAACTCCTCAGTCCATGGACAAGGACCTAGCCACACAGGGCTAGAGCTAAGAGTGAAGCATCCTGCCTATATGAAGTGAGGCGAGATGCACAAGAATGGCCAATTTTGAAGAAAATACCCATTTGACCTAGCTTCCATGACTTGATCATGAGAATTCGACTAGAGGAAGATAAAATAATTTGATAAAACAAACAAATGTAAATTGCTACAATTTGATGAAGTTGACCTATATTTATGGATGTAGTAGCTCAAAATACCAACTGAGAGGGAAGGAGTCTTCACATAGAGGAGCACACGTATCCTCTCTGTACACAGGGTTGATAGGGACAGGCAACTAAGTTGTTATTGTTGTTGATGTTAGTTGCCATCGAGTAGGTACCAACTCACAGCGACCCTATGCACAACAGAACGAAACACTGACAGGTCCTGGGCCAACCTCACAATTGTTGCCACGCTTGAGCCCATTGATGCTGTCACTTTGCCAATCCATCTCCCTGGGGATCTTCCTCTTTTTCTCTGACCTTCCACCTTACCAAACATGATATCCTTTTCCAGTGACTGGCCCCTCCTTACAAAGTATGACAGATGAAGTTTGGCTATCCTGACCTTCAAAGAGCTCTCTGACTGCACTTCTTCCAACACAGATCTGTTTGGTCTTTGGCAGCCCATGGCAGTTTCAGTATTCTCTTCCAACACCGAACTCAAAAGCCTCAATTCTTCTATGGTCTTCCTTATTCACTGTCCAGCTTTCACATGCATATGAGGTTCTTGAAAATACCATGGCTTGGGTCAGGCACACCTTAGTCCTCAAGCTGACATCTTTGTTAATCAACACTTTAAAAAGGGCTTGTGCAGCAGATTTGCCTAATGCAATACGTTGTTTGATTTCTTGACTGCTGCTTCTGTGAATGTTGATGGTTGATCCAAGAAGAATGAACTCCTTGACAACGTCAATCTTTTCTCTGTTGACAAGAATGTTGTTTATTGGTCCAATATTGAGGATTTTTGTTTTCTTTACATTGAGATGTAATCCATACTGAAGGCTGTGCTCTTTGATCTACATCAATAAGTATTTTAAGTCCTCTTCACTTTCAGCAAGCAAGGTTGTATCATCTGTATATTGCAGGTTGTTAATGAGTCTTCCTCCAATCCTGATGCCATGTTTTTCTTCATATAATCGAGTTTCTCATATTA
>NW_006408519.1:28456817-28472976 GCF_000296735.1 Chrysochloris asiatica
TGTAAAACTAAAGTTCTCCCATGTAAACTATCATATAATTCACAATAAAACATTAAAAATAAATAAATAAAAAATAAAGAAGGTATTTGAAATTAACAAATCATTGATTTTGCAGAATTCCATCATGCGATCTCCAGCATCATTTCTACCACTAAGGCCATATTTTCCAACTATTGATCCTTCCTCTTTGTTCCCAACCTTTGCATTCCAATCACCAGTAATGATCAACACATCTTTATTGCATGTTTGATCAATTTCAGATTGAAGAAGTTTATAGAATTCTTCTATTTCATCTTCACTGGCTTTATTGGTTGTTGTGTAAATTTGAATAATAGTGGTATTAACTGGTCCTCCCTTTAGGCGTATGGATATTTTCCTACCACAGACAGTGTTGTACGTAGTTGTTAGTCATTGGCTACCTAAAATGGGGGAGGATCTATAAAGACATGAATTGTCTGGCTTACAAGTTTTCAAGGAGCTTAGTTTCAGAGTATGTGGAGGAAGGTAGAATCCCCACTGAATAAATTTCCTCTTGACTAGATGGGTCTGGTGAAAGGAGATGGGGATAACATTCATTGATTCAATAGTGAGTGATTGTTATCATACCTAATTGTGATGGTCACAACTGTAAAAGTAGAAGATGTATAGCAAAAAGTGGGGAATAGTTCATCTAACATTCTAGAAGTTGAGGACCCTAGTACCATCATGCGAGAAGAGCATGAGCTGAATATGGGACCCCAACCAGAGAAGCAGCAACACCAGAGATGGAGGCAGAGATGATGTCCCGGTGAGATTGCGCAGCTAAGGATTCTAGACTCATGGAAAGGTAAAGGCTGTGTGCTGGCAGCCAGGAGACTAGCTTCTAGAATATGCCTCTTGGTTATTTAAACAATTATATTTCCCTGCGTGATTTTGATTTTTGTTTTGTTTGGGGGCATTTTTTGTACATCAAGGGGGAAAAAAGGGAGGAGGCATTTCTTGATTTAAAAAAAAAAACAATTTATGATGATTTTGGCAGGAAGAGCAAATGATACATGTGCTAGAGGGTAGACACACATTGATATAGATGACAGGGCAGGCAATATATAACCGAAGGAAGGTTGGCAGAGGAAAGATGAAGGTGGCAGGAGACACAGGGAGGAATGCAGTGGTTAAAGTGAATTGACGCAAATGCTGTTAACTGTTGGTGCTTGGAGGGGATGGCAACCATATAATTAAGCAAAGTATGTGAATTGTTGAGTGTAAAACTGATGATCTGCTTTGTAAACCTTCACTCAATTCATAATCAAGAGTTAAAAAAAAGTTATTTAAAATGTTTTTTATATGATGCTTGAACTGTGAGTTTTTTATTATTATTAATATTATTTTAATGAATAATAGCTACTACTGTAGGTTTTCCACCACTTGATTGTCAGTTTGTCCTACTGCTATGGCTTGCATGTTGCTGTAAGCCTGGAAGCTAGGTCAATAGTATTTTAAATACCAGCAGGGTTACCCATGGTGGACAGGTTTCAGCAGAGCTTTCAGACTAAAACAGACTAGGAAGAAGGCGAGATTGACCACATTTGAAAGGGTAGCCACTGGAAATCTTACCAATAGCAGCAGAACATTGTCTGAACAGTGCCTGAACAAGGCACTCAAAATATCACTTGTCCTTCCTCCTCAGAGTAGAATTGACATTAATGAAGTGGGTAGAACAAAGGTTTTAGGACCTGAATTTGCTGACGAGGTACAATTCAAAATGAGAAGAAATAGCTGCAATCGTCTATTAATAAGAAGAACATGTTACATACAAAGTATGAATCTAGGAAAATTGTAAGTTGTCAAAAATGAAATAAAGCTTGTTGTAAGGGAGAAAAGAAACCTCATTTTCACATATATAAATATCGTTAAGTTGCCATTGAGTCATATCTGACTTACAGCGACCCTGCATAGGGTTTCTGAGGAGCATCTGGTGAGTTGGTCCCACTGACCTTGTAGTTAAAACTAACCCTGTGGTCAAGTGCTTATCCTATAGTGCCACACCAGGACTCCATCTAAATATTATAGACTCTTAATTAAGTCTTAAACAGGAATGAAAACAAGACAAGTCAAGTCAGCATAGATCAGCTGAGTGAGACAATCATAGATTCCATGGTGGATATCTTTTTCTAGGGCACAGAGAACAAAAGAATCTCCTCTTGTAATCATGACTGATAGCAGTAATGCATCACAAATGCATGCTGGGCCTACTGAAGCAGAAAGGGGTCTATTGCAGATAGGAAAACTCACTGACTGTCTCAGGTCTCAGGGTATGACATCACAACCAAAAAACCATTAAGGAGCATGGCCACAAAAGTACCTGTGAGGGTCAGTGGGCAGAAGTGGCCCACAATTCATTTTTAAATATTCTGTGCTTGTAACTCTGGCAGTTCGACGGTCAGAGGTGCAAAAAGTGCTAAAGGAAAATGGACATCTGAACACATAAACCTAGGCATGAAATGAAATTAAGCTCTATCTGGCTGGTATTGTTCACAGGCAAAAAGCATACAGATTCCATGCTTTATAACAGTACAAACATCAATACCTTAGGCATTAGTGTGCTGAAAGGCACTGTTACTGGACATTTTGACTCAAACTATCATATCATTTATTATTTCTGGAATGACACATTGAAGAGAAATGACATTACATTCATTGTGAAAAAGACCATTTTAAGATCTATCTTGAAGTACAAAGCTGTCTGTGATATGACAATATCTATATGCCTATTTAGAAGACCAGAATCCTGTTGTGATGCTGTAGGATAAGCACTGGACCAAAAGGTCAGTTTGAACAGCAAGTTTGGTGGTTCAAATCCACTAGCAGCTCCTCAGAAACCCTATACAGGGTCACTATGAATCAGGACTGACTTGAAGGTACTTAACAACAACAAACAAGGAAGACCACTATTATTCAAATTTATTTTCCAGTCACTGATGTCAATTGTTATGAAACTGAAGAATTTTTATTAACTTCTTCAGTCTGAAATTGATCAAACAGGAAATCAAGATGCACTGATAATAACTGATGATTGGAATGTGAAAATTGGAAACCATGAAAATGGATCATTTAAAAAATATGATGTTGATGATAGAGATTATGCTGGAAATTCATGATAGAATTTTGCAAGATCAACAATTTATTCATTGTAAATATATATATATATATATATATATATATATATATATATTAACAGCATAAATGGAAACTATACAGATGGACATCACTAGATGGAATACAGGAATCAAATTGACTGCATTGTGGGAAACAACAATGGAGAAGCTCAATATCATCAGCCAAAATAAGGCAGATAATCTGAGAAGCTGGATTATACGAAGAAAACTGTGCCTGAGGATTGGAGGAAGACTCATTAACAACCTACTATATGCAGATGATACAACCTTGCTTGCTGAAAAAGAAGACTTAGAATACTTAACTGGTGAAGATCAAAGAACACAGCCTCCTACTTGGGTTGCACCGTAATGTAAAGTAAACTAAAATCTTCAACACTGAAACAATAAAGAACATCCATGTAAATGGAGAAAAGATTGAAGTTGTCAAAGAATTTATCTTGCTCAGATCAACCATTAACACTCATGGAAATAGCAGACAAGAAATGAAATGATATATTACATTAGGCAAATCTGTTTCACAAGACCTCCAAAAAGTGTTTAAGAGTAAAGATGTCAGTTTGAGGACTAAGAAGCACCTGACACAAGCCATGAAATTTTCAATAACCTCATATGCATGCAAAAGTTGGACAGCAAATAAGGAAGACCATAGAAGAATCTAAGCATTTGCCTTATGGTTTTGGAGGAGAGTATTAAAAGTACCAAGTATAGCTAAAAGAACAAACCAATCTGTGAGGAAAAAAGTACATTTAGAATGCTCCTTAGAAGCCAGGATGGCCAGACTTGGTCTTGCGTACTTCGGACATATTGTTAGGAAGGACCAGTCCTCGGAGAAGGATCTCATGTTTGGTAAAATTGAGGTTCAGAGAAAACGAGGAAGACCCCAGTGAGATGGACTGGCACAGAGACAACAGCACTAGACTCAAACACAGTAACGATTGTGAAGTTGGTACAAGAATGGGCAGTGTTTTGTTGTGTTTTGTGTACGGTCCCTATGAGTCAGTATCGACTTGATAGCGCCTAACAGCACAGGAGCCCTGGTGTGGCGCTGTGGGCTAATGTGTCAGATTGCAAAATTGTTTGAACTGCAAGGTTGGTGGTTCAAGCTCACCAGCTGCTCCTTGGAAACTCTATACAGGGTTGCTATGGGTCAGAACCAACTTGATGGCACTTAAACAATAACAACAATAAAAACAACATATATATAAAGCAATTTCCTTGTGTTTTCCCTTCCTTTTCTTTTTTACCACCTTCTCCATCACCCATGTTAGAATGTGTCTACAATCTCTTGTTGTTAAGTGCCTTCAATTCGGTGCTGACTCATCTAGATCAAGTGTAGGATTTCTGAGAAATGACTGTTAGCAGTCCAGTGCCTATCCTACAGTGTCACATCAGGACTCACCCAGTGAATACATTTCCCTTTCCTACTTTCCCTGGTAACCATCATAGAATGCTTATTATAGAATGAAAACCTTTCCTTGACTTTTTATAGTAGTGGTCTCCTACAATATCTGTCCAGTTTTTGTTGTTAAGTGCTGTCGAGTTGGTTCTGACTCATAGCGACCCTGAATAGGGTTTCCAAGGAGTGGCTGGTGAATTTGAGCTTTCAGTCTTGTAGTTCAAACCAACCATAAGCTCTAGTGCTTATCCTACAAGGACACACTAGGACTTCCTTGTTTCCCTCATTGTTAAGTGCTGTTGAGCCATTTCTGCCCCATAGTGGTCCTGTATAGGGTTTCCAAGGAGCAGCTGGTGGGTGTGAACTGCCAACCTTGTGGCTCAAAGTTCAGTGTTGACCTTATAGCGTCACACCAGGAGTCTATCTGTCCCTTTGTTGTTGTTATTAAGTGCCATTGAGTCAGTTCCAACTCAGTGACCCTGTAAGGGGTTTCTGAGGAGCATTTGGTGATTGCCAATCTTGTGGTTCAAACAGTCTTGCAATCCAGTGCTTTATCCTACAGTGCCGCTCCAGGACTCCATCTGTCCCTTTACTACTGACTGTTTTCATGCAACATAATGACCTCCAGGCTCCTCCATCTGATGTCATGTTTTGCAGCTTGTTAGTCTTCAGTTTGAATAATATTTCACTATGTATATGAACCAAAGTTTGTTCAACCGTTCCTCTGCTGATGAGCATCTAAGCTGTCTCCATCTTTTTGCTATTGTGAATGATGCTTCAATGATCATAAATGTGCACATATCTATTTGTGTCATGGATTTTATTTCTTAAGGATATATACCCAGTAGAGAGATTGGTGGGTCATATGGTATTTCCATTCCATCCTTCTGAGAAAGTGCTAGCAGTTGTACCATTTTACTCTCCACATCCTCTCCAAAATTCATTTTTTTATGTGTGTTTTTTTTTTTTGAACTTTTCTATTAATCCTGGCAAAAAAGAAGCAAAACTCTCTATATTTACAGATGATATAATCCTATACTTAGAAAGTTCCAAAGATTCAGGAAGATGATTATTGAAACTCACTGAAACATTCAGCAAAGTGGCAGGGTATAAGATCAACATACGAAAATCAGTTGGATTCCTTGATTCTAATAAAGAGAACTCTAAAAAGGAAATCAGGAAAGTAATAACATTTTTGATAGCCACCAAAAAGATTAAATACTTAGAAATAAATCTAATCAGAGAAATAAACACACTATATAAAGAAAATTCTAAAACACTACTACAAAAAACAAAATGAGACCTACAAAAATGGAAGAATATACCATGCTTGTGGATAGAAAGAGTAACATTGTGAAAATGTTAACACTAGTCAGAACAATCTACAGATTTAATTCAATCCTAATCCAGGTTTTAACACCATTCTTTAAAGAGATGAAAGAATGAATCACCAACTTTATATGGAAATGAAAGCAAACCCATAAAAGCAAAGCATTATTTTTTTAAAAAAAGAACAAAATTAGAGGTCTCTCACTTCCTAATCTCAAAACCTACTACACAGCCACATCAATCAAAAGAGCCTGTTTCTGATATAATGAAACAAACATAGATCAATGGAACAGAACTAGAATCTAAAAGTAAATCCATTCTACCTACACTCAGTTGATATTTGACAAAGGAACAAAACACCTTAGATGGGGGAGAGATAGTCTCTTCAACAATTACTGCTGACAAAGTTTGAAATCCATTGGCAGAATGAAAAAGATCCATATCTCACACCACGTACAAAAACAAACTCATTGTAGATTAAAGATCATTAATGGGAAAATAGGGACAAATTTAAGGGTTCTGATACATGGCATCAATATACTATCAAGTAAAACTGAAAACATATATATAGCAAAAGACAACAGATTATTGGGATCTCCTGGAAAACTAGATACTTATATGCATCAAAGGGTTTCACCAAAAGAGTGAAAAGAACCCACAGACTGGGAGAAACAAATTTGGTAATGACATATCAGGAAAGGGACTACTGTCTAAAATTTATAGGATACTTCAACACCTCAATAAGAAGAAGACAAATAATCCAATTAAAAAATTAGCAGAGGACATGAACAGACACTTCACCAAAGAATACATTCAGGTGACCAACAAACACATGATAAAATGTGCATGATCACTAGCTGTTGGAGAGATATAAACCAGAACAATGAGTTATCATCCTACCCCAGCATTATGGTATTTTCAATCACCTCAGGTCCATGAGAAAATTGGACAATGAATAAGGAAGATCATAAAAGAATTGATGCATTTGAATTATGATACTTGTGAAGAATACTAAAATTATCATGGACAGCCAGAGGCATAAACAAATCTGTGTTGTAAGAATTACTGCCAGAATATTCATAAGAAGTCAGCATGGTGATAATTCACCTCTTATGCTTTGGATATATAGCCAGGAAGGGCCAGTTGCTGGAAAAGAACATCATGTTTGGTAAATGGAGGTTCAGCAAAAAAAGAAGACCCCTAGTTAGATGGATTGACACAATGGCAGCAACAATGGGTTAAACAATTGTGACAAACAGCAGCACTTATTACTTTGGAAACATGTTCTGAGACAGAGATTAGTATGCAGAAAGTTTAGAGAATTCTCTCTGGATTAAGCCTAAAGAAATGAAAGTAGAAGAACAGGGGAGAAGTAAAAGTTGGGCAATGATGCAGTCACATTAAAAACCAATCCTGCAGGAGTTCACTGGATGAAATGGATAGTATTAATACCTCTGAGTTAAGGTGAAGGATCCAATTCTTTAGATGCCTGCATCACACCATCGTTGTAGGAGGATTTCCCCGGAAGTGGATGTGATCTTGGTAAATTAACTCTTTATAGGGCAGCACAACTTCCAGAGAGAGAGAGCAGTTTAAGGCTGCACTCCCAGCACCTGAAAGAATAGGTCCATTAGCTCTATAGGCAGCACAGAGTCTACCACAACTGGGCCCCTTGTACCATTCAGATTCATTTCTTTGAATAAGTTCTATAGCTGCAGTATCAGAATTCTGGTGGTCCATAAGATGAAGGAAACTTATAAACACCAGGTTAGTAGGACAAACTGGACCTCTCGTCCTCCAATGATGCTCCCTGCCCAAGCTTTGATGTCTTGATGTTCATTATATACCTCAGTCTCCATCAATTCTAGATTCATCTTCCCTTCTGCTAGCATAACTGCAGGTCTAGGGGGCTTACCTGGTGGTATGATATAGATCGTCATCCATGATATTTATGAGTATCTGGTTACAATGTCTTTCTCAGATGATGACTGTTGTACTTATTTATTGGTCATAAAAACTGATCTTAGAAGTAACAAGTGACACTGAAGCAGATTGCCTTCATACCAAATGTATCTCTCTATGGTCCCTTTTTGTAAGAGCATCCTCCAGTTGTTTATGCTGAAACAGTGTGTCATTTCATTAGATTTGTTGCTTGTTGTTAAGTGCCATTGAGTTGGTTCTGACTCAGCAACACTGTATAGGGTTTTCGAGAGCAGCTGGTACGTTTGAACTGCTGACGTGGTTCCAACGGACCTGGTGGTCCAGTGTTTATCCTACAGCACCAAAATACCCAGACAATACTATAGCTTAAGTTTGTTGTTGTTGTTTTATTAAGTCTATTGAGTCTGTTCTCACTCGTAGCAACCCTATAGAGGGTTTCCAAGGAGCAGCCAGTGGGTTTGAACTGCCAACCTTGTGGTTCACAGTCCAGTGCTGATCCTACAGTGCCACACCAGGAGTCCTACAATGTAAGTTTGAATAAGACTTTCTCTGTGTCCTTGAGTATATGCAAATCCATTTTTGGAACAAGAATATCTAAGCCCAGAGAACCTAGAGAGTACAAATTTGTGGCCATGAGAAACACAAATTCCCTAAGCAACTAATTGGAAGTGGTGATAAATGGGGCCATTCCTGCTGAACCCACTAATGCTATCAACTGGGGAGTCATCCTCCAATTTCCAATGTATATATGTGTATATTCTTTATGTTGGTGAGACATCCTCCAATTTTCCAATTTTTTAATTGGTGGATAACTCACCAACCAATAGCATATTTATTGTTGTTGTTAAGTGCCATTGAATTAATTCCAACCCATAGTGACCCTGTATAGGGTTTCCAAGGAGCAGCTGGTGAGCTTGAACCACTGACCTTGCAGTTCAAATGACTTTGCAGTCTGACACATTAGCCCACAGAGCCACACCAGGACTCCACCAATAACATATACACATACATACATTGAAAATTGGAGGATGACTCTCAAATCTTTGATAAGTATTATCAACTGTGCCTTCAAGAAGCTGTTCCATCACTTTATCAATGCAGGGGATGCCAGTTGATGCAGTAGAGGATTAAGACCATTGGATACCATTGCAAGTGCTCATTGCCTCACCTTCATTCCTGTAAAATGAATTATCTAGTTAGTTTTCATAGTATATGAGATTCTGTATTGGCATTCAATTACTCTGTAAGTTCTGAAATAGTTATTCTGCTTAAAGCTCTGAGGATAACCATAACAGACTGAAGAAAGGAAAGGCAATGTCCTATTTAGAATATGTGCATATTCAGACCAATGTGTACTCTCTTGAGCTCTTACTGTACTGAAGATCCTTTGGTTATAGTTCTTTTGTCCCTAATCAGGCCCAACACTTCCCTGATCAGGTTATGTTGTAACTGAACCTTAGGTTTTAATCAGGTAAGCACAGATCCTGGAGTGGCATGTATTGTTTTGCAAGGACGAGATCTCTGCAGCATCTTCAAGCAGGAATGGAGGAATGCATTCTCTAATAGGGAATGGAAGGCCACTTTTCCATGCTAACACATTTTAAAAAGAAATAGTACCACTACTACTAAAAGTCTTTCTGAAAACAAAGGAGAGAGGCACTTTATAACTCACTGTATAAAACAAAATAAAAATATGTATGAAAACTATCACGCAATACCACTCATAACTATAGACACACAGTCCATTAATCCACATGGACATAAGATATTGTGAATATGAGTATATGTCCTATATGAAGAGATTGAGCCCCAAAGTCTTAATATGTTTTAAATTTTTTAAGTTAAAATTGAAATTAAAATCATACAAATCTGTATGAAAATATACTACAATGATTTCATGTTTTCTCTTCCATTTACTCACTACTTTTGCATGTTTCTGTTGGTTTCTCAGATATTTCAACTTCTGTGCTGTTCTAATATTATTAGAAATCACCTGGACATTGCTGACTTTCCACTAAATATAAAACAGATCTAATCAGAATGAAAAACTATAGGACCGGTTGTTGTGGAATTTTGACAAAAGTGCCCATCTTTATTGAAGTAAATGTGCAATATGGTTTATTGAAGTTTACAGGAAATCAGCTATTTTTGTCATTGTCCTACTTGGGGAAGAAATGGACTTGTCATCAAATGTCTATCTTTATTTCTAATCTCAGATTTTTATGACTGATATGTTGGGAAGATTAAACAAGATACCTATTTATGAATCTCCAAGTCATTGTGAACAATTCACAGATACCTCTGCTTGAATCAATTATAATAGAATATTTGTTACTTTTCTTACAAAAATGAACATTCGCAGAAAGATATGTGGTGTTTTGAAAGAGTATAAATAAATACCAAGTTGATCTTATACCATATTGTAAACTAAATTTGTTTTGTTTTGTTTTGTCTTAACAAAGCAGTCATTTATTTGATCTGCAGACATTTCTTTTTCAGTTTATTTTAAGCCTTAATATTTTTTAAGGTTTTACCATGAGTTGGATGAAGATTAATAGAGAGCAGATCAGGTTTCCATCCACTAATTTGTACAGAGTTTGTTTAATGTCATTGATTGCTATCCCCACAGTGTAACTACACTTAATCCACCTCTTTCTTATGCTTTCTATTTCAATTCTTCCTTCTAACCTAACTCTTCTGGAATTTGTCTTTAGGTAAATACTAAATTTTTTATCTAAAATGGTTGAGCACTCTAAGGTGGGCTTATCTTCCTAGTATTGCTATCTGTTGTTTGTCTGAAAATTGAGCCATGAGAATGAGTTTATTTCCAAACCTGAAGGGTAACTCAAGGTCATAGCCTTAGGGCTCCATCAGCCTCTATTTGACCAATAAGTCTGGTATTTTTTTTATGATTTTGAATTTTGTTCCACATTTTTCTCCCACAACAATGGCAAGAAGGATGGAAAGGTTAGTGGAAGGGAAATAGGAGCCACAGGGAGGTAGTGGGAGCACTGTTGTTCCATGGAGGGGATTGTAATCATTGAGATGAAACAAAGTGTGTGATTTGTTGAATGTAAAACTCATAATCCTATCTGTCAATCTTCACTCAACTCACAATAAAAAGTTTAAAAAAAAATGAATTCACAGAGTGGTTGCAAAAATGACTTCAAACATAACAAGGATTTTGAGGATATTTTGAGGATAGTGCAGGACATGCAAGGAGCTCTGGTAACATAGTGGGTTTTATGCTGGGCTGCTAACCCCAAATGTGCCAGCAGCTCCATGGGTGAAAGATGAGGCTTTCTGTTCCCATAAAGATTTACAGCCTCAGAAACCCTCTGCAGTGTCTCTATGAGTCAGAGTGACTCAAGGGCACACAGCAGCAGTAGCAGCAAGATCATGCTGTCTTTCATTCTGTTGTGCATGGAGTTGCTATGATTAGATCCAGCTGGACAACACCCAATCATAAAACTAAAGTAATGTGTTTATTTCTCCCATTGTACTCATTATTCTCTTGGACATTTCTGAATTCATACTTCCTTGGGCACCTGCAGAGCTTTCCTACTTGCCTGTAGCATTATATTTGCTGATAATATGAGCTGACCTGGACTCCATTCCTGATTCAGATATTTTTTTATAATGTGACTATGGCCTTTCTCCTAGTTTCTCTGAGTCTTATGCTCCTTTGGAATTGACACTTTCCTAGGCCAGCTCTGGGCTAAGACTTATCTTTTTGTTATTGTTGTTGGATTAGCTTTTGTTTTTCTAGGCAGCTTTCTCTTAATGAATACCATTGCTTTCATAGAGAGGTGCTCCAAGGGACCTTGCATTTGTGACAAAATGCCCACCATCTTGTTCCAATACAGCTTAGTTTTCTTTGTCTAGTCTTTTTTTAAAATATAAGTTAGATATAGCTAATAGTTTTATCCCTTTTGCATACTTGCATGCTATATATTCATCTGATGCAGAGTCAAATCATAATTATTTCATTCCCTAAATTGGCTTTCTTCTTATATCTGCTCTTATTTGCTTTTCTAAATCCATTTTTAAAAATTGGTGGGTACTCTTGTTTTACTGACGTTTATATACTTTTGTCATTTTCTGAACAACTTCATTTCAGTTTTTTTGTTTTTTTTCTCTAAACCCACCATTAACTAATCCTTGTTACTTGTTTTTTAACAAGTCTTTTTAGAGTAAGTCTAGCCTATAAAAGAGATTATTGTTGTTGCTAAGGGCAACCTAATTGGTTCTGACATATAGTGACCCTATATAGGATTTCTGAGGAATGGTTGGTTGGTTTGAACCACTGACGTTGCGGTTAACAGCCCAGCACTTATCTTACAACTATGTTAATTTTATAAATATATGAATTGATTATGCAGATCAAATAACTACATTGAATAATAGAGAGGCACCACAGAAGACAGACCTGGCAATTTGCCTCTGAAAGGTCATGGTGGTGCTGGTGAGTGTGCTGTGGAATAGGTGCTGACTCAGAGCAACTCTGAATGGGATTGCAGAGGCTGTAAATCTTTATGGGAGCAGAAACCTTCATCTTTCTCCCATGGAATGGATAACCTTAAGGTTATCAACCTGACTCATTACCACCATGGTACCAGAGCTTGATAACCCTATGGAGCATTTCTACTCTGCAAACATATAGACACCCAGTACCAGAATTGATTTGACTATCAACAACAACAAGAAAAAGATGAGATGGAGGTAAAATTTTGCAAGTAAAATTTTGCTAAATTTATTTAAAAAAATGACTGCAACAGTACACTGAGAGAGAACTGCCAAAGGTTCAAGCCGGTTTCAGTTGAAGACATAAAATGAAGGATATCATTGCTAATGTCAAATGGATTTTAGCCTAAAGCAGAGAATACAAGAAAAAAGTTTACCTGTGCCTTACTGCCTATGCAAAGGCTTTGAATTGTGTGGATGATTACAAGCTATGGACAACACTACAGAAAATGAGAATTCTGGAACATTTAATTGTGCTCATGAACAAGGGAACACTGGATGCCTTAAATTTAACAAAGGTCTGTGCCGGAGTTGTATTCTTTCACCATACTTACTCAATGTGTAGGTGCATAATCTGAAAAGCTAATTTATATGAAGAAAAATATGGCATTAGGATTGGAGGGAGACTCATTGACAACCTGCAATATGTGGATGATACAACTTTGCTTGCTGAAAGTAATGAAGATTGAAGACACTTACTAATGAAGATCAAGGACCACAGCCTTCGGTGTGAGTTGCACCCCAATGTAAAGAAAGGAAAAAACCCCACCACTGGACCAATAAATAACACCCACACAAATGAAGAATAAATTGAAGTTGTCAAAGACTTCATTTTTCTTGCATCAACCATCAACACTATGGAAACAGCAGTCAAGAAAACAAATGACGCATTGCATTAGGCAAATACTGCTGCACAAGACCTCTTTAAAGCATTGAAGAGCAAAGATGTCAGTTTCAGGACTAAGGTACTTCTGACCTAAGTCATGATGTTTTCAGTAACCTCATATGCATGCAAATGTTGGACAGTGAATAAGAAAGACCATAGAAGAACTAATGCATTTGAGTTATGGTTTTGGAGAATATTGAAAGTATCATGGACTGTCAAAAGAACAAACAGATCTGTGTTGGAAGAAGTATAGCCAGAATGTTCCTTAGAAACCAGGATTGTTAGACTTGGTCTCTCATATTTTAGACATATTATCAGGAGGGATCAGTCTCTGTAGAAGGACATCATGCTTGGTAAAGTGGAAGGTCAGAGAAAAGGAGGAAGACCCCCAAAGAGATGGATTGGCATAATTGCAGTAGCAATGGGCTCAAGCATGGCAACTCTTGTGATGTTGGCACAGGACCAGCCAATGGTTTGTTCTTCTGTGCATGAGATCATTATGAATTGTTATGGACTCATGACACCTAACACTACCACCAACAACAACTGTAGTTGCAATTTAATGACACAGTTATGGTAAGTTACTTCCATTAATCAATGCAGTACAATATAATGTAGCACATTTACCTCTTGGGATAATTCTATGCTGCAGAAACATTTGTTCTTGCCAAACTGACACTGCAGTAAATGTTGAACAGTGTTTCTGTCTCCTGTTTGGAAGAAGGTTGACACTTCTCAATGAGGCCCACACACTGTGAAACAGACTTCACATCTTGCCCCCTCCATTTGTCTATGTCAGTTACAGAAATATGGGTGAAATTATGGGGCCCTCTGTGGCTACTTACTCTCTTCCTTTGCCTTATTTTTCCTGATCTGAAATCTAAGTACAGAACTTTAACCATGACTGTAATACTTTGCATAGATTACATGCCCTTACCTAGTCTAACAGTTGCCAGAAGTAACAGACATAGTTTCCTCAACCACTTCGTGGGACAATTGTGCTCCTGTTTATTGCAGAAGTCAGTCCTGAGAAAGCTGGGACATTATTACAAAAATAACAAATGTTGATTAAACACAAATTAAAGCTAATCATACCTATTTCATGTATTGAAAATAAACCTCTAGGTTATGAAAATCAACAGCGGTGGAATATGATAATGCTTTCTTCAGCCTCAGTGTTCTATGTTGTTAAGTGCTATCGAGTTGGTTCCAACTAATAGTAACCCTTAAAGTGTCCCTGAATTGCAGCTGGTGAGTTTGAATCACTGTTGGGAGCAACTAAGCCGAAGGTCTCAGACTTGGGAGCAGTTTAACCGAAGGATTGCAACTAAACAGTTGTGGTCCAGAAAATTGGGCTGCTCCCAGATCAGTCTGTCCCCTGAGGGACTTGCAAAGCCTGCCTCAGAGAACAAGAAATTTGCAAAGTCTTTCCTTTTACGCACCCATGGCCTTCAGTTTAATCTGCAAAAATATCTAGCTGTCCTATCTCTGTCTCCCTAGCAACTACATTCTTCTGATAAAGTCCCACTTACTGCTTGCATCAATAACACTAGATTTTTTTGCACTCTTTTCACTTCCCCAGCACTTTCTTTTGATTTGTGTATATGATAAACTCACAGCACTAGGTCTGTATTACAGTATCTCCATCAGAGTGCTGCATCCCACCTGGTTCCAACTTTACTATTTTCATTCGTGTCTTGTGTCTTCCTTTTTTTTTTTTTACTAATCTTCCATCACCCCTACTCAGGTTTAATCACTCCACATGGGGTCACAGAGTATAGCCAGTTGTCAGACACGAACAAGTCACCAACCTTGCAGTCCAGTGCTTATCCTACAGCACCACACTATGATCCTTACTTTATGTCTTATTTGAGTCCAAGTCAATGTATACACAATGTGTTCTTTCCCCACCATCCAAGAGAAAATGTATTCATCATTTTACCATCCCAGTAACTTTACTAAGAATTTCAGAATGAATAGGATAGGACTACATCTCACAATAGTAGTTCTTTGACAGTCTACTTTTGCCTTCTTCCAAAACACAAACTCCCCAAATAAACATTTACATTTGACATAAAATCACCTAGAAACTTGGTTGCTTCATTCAAATTGTCTCTTTCATACTGGCATTATGTTGAACAAACATATTTTCATCTTACAATAACTGTAATTAGTTACTGGAATGTTAGTTTCCCATATTATACTGCAAGCACCCTGGGAATAGGTCTTGGCATATTAATCTTCTAATACCAATCCCAGAAAAATAGATGCTCATTAAGGGTTTATTGGATTAATAAATAGATTGATCAATTAATGAATGAAATAGTTATTATAAGAAAGAGAGGAAAGGAGTAAGGAAATGGGGACTGATGGAGAAGGAAGAAACAAAGGAAGGAAAGAAGGAAGGTCAAAAGAATGAGAACTTCTTAGATATTATCTTACATCTTAAGGCAATGAATTGCTGGGGCTGAAGGCTCAGGACCATAATCTCAAGGAATACTTTGGTCAATTGGCATACCGTAGCCCAATTTGATGAGTAGCATCTAGAATCTTAGAAACTCATGAAGGGCCCAGTTAGGTGCAAGTACTGGTCTCTTCATGTGTGGAAGAAATAAGAGAGATGAGAATTGAAGATTTTTGCTGTTGTTGCTTATAGTTCTGAGTCATAGCAGCTCTGTATAAGGTCTTCACAGATTTAAATCTTCACGAGAGCAAAAAGGCCTCATCTTTCTCCCATGGAGCAGCTGGTGGCTTCAAACTGTGAACCTTGTATTTTGCAGTCCAGTGCTTGTATGGAGCCACTGTGCTCCTAAGAATTTAAAATGCTTGAAATCAGTTAGCCCAATGGACTACTGTGAAATGTGAACTTCATTCTCCATGAGTCTGAGACCAGAAGAACTAGATGGTGCCTGGCTACCACTATCAGCT
>NW_006408519.1:28473436-28478526 GCF_000296735.1 Chrysochloris asiatica
TTTTTTTAAAAAAAACCTCAACAGCTCATAAAATGTTGGATCTCAATATGCATTATCTTAGGTAACCTCAACCTTTTTGCCAGAGGACCTCAGAGTTGCCCATGAAATATCAAACACTATCCAGAGTGTTGGAATCTATGTTTATTGTTGTTGTCAGGCACCATCTAGGTGATACCTACTTATACTGACTCTATGCACATCAAAATGAACCACTGCACAGTCCTGCACCAACCTCACAATTGGTGCTATGTCTGAGCCCAATGCTGTTGCCACTGTGCCAATTCATCTAGTTGGCTGTCTCTTTATCTCTGACCCTCCACTTTACCAAACCTGATATTCTTCTCTAGGAACTGATGCCTCCTGACAATATGTCCAAAGTATGAAAGACAAAGTCTGGGCCTCCTGGCTTCCAAGGAGCATTCTGCCTGTACTTTCTCCAACACAGATTTGTTTGCTCTTTTGACAGTCCATGGTACTTTCAATATTCTCCAGCACCATAACTCAAATGCATTCATTCTTCTACAAACTTCCTTATTCACTGTCCAACTTATAGATGTATATGAAATGATTGAATATACCATGGTTTGGGTCAGGCACACCTTAGTCCTCAAGCTGATATTTCTGCTCTTGAACACTGTAATGTTTTGTACAGCAGATTTGCCTAATGCAATACATCATTTAATTTCTTGACTGCTGCTTCATGAATGTTGATATGAGCAAAATTAAGCCTTTGACAACTTCAGACTTTTCTCCATTTATATGATTCATGTTTATTGGTACAGTGGTGAGGATGTTTGTCTTCTTTACATGAGGTGCAACCCATAACAAATGCTGTGGTCTTTGATTTTCATCAGTGTTTTAAATTCTCTTCACTTTCAGCAAGCAATTTTCATCATCTGCATATCACAGGTTATTAATGAGTCTTCCTCCAATCCTGATGCAACATTCTTCTGCATATAATACAGCTTTTTGGATAATGTGCTCAGCATGCAGATTGAATAAGTCTGGTGAAAGAATACAATCCTGGCACACAACTTTCCTAGTTTTAAACCATCCAGTGTTCCTTTGCTCTGTCTGAAGAACTGTCTCTTAGTCTATGTACAGGTTCCTCATGAACACAATTAAGTGTTCCAGATTAATCGTTCTCTGCAATATTGTCCATAGCTTGTCATGATCCAAACAACTGAAGGCCCTTGCATAGTCAATAAAACACAGGTAAACATCTTTCTATTATTCTCTGCTTTCAGCCAAGACCCATCTGACATCCGCAATGATATCCCTCATTCCACATCCTCATCTGAATCCAGCTTGAATCTCTGGCTGTTCTCTGTCAATGCATGGTTACAGCTGTTTGGGGAATATATTTAGCAAATTTTTACTTGTATGAGATATTATGATTTTATCCAGTGACTTTTGTATTCCATTGGGTCACCTTCTTTGGAATAGTCATAAATGTGGATCTCTTCCAGTCAGTTAGCCAGGTAGTTGTCTTCCAAGTTTCTTGGCATAGACGCATGAGTCCTCCAGTGCTGCATTATATTGTTGAAAGACGTCAATTTGTATTCCATTAATTCCTGGTACCTTCTTTGCTGATGCCTACATTGGATTTCTTCCTTCAGTATTGGCTCTTGATCATGTGCTACCTCTAGAAATGGTTGAACATGGACCATTTCTTTTTGGTACAGTGAGTCTGTTTACTCCTTCCTTCTTTTGATGCTTTCTGCATCATTCAAGATTTTGCCGAAAGAATCCTTCAATACCAACAGTTGAGCCTTGAATTTTTTCTTCAGTTCCCTCAGCTTGAGAAATACAGTGTGTATTCTTCCGTTTTGATTTTCTAACTCCAGGTGTTTGTACATTTAAAAATAATGCTTGACTTTGTCTTCTCCAGCTATTTGTTGTTGTTGTCAAGTGCCGTCGAGTTGATTCCGACCCATAGCGACCCTGTATAGGGTTTCCAAAGAGCAGCTGGTGAGCTTGAACTGCTGACCTTGCAGTTCAAATGGCTTTGCAGTCTGGTGCATTAACCCACAGCACCACACCAGGACTCCAAAATGCTTGTTGTTGTTGTTGTTGTTAAGTGCCATCGAGTCGAGTCCGACCCGTAGCGACCCTGTACAGGGTTTCCGAGGGTGTAAATCTTTACGGGAGTAGAAAGCCTCATCTTTCTCCCGCAGAGCGGCTGGTAGTTTCGAACCGCTGACCCTAAGGTTCGCAGCCCGATTCGTAACCACTACGCTACCAGGACTCCAAAATGCTTAGAGACCAGTTATTATTGCTTCTGACTCTGTATCACAGAGAAAGTCTTTGTGATGGTGGTTGTTAGGTGCCATAGAATTGGTTCTGACTCATAGTGACCATGTATAGAGTTTTCAAGGAGCATTTTGTGGGTTTGAACTGCTCACTTTGTGGTTAGCAGTCCAGTGCTTATCCTGTAGCACCAGATCAGTACTCCCAAGAAAGTCTAACACCGATCTTTAAAGGAAATTGACCAATATGTTAATCATGACATTACTTGTGGCTCTTCAATTAGATGAATGTGACATATTCCTAAAATTGAATACAATACAGTGGTTGGAGGTACCAGATATACATAAATAGTAAAAAAAAAAAAAAAAAAAGTATAGTTATAAGAAAAAATAAGTGAGATATCTAGCATAACACCATATATAGATATTAAAAACTATATACAAATTGTTGTTGACTGACGGTGAGTCATATTAGACTCATGGCAATTACATTGGTGCTGTGGGCTAATGCATTAGACTGCAAAGTCATTTGAACTGCAAGGTTGGTGGTTCAAGCTCACCAGCTGCTCCTTGGAAACCCTATACAGGGTTGCTATGGGTCAGACTCGACTCGACAGCACTTAATTACAACAACAACAAACTAGAACTGCACCATAGGGTTTTTACTGTCAGCTTTCAGAAGCAGATCACCAGTCTTGTCTCCCAATGAAGTTCTGGGCAATTCTGAACCTCCAATCTTTTAACTAGAAGTCAAGAGCTCAACTGTTTGTGTCATGCAGAGATTCTATAAAAAAAAAAAAAAAAAACCCGAAAGTATGGTTATGTGTGTGTGTGTGTGTGTATGCACACATGCACACCTCTTCCTTTTAGGAGGAAATATAAGCTAGGATTTAGAGGCAAACTAGAAAAACCAGACCAAATTAAAACCATGTACACACCAAAAATATCAAAATGATAGCTGATTTCCTATACCTGAGCACTGTGCATCTCCCTCCCCTCATCTTCATAGACTTATTCAAGCATCAAAGAAAAAACTTAAGTGAGAAAATTGGCCTAAACATGGCCCTCTTGGAATTATCCTCCTAGCACATTAAATTAATGAAATCTTGGGCTTGGGAGAATAATGTTACACTGCCAAATTTAAAACCATACTTCCTGACCCCTCTTAAAATATTTTAATAGAGAACCCAGTAATGGAGTTATTAGGGATGCCAGCCTATTTCACTTTTTATTTTTAATGTAAGACAGAAGTCTTTTTTTTGTGTGTGTGTGTGTGATTCACTTCAGCATTTCTTCTGACTTCTCTCTCTCTCTCTCTCTCTCTCTCTCTCTCTCTGTCTCTGTCTCTGTCTCTGTCTGTCTCTCTCTCTCTTTATCCCTTCCCCTATTTTCAAACATTCCTTGGGGTGTTGTTCTTGCACAAGAACAGATAAAATTTTTAGATAAATGTAAAGCTTATTGTCCCAGAGCATCTGAGTTTAAGGCATTGGAAAGCACTATGTATACACATTTTTATTTCAATTTATGACAAAACATATCAGTTTTATTGATGGGAAGTAATAAATATAAATTAGTACTATTTTCTGGATTGTTAATACAAATAAGATGGACAGATCAGATGTGCTCCTGAGCTAAGTGGCAAAGTCCTTTTAGGTACTCTCTTATTTATACTCTTGCTTCTTCACAGTGTACTCCAGTGACTACTGAGAGTCCCATCCATGCTTGACAATCTGGGGAAACTGGCCCAAAGTCCAGTTCCAGGTTCTGAAGTAGCTAAAGGCTCTCTTTGTGGATTCCATATTTCTTCATGCATTCCTCAGCCTCAACATTCTATGGTCCTTGCTTTACAACTTATTTGATCCCAAGTCAATGTGTACACAGCATGGCCCCTCCTCCACCATCCAAGAGACAATTGACTCAGCATTTTACCAGTTAGCCACTTTACTGAGAATTTCAGAATCACTAGGCAGAACTACACCTCACACTAGAAGCTCTTCAACATTTTGCTGACCCTTACTTTTGTCTTTTCACAAATCCAAACTACTCAGATAAACTTTTTGCATTTCATAACTAATCACCAGAAACTCAACCCTTTTATTCAAATTGCTTTTTCCATACTACTGACACTATGATTAATGAAAGTGTTTTCATCTTACAATAACTATAATTAGTTACTAGCATGTTAGTTTACCACATTATACTGCACATACGCTGGGAATAGGTCTTGGCATATTAGTCTTTTAATACCAATCCAGGAAAAACAGGTACTCATGAATGGTTTATTTGACTAATAAATGAATTGATTAATGAATGACAAAATAATGATTACAAGAAAGAGAGGAAAAGAGGAAGTAATAAGGAGGGGGAGGGAGGGAATAAGAGAGGAAGGAAAGAACAAAGAAATGAGAACTGAAGGGACAAAAGAGGAAAAAAAGCAAAGGATGAAAAGGAGGAGGGCAGAAAGGAACAAAGGAAGGAAGAAATCAGGAGCAAACATAGTGTAATATCAACATCAGGTCAGATAGTCAAACTTGGAAATTTTTAAAATCAGATTTAAAACGATGCTATATTGTTGTTGTTAAGCGCCGTTGAGTAAGTTCTTACTCACAGCGACCCTGTATAGGGTTTCTGAGGAGCATCTGGTGAACTTGAACTGCCAACCTTGCAGTTCAAATAGCTTTGCACTCTGGCGCATTAACCCACAGTGCCACACCAGGACTCTAAAAACAATGCTATGTTGTTGTTTTGTTGTTGTTGTCAGGTGCCATCGAGTCGGAACCGACTCATAGCGACTCCATGCACAGCAGAACGAAACAATGTTCGATCCTGGGCCAACCTCAC
>NW_006408519.1:28479108-28480809 GCF_000296735.1 Chrysochloris asiatica
AATCCATATCGAAGGCTGTGCTCTTTAATCTTCATAAGTAAATATTTCAAGTCCTCTTCACTTTCAGCCATCAAGGTTGTATCATCTGCATATCGCAGGTTGTTAATGAGTCTTCCTCCAATCCTGATGCCACGTTTTTCTTCATAGAACCCAGCTTCTCGTAAAAACAATGCTATAAGGGGAATTAAATGGAGTATAATCAAATAATCTGAATTGTGAGTGGTTAGTTGATGAAGATGGGCACCCAGTAAACCATCCCTGCTGGTATTTGTATCTAAACTAGCTTTCTGATTTGCTTTAGAAATATATAATGTAGTGAAAGTATTATATTGTGATTTCTAAGGCTAGGTCATATGCCACTTGTGACTTATGCCTGGATCTCTTTGAACACATTCTCTGGGAGAAGTTACTATCATGCAAGAAGTCTATTTTGAGACTGCCATGTTCAAAATAAACCCAAACTAGTCGCAGAAGAGGTCGTGTAGAGAGGAAGATACCTTACGAGTTCCCAGTTAGCTGTTTCAGCCATTCCAATTGAGGTGATGGACATGTGAAAGAAGGGACCACCTTGGACATCAAATCCCATTCCAAATTCTGATGATTCTGGCCCTGTTACTGATTCTTTTGCATGGTTGGTATGTGCTCTACAAGAATAAACATGCTAGTCATCTTCAAATAATATTATATTTGAACACTGAAAACCCTATTGAATGAATTTCCTGATTCTTAATTGCCTTGAATGTGATAAAATCTCTTTGTCTTCCTTATCTATCAATGAATTACAAGTTTCTCACTTTTAATCTTGCTGGACTCTTAGAAGCCTTTTATCTGTAAGATTATATGAACTATATATGGATGTATATCATTTATTATTTGTTTGCTTCTTTCTTGCTGTAGTAAGTAAATTAAAGGCCTCATGCTATACACATCTGTTAATTTTGTTGTTGTTAAGTGCCGTCAACTCCATTCCTACCCATAGCAACCCTGTATAGGGTTTCCAAGGAGCCGCTGGTGAGTTTGAACCACCAACCTTGCAGTTCAAATGACTTTGCAGTCTTATGCATTAGATATGGTTTATGACTCTATTTCAGTAGGATTTAAAATTTTTTTAATGTAATTTCAAATACTATTCTATTTTCAACAATGTCACTAAAATAGCTGTATCTTTTAAAACAAATAATAAATTCCTCTTCTTTATCATATTTCTAAAATCTGAGTAATGATCACATCCATTGTAAGGAGAAAAATTCTCTAACATTGAAAAATAATGTAAAGTCATTGGAACAAGGAGAACAAGAACCATAAGAATGTTCATGGTCTGTGAGGAAGCTAACCACCGTCACTGAACCACTTGTGTTAAAATTGGTGCATGGGAACCTAAATTGCTATGTAAGCCTTCATCAAAAGCACAGTAAAAATCTCGGATAAAATAAAATTTAAGGCAAAAACCAGCATAATAGATAAAGATGGACATTATATCATGATTAAAGGTACAATTGAACAAGATGAAACAACCATATTAAATATCTATGCTCCCAATGAAGGAGCACCAAAATATATAAAACAAACTCTAATAGACATGAAGAAAGAAATAGATGAATCTACAATAATAGTGGGTGATTTTAATACACCACTTTCAAAATGGATAGAACAACCAGAAAGAAACTTGACAAAGACAAAGAAGAACTAAACAACACAATC
>NW_006408519.1:28485304-28492416 GCF_000296735.1 Chrysochloris asiatica
GATCTGAGACAATTTGATGAACTTGATCTACACCTATGGATGCAGTAACCCAAAAGAGGGAACAAACCTTCACAGCAAGAAACATTCCCACCCCCTCCACACACAGAGTAGACAGAGATTGGCAACTTGGACTTTGGATACCCAAATGGGGAGGAGGGACCACAAAGGCAAGAACTGACTGACTTACAAGCTTTCAAGAGAGAACCTAGAGCTAGGGTGCATGGAGGAAGGCAGAATCTCCAGTGAGTACTATCCAATCTGTCTAGCTGATGAAATGAAATGCAGAAGGGTCACTTGTGATACAATAGTGAATGATTATAATCAGGACTGATTGTGAGGGTTGGAAATGTAAAGGTAGACGTTTGGTAGCAAGGAAGGGAGTTATTAACTCTCCAGTCTAGGAGTGGAGGTCTCTCCATCACCATCAACGGAGAAGAGCCAAGAGCCAGACCCTACCCAGAGAAGCAGTGAGGCCCGAGATGGAGGCAGAGATGATGATGTGGAGAGATGAAGCAGATGGGGACTTCGGATCCAGAGAGGGAGAGGGACTGGGTCCTGAAGAATGGGGGGGTGGGGAGTGTAGGGGGCGGGTTAATAGGGTATACCCTTTGGTCGGTTGATGATGCATGGAGGGGATTGTAACCATGGCAATGAGATGGTATACAATGGAATGAATGTAAAACTAAAGTTCTCTCATGTAAAATATCATATAATTCACAATAAAACATGGGGGAAAAAAGCACAGTACATTAGTATTATTATTATAAAAGTGAAGTTAAATAAACACGTTTTCAGATAAGCAAAAAATGAGAAAATTTGTCACCAGCAGACTGAATATAGGAAATAGTTAAGAGTGCTCTTCAGCCACAAAGAAAATAATCTCACTTGTAAACTCACCATACAGCAAGAAGTGAAAAAGGAACAATAGGAATTTATAAATATAAATAGATACTGATGGCATAAATAGTATATGTTGTGAGGGTCAATTCTGATGTATGGACAACTATTGGAAATAGAAAAGAGAGAGGAAAATCTTTATCAATTGAAAAGTTAATTGACAATTTGCTTATCAGAACCTCTATAGGATAAGAGTGGCTATGAACCACAAAGTCATCGATTGAACAGTTACTTCTTCAGAAGTTGAGGCTTTTTGTTCTGAAAAAAATTTAGAGCCTCACAAACCCGGGCGTGGCACTGTTGACTAATATGCTGTACTGCAAAGTTGGTTTGAACTGCAAGGTCGGTGGTTCAAGCTTCCCAGCTGCTCTTGGAAACTCTATACTTGCATCACTATGGGTTGGAACAAAGTCACTGCACTTAACAACAGTAATAACACTTCTCGGTCCTGTTTTTTATTTTCTTTCTTTTTTTTTTTTAATTTAAATTTGTCTGCTTAGCAAATACTGAACAATTTCAAATATTTCCTAACGTAATATCTAGAAGTGATTACAGCTCATTTTTATTCTGATCACTGTCCTGAGGACTCTGACTTTGGGTATAGGTTGCATCCAGATTTACTAGGCAAATCATTTAAGCAATTTCCTAGAAGTCTGTATTACAGTATACACATATTTATTTTTCCTCCTAAAATTTAAATGAATAAGAAAACAAAAGCCTATTCTGTTTCAAGATTTGGGGCAAATATAACTATAATATGATAAGGCTTTTTGGAAAAGTTCACTGCAATCAAACCCAAGAACAACAACAAAGACTATGTAGGCATTGTGTAGTGCCCCGTCCATGGATGCTGCAGTTTGTTCTTGGCTACGAAATGAAGGGTTGGCAGTTCACATCTATATAGGGAAAAGCCCGGCAGTATGTTTTCATAAAAATGACAGCCAGAAAAACCCTGTGGAGCCTACTTTTACTCTGTAACACATAGCTTCACCAGGAGTTGGACTTGATTTAATGGCAATGGATTTAGATTTTCTTTTCCTGCTTTCTTTTTTATTGATTTGCTACAGCCTCTGATTATAATGCAATGGGACTAAGGTACATACTGTATATTTTATTTATTAACAGTTTTTTTAAAGCAACAGTCTTATTTTACTAATATTGAATGAATGGGTGCTCTGTACACTAATTCTGACTCAAACCACCAATACTTAATAAATCACATTTATTTTTCTGAGCAACTCATAAGTGCAATATCACAAATATTGTTATGCCCACATATCTCCACACTGTATTATTCTTCCTTTGAATGGCACTTAGCTTAGAAAGCATTATTTCATTTTGATTTGGATTGTTATTGTTGTTGTTAATTACCATCAAATCAGTTCTGACTCTAGGGACCCTGTTTAGAGTTTCCAAGGAGCAGATGGCGGGTCTGAACTGCTGACCTTGCACTTAGCTCTCCAGTGCTTATCCTATAGCACCACACAGGACTCCTTGATTAGTACATTGTTTTTTAAAAACAGCACTGATATACAATACCTCATTTTAATTTTTCATATAACCCTTGGACCTGAACTCTAGTTATGTGATTTGTTTGAACCCTAAAGATGTAACAGGGACTTTTCCTCTAAACTTTCTTAACATAACTCAACTAAGAAAACTGCATTAAATCAGCAGTTTAAGGAGCCTTGGTAGCATAGCAGATTATGTGTTGGGCTGCTAACCACTAGGTCAGCAGTTCAAATCTACCAGTCGCTCTGAGGAAGAAAGATGAGGCTTTCTGCCCTGTAAAAATTTATAGCCTCAGAAACCCTATACAAGGTCAATCTCGGTTGGAACCCACTTGATAGCACATCATCAGCATCTTATAATGAAATGTTCTAAGGCATTTTTTTATTTTGACCTCTCATTTGTGTGCAAAATTTTTATTGCAACTAGAAAAAACAATCCTTCAAAATCTATTATCTTCATCGTCTTATTTTTTTCTGTTTTCCTATATTTACTTTTCAACTCCATTGGAAAAGTACACTTTTTTTTTTTTTTTCTACCTGCTTATCTGGAACAAAACCTCCTTTTTATCACTGAAGAAGCTTTTTCTGACCAGATATGTGTTTTTATTGTTTTGTTTTGTTTTTTATTCAAAGCTTCATTCATTCATTCTTTCTTTTTTTTTTAATTTAAAAATTAATTTTTTTATTTTTTATTCCTGGTACCACAATTTACAGGACAATATACCTGATGTAATGAAAAGAAAAAGAAAAAGCAAAGGTACAACAGAGAAAAGACCTCCGGAATGCCCATCTAATTGACAAGACATTACATGAATCAATAGCTGCACTTTTTGCGCACTGTGGTTCTGACGGTCCTGAACGAGAAGGGTTTCCTGTCGGAGCTGCAGTAACTTTTCTGATTGTGTGTCATCGTTCCTACTGGGGCAGAGTTTTACCGTTTCTCTAATGTATTTGTGACGACTGTCTCAAAGTAACCTGCAGCTTTCCTGACAACTCCTCACTTTCTCTCCTGCTAAGAATTGTAACCCCTTTCTGCTAGTTTTTAGAACGTTCTGCTACCATATCCACCACTTCCACCACCAGATCCATAACCACCACCATAAGGACTGCCCGAGCTTCTTCCATCAAAACTGTCCCCACCCTTTCATGGGTCCATAATTTGATTGCTGTTGTCCACTATAATTTCCAAAATCATTATAGTTTTCACCACCGCCATCATATCCACCACCTTGGTTTCCATATCCTGGTCCACCACCACCATAGCCCCCTCTACTACTATAACCAGGACCACCTACATAGTTGCCACCATCACCTCCAAATCCATTCTATCCGCCATCACCACCATCATAACTACCTCTGCTGCCACCACCTCCACCATAGCCTCCTCTTCCACCAAAGTTTTGACCACGGCCAAAGTTCCTTCCACTACCTCCAAAGCTTCCTCTACAACCCATAAAGTTGACAGATCCACCTCCACAACCTCTCTGTGATCCAGCAGACTGCATCACTTGCTTAGAAAGGGCCTTTTTCACTTCACAATTATGCCTATTAATAGTGTGGTGTTTCTGAACAACAATTTTTCAACTGTATCATGATCATCCCACCACTCATCTGTCAGTTTGTCGTACTGTGGTGGCTTGTGAGTTGCTGTGATTCTGAAAGCTATACCACAGGTATTTTAAATACCAGCAGGGTCACCCATGGTGGACAGGTTTCAGATGAGCTTCCAAAAAAAGACAGATTAAGAAGGAGTGATGAACTACTTCTGAATATTTATCCACTGAAAACCTTGTGAATAGCAGAGAAACACAGTAAGATATAATGCCAGAAAATGAACCTGTCAGTTGGAAGGCACTCAAAATGCGACTGAGGAAGAGCTGCATCAAAGAAGAGTTGATGATGATGATGCGAATAAAGTAAAACCTGTGAGAGAAAAGCCCACGGAACCTTCATTTGCTGATGCAGCACAACTCAAAATGAAGAGAAACAGCTGTAAATATCCATTGAAAATCAGAACATAGCATGTACAAAGTATAAATCTTGGAAAATTGGAAGTTGTCAAACATGGGACACATAAACATTGATATCTTAGGCATTAGTGAGCTGCAATGGACTGGTATTGGCCATTTTGAATCTAATGACCACATGGTTTACTATGCCAGAAATGACAAATTAAAGAGGAATGGTGTTGCATTCATTGCCAAAAAGAACATATCCAGATCAGTCATGAGGTACAACACTGTCTGTGATAGGATAATATCCATGCACCTACAGGGAAGCCCAGTTAATACCACTATTATTCAAATGTATGCACCAACCACAAAAACCAGTGAGGATGAAATAGGAGAATTCTACCAACTACTTCAATCTGAAATTGATTAAACATGCTATCAAGAAGTATTGATCATTACTGGTGATTGGAATGCAAAGGTTGGTAACAAAGAAGAAGGATCAGTAGTTGGAAAATATGGCCTAGGTGATAGAAATGATGCTGGAGAACACATTATAGAATTCTGTAAAATCAATGATTGGTTCATTTCAAATACCTTCTTTAGACAGCATAATAAGAGATGACTATACACATGGACCTCGCCAGATGGAATACATAGAAATCAAATTGACTACATCTGTGGAAAGGGACGATGGAAAATCTCCATATCACCAGTCAAAACAAGGCTGGGGAAGACTGGATAAGATCATCAATTACTCATATGCAAATTCAAACTAAAACTGAAGAAAATGAAAACAAGTCCACGAGAGCCAAAATATGACCTTGAAATTATCCCACCTGAATTTAGAGATCATCTGAAGAACAGATTTGATACATTAAACACTAAAGACCAAAGACCAGAAGAGTTGTGGGATTTCAACAACATCATACATGAAGAAAGCAAAAAGTCATTGAAAAGACAAGAAAGAAGGAAAAGGTTAAAACGGATGTCAGAAGAGACTCTGAAACATACTTTCCAGCATAGCGATGCTAAAGCAAATGGAAGAAATGAGGAGTCCAAGAGCTGAACAGAAAATTTCAAAGATTAGCTTGAGAAGATAAAGCCAAATATTACATCAAAATGTGCAACGATCTGGAATCAGAAAACCAAAAGGGAAGAACACGCTCAGCATTTCTCAAGCTGGGGGAATGGAAGAAAAAATTCAAGCCTCAACTTTCATAATTGAAAGATTCACTGAGCAAATTATTGAATGATGCAGAAAGCATCAAGAGAAGATGGAAGGAATACACAGAGTCACTGTACCAAAAGGAAATGGTTAATGTTCAACCATTTCAAGAGGTAGCATCTGATCAAGAGCCAATGATACTGAAGGAGGAAGTCCAAGGTGCATTGAAGGAATTGGCAAAGAACAAGGCACCTGGATTTGATGGAATAAAAACTGAAATCTTTCAAGAAAGTGAGGCGGCACAGGAGGCACTCACTCATATCTGCCAAGAAATTTGGAAGACAACTATCTGGCCAACTGATTGGAAGAGATCCATATTTGTGCCCATTCCAAGGAGAGGTGACCCAACGGAATGTGGAAAGCATCAGACAATCTCTTTGATATCCCATGTGAGTAAAATTTTCCTAAAGGTAACACAGAAGTGGCTGCAAGCATACATTGACAGAGAACTTCCAGAGGTTCAAGCTGGATTCAGAAGAGGCTATGGAATGAAGGATATCATTGATGATGTCCAATAGATCTTGGCTGAAAGCAGAGAATATCAGAAAGATATTTTTCTGTGCTTTATTGACTACTCAAAGTTTTTCAATTGTATGGATCATGACAAGCTATGGACAATATCGTGAAACTCTTAATTGTGCTCATGGGGAATCTGTACCCGGACCAAGAGGCAGTTGTTCAAACAGAACTTGGGAACATTGAATAGTTTAAAATGAAGGAAGGTGTGCGACAGGGTTGTATTCTTTCACCATATTTATTCAACCTATATGCTGAGCAAATAATCCAAGAAGCTGGGTTCTATGAAGAAAAACATGGCATTAGGTTTGGAGGAAAATTCATTAACAACCTGCAATATGCAGATGATACAACCTTGCTTGCTGAAAGTAAAGAGGACTTAAAATATTTACTGATGAAGAGCAAAGATCACAGCCTTTGGTATGGATTACATTTCAATATAAATAAAACAAAAATCATCAACTGGACTAATAAACAACATTCTTAACAACGGAGAAAAGATTGAAGTTGTCAAGGACTTCATTATAATTGTATAAACCATCAACATTCATGGAAGCAGCAGTCAAGAAATCAAACGATGTATTGTATTAGGCAAATGTGCTGCTCAAGACCTTTTAAAAGTGTTGAAGAGCAAAGATGTCTGCTTGAGGACTAAAGTTCTCCTGACCCAAGCCATAGTATTTGCAATAACCTCATATACAATGCATGCAATAAGGAAGACTATATAGAAGAATTGATGCTTTTGAGTTAGTGTGTTGGAGGAGAATATTGAAAGTACCATGGGCTGCCAAAAGAACCAATAGATATGTTTTTGAAGAAGTACAGCCAGAGTGCTCCTTAGAGGCCAAGATGGGCATACTTCATCTCTCATGCTTCGGAAATATTGTCAGGAGGGACCAGTCACTGGAGAAGGATATCATGTTTGGTAAGGTGGAGGGTCAGAGAAAAAGAGGAAGCCCCCCAACGAGATAGATTGGCCAAGTGGCAGCATCGATGGACTCAAGTGTGGCA
>NW_006408519.1:28492597-28499446 GCF_000296735.1 Chrysochloris asiatica
CTCCGCGGGAGAAAGATGAGGCTTTCTACTCCCGTAAAGATTTACACCCTCGGAAACCCTATACAGGGTCGCTATGGGTCGGAACCGACTCGATGGCACACAACAACAACAACAACAACAACAATCTTGATCATCAAAAGTTACAAAAGCAAACCCTCTGCTTGTCTCCAATAACGTCTATAGTTTCAGTCTTGCCATACTTTTCAAAGTAATATCTCCGGTTATATTCTTCTGTGTCTTCTTTAATGCCACCAACAAAAATTTTCTTCACTGTTAGATGGGCACCAGACTTTACAGAATCCTCTCTAGAAACAGCTCTCTTTGGTTTCATTACCTGCCCGTCAACCTTGTGTGGCCAGGCACACATTGCTGCCTCTTCCTCTTCGACACAAGAGTAAGTCACAAAACCAAAGCCCCTGGAACATTTTGTCTGCGGATCTCTCATCATAACACAATCTGTGAGGGTGCCCCACTTCTCAAAATGTTCTTTTAAACTATCATCTGTAGTTTCAGACCACCAATCATCCAGACCACCAATCAACAGTTTTCACAACTGCTCTGGTTCCTTTGGATCATGACGTTCCATTTTGAGACCGGCCTCACCTCTTTCAACTCAAGTTCAATATTTAATTCTTTCTTAAGCACAGTGTTTTTCTCAAGATATGATGTACAAAAAATATAGTTGTTTTTGTTGTTTTATAAATAATGTCAAGAAAAAATATCCTTTACATTTCTATATTTTATAATGATTGCAAAAGACCTCTTTAAAGTGTTAAAAATCAAAGGCGGCACCTTGAAGACTAAGATGTGTTTACCCCAAGCCACAGTACTTTCAGTTGCCTAATAGGCATGTGAAAGCTGGACAATGAATAAGGAAGTCCAAAAAATAATTCATGCCTTTGAACTATGGTATTGACCAAGATGGTTGAATATACCACGGACCTCCAGAAGAATAAACACATCTGTCTTGAAAGAAGTACAGCCAGAATGTTTCTTAGAACTGAGAATGGAAGACTTTGTATCACATATTTTGGATCCCTTGTCAGGGGGGACCAGTCCCTGTAGAAGGCCATTGTGCTTAGTAAAATAGAAGGTCAGCAATAAGAGAAAGACCTAACAAATTCGATTTAGATAGCGACCACAACAATGGGCTCACACTGCAAGAATTGTGAACATGACATAAGATTGGGTAGTGTTGAATTCTGTTCGAAGCAACTCAATGGCATCTAACAATTGTTGTTGTGTATCAATAACTGAAAGTAAATTACAAAACAAGTTTCCAATTGTACCTCACTTGTTTGATGCTGCTCTGATTGAAAATGAGGATGTGGATGTAGGACCCCCAGAGCATTCAGTGACTTCACCAAAGTCTCATACTTAGCAAGTGCCAGGTCCACGGCTTTATAGGAAAAGAAAAGAATCAGTACTTCTTTTTGCTCTACCTCCTGGGAAATTCCCACATTAGCACTGACTCAGTGTGTAATGAATAGAGTCTTTCAGAAATAGAGTTGTCACAGTCTGATCTAAGTTAGCAAGATTTCATTTTGTGTAGACAAAGAAAACAAAATGTTAGGCTGGCTTCTCAGCCTGAGGGCCTCAGAGTAAAGGAATCTCTCTACAGTGGAGAGCCTTTCAGCTACATTGAGCATGAATTAGCCGATAGAAAGCACACATTCTGCACAAATATGGGCACATCCGGATTGCTATTTACCTTCTCTGGAGGGCAGGTAACCCAATGCAACCACAAACTCTCCAGACTTGAACAGGCAGAGGAGAAGAATGTGGATTCAGACCTTATGTTGTATAGCATCTCTTAAGTGAGACAACCCAGAGACTTTAGGACCCAATAGTCAAAACTGCTATAAAGATGTGAAACACTAATTACCCATCAGTAAATTTGCAGGAGATCCTGACATCAGACTATTTATCTAGCCTTTGCAGCTGAAGAGGAAATATCATGATACAAGGTTCTTAAATACTTAGCCATATTTGATTTGGGGTTTACAATTCCTGGAAATTATGTCCAAAACCTGAGCACTGTAAATTAAAATGATAGGAATTTTCTATCAAGTAAAAATCATCAAGGAAATCTTCAAGCATAGTAGGATCCTTTTAGTATTTCAGAGTTATGTCCCCTTCTCCTTTCACCAGTACTTTACACAAATATGATCGATCTTGTCTGATTTGTGCCAGAATGCAAGTAGGTAAGTACTGTTGTCTAAATTGTATAGGGGCATGTTGTTGTTGTATGTTGTGAAGTCAATTCTGACTCATGGTTATACTATAGGGCAGAGTAGGTAGAGTTCCTAGGCTGTAACCTTTAAGGAAACAGATCACTAGGTGTTTTCTACAGCAGAACCACTGGTGGATTCGAACCTCTGAATTTCAGGTTAGCAGTGGAGCACTGGACCATTCTACAAGACAGTTATTTTAATAGAGAACAAATGCTATGAGTCAAAATCACCTCAAAGGCACTTGACAACAACAACAATGGGAGCTTAATTCCAAACAAAAAACATATTCAACAAACAAAAGGTTGGAGGTTAGAATCTCCCCAGAGGTGCTATATACTTTTGAAACATCTGCCATTGAAAGTCCTATGAAGCATTCTCCTACTCTTACACTCATGGATTGTCATGAGTCAGAATTAACTTGATTGTAACAGGTACTAGGAATTACATACAATTGAAAAAATATTATATTGGTTAATACCAGTACTTTCTAAGAAAGATGGACCCTGGAAAAAGGAAGACCATTTGGATATACCTGAATAGATCTCAATATAAGCAATGGTACAGAAGTTGAGAGTCAGTCCTAGAGAAAGCTGAATGTTTTAAATAGTAGTGAGAACGAGGGAGTTTCTAGTGTTAACTTGGGGGAGAAAGAAAAGCCTTAAGAAGAGAGAAAATTCTGGAAATCACCTCTGGGAAAGTACTTTGAAAATCTTCCTTTGAAGGGCTAGATGAAGGTACTTTCAGGCTGAAGATACTCTCAGGGTAATATGCAAAAGAAATGTATTTATGTTTTACTGTTTCTGTCATGTAAAGCTCTCTTAAGCTTTAGAAAACTAAAAAAATTTTCTGAGAAAGTTCTTTAGTATTCATGAAATCGAAAACGGGAGATAACCGAGAAAGACTAAGCAACTCTATTTTGCCACACGTCATATATAATTTTGAGTGAGATGTGGGCTTTGTAGTATTTCAACTGGTTGTTCAGAACACTATAATCTCAATGACCAGAGACGGGAAGACCCCATAAAACAGTTGATCTGCATTTACAGAAGTAGTGTGCATGCAAATGTAGGTTTTCTGAAGAACGTTAAATAAGGGGCAGCTTTTCATTCTTCCCCATACTTCTGAATCTAGGGCTCCCATGTAGAGAGTAGATAACCAATGGGATCAAATAAATGATTTACCCCCCAAAAATGTTTATTAATGTAATTGAGGAGGATCTAATTTTAATGCTGTAACCTTGTCCCCCTCCTCCCACGTTTTCCAGTGACTAGGATTTTGTATTACAAGATACTCGCTAGATTAACACCACATCTTTTTGGCATTGCAGGATCATGGCCTGTTCCCAGCTCCCACAATTCCAGACGTTACAGGATTAAAATGACATTCCTGTGGCAAGAATAATAGAAGATATCTCTATAACCAAAATGAGGCTGTAGACCCCAAAACAGCCCAAGACCAAGCCTTGTGGAGACAGACATTGTGTAGTGAATAGCCACATACTTGAATGTGCTGTAGTGTGTATTTATCTGATAATGGTTTCAAGTCAGATTTGCTGAATTTGGATGTCATCCATTTTCATTGTTGTTTCTTCTTCTTCCTTATTAGATGCTCATTTTTTCCCATTGTTAATTATTTTCATAGTCACTGATATCTATCCCACATACCCACATCAAGTTGATTTGACCCTATATGACAGTGGAACTGCTTCTTAAGATTTCCAGCATTTTTTAAAAATGTTTTATTATGAATTATGTGATAGTTTACATGGGAGAATATTAGCTTTACATTCCTCCTATCGCACATCGGTTCCCTGCCATGGCTACAATCCCCTCCATGAATCATCAACCAACCAGAGGGTATATCATGCAAGCCCACCCACAGGTCATCAGCACACAGCCCCTCTCCCTCTCTGTGTCTAAAGTCCCCAGCTGCCCCATCTCTCCACGTCATCATCTCTGCCTCCATCCCTGGTGTCACTACTTCTCTGGGTAGGGTTCTGCTCTCCGTTCCTCTACCGTGATGGTCCCAGGGACCTCCGCTCCTAGACTGCAAAGTTAATCACTCCCCTCCTTTTGCTACAAAACATCTACCTTTACATTTCCAACCCTGACAATCAGTCCTGATAACAATTATTCACTGTTGTATCAAAAGAGACCTATCCACATCTCCTTTTATTAGCCCCACCTAGACATATTGGATAATACTCAGTGGAGATTCTACCTTCTTCTGCACCCTCTAGATCTAGGTTCCCTCTTGAAAGCTTGTAAGCCAGTCACTTCTTGCCTCTGTAGCCCCACGTTCTGGGTAGCCAATGTCCAAGTTGCCCATCCCTGTCCACTCTGTGTATGGAAGGGGTGGGAATGATCCTCACTGTGAAGATGTGTTCCCTCTTTTGAGCTACTGCATCCATAGGTGTAGGTCAAATTCATCAAATTGTATCAGATTACTCTTTTTTTTTCCTCTTCTTTCTTCTTCTAGCTGAGCTTTGATCATCCAGTCATTGAAGCCAGGTCAAATGGGTATTATCTGCAAGTATGGGTGTCCTTGTGCATATGCCCTCTCTTCTTATCAGCTGGACACTTCACTCTCCACTCTAGCCCTCTGTGGCTATGTCACTGACTTTGGGCCTAAGAGTTCCCAGGTCTTTCCATACTGCTGGCCAACCAGGTTTCCACCTGGGTTCACAGGAGTCTATTGAACATTGTAGGGCTTAACTCGCAGCTTCATTGCTGTTTTTCCCTCACTTCCCCTTATCGGTGATAAACGTGGTCACCATTCAGAGCATGTATTCCCATTGGGTCTAAGTCTTATAAGGAGGTTTGTTCTGAGGGGACCCGACCACTTGCCTTGATGTCTCTTGGGGGAGCAACTTGCTTGTTCTTGTAGTAATCAGTCAGACTGCCTATATTGTTTTGTATTTTTCCTGTAGGTCTTTCTTTCAGGAAGTATCTTCTGTTCTTCTAGCCTCTCCAGCCTGGTCTGCTTGTCCTCTCAAGTGGAAATTTCCCACCTCAGAAGGTTCTGGATGCTGTTCCAGATTTCACATATGGTTTATGTAATGCAAAGGCTCTGCAGGAAGCCTCCTTCACTGGGCACGTTGTAGCCCCATTTTAGGTATTCCAATCTGTATATAGGACTTACGAGCTTTGTATGGTGATATTTCAGGCTATTCCTTTCTCTCCCCTTCAAGTGTCTATTTTATAGTGGTGTGCCAGGGAAACCAAGATTCAAAAGACAGCCAAGCATCTTAATATTATTTCCCCCATCCCAACAGTGTCTCAATGACTGTATCACAGAGCCCTGTTGTTCCAAAGTTGTGAATACATCATTATTTACCTCTGTCCCACTTTAGCTTCACATTCATCCTTTTGTAATTCATTTCACTGTAATGATTACAATCTCCTCCATGCATCATCAAATAACCAAAGGATACACCCTACAGGCCTGCCCCCCTGGCTGTCAGCACACAGCCCCTCTCTCTCCCTGAGTCCTGTGTCCGCAGCCACTCCATCTGTCCACATCATCATCTCTGTCTCCATGCCTGGCTTCACTGCCTCTCTGGATAGGGTCACATTTTCCGCTTTTCTCACCTGATGGTCCCAGGGACCTCCACTCTAGGGCTTCAAAATCAGTCATTCCCCTCCTTTTGCCAAAACAAACAAACAAACAAAAAAACAAAAACCTACCTCTACATATCCAACCCTCACAGTCAGTCCTGATGGCAATTATTCACTATTTTACCACAAGAGTCTTAACCCTATTTCCTTTCACCAGCCCACTTCCAACAGATTGGAAATCATTCAGTAGAGGTTCTGCTTACCCCTGCCCCATCTGGAACTAGGCTCCTTCTTGAAAGTTTGTAAGCCAGTCACTTCTTGCCTTTATAGGCCCCCCACCCACTTTTGGGTCTGGGAAATTTTTAGCCCCCTTTAAGGTATTCCAATCAGTTATAGGCTAAAGATGTGCTTACATGTTTTCTATTGTGATGTTTCTGGCTACCGCACCCCCCCAGTGCCGATTTCACAATGGTAGGCAAGGGAAACCAAGATTCAAAAGACAGCCAAGCATCCTAATATTATTCCCCTCTTTTACCCTTTCAAACCATGCCTCGATCCATGTATTCTGAAGCCCTGTTATTCCAAGGTTGTGCAGACATCATCATTTATCTCTGCCCCATTTAGCCCATACCAACTTGCCTAACTGTTCTTCTGTCCACCTTGTTCTTCTTTTCTCTCCCGCTTCTTGTGTATTGCCAGTCACCCCGAACCCCTAAGCTTTCCTGCATCTATTCCTTACACTGTTATCTATCTTCCCTTCCCTCCCTCCCCTCCTTTCATCCCATACATCCCGATGATCGGCAATTATATATATAGTTGTTGTTTTTTTCCTTTTCTCCCTTTTGGGTGTGTTCTTTTTTTTTAGTCTTTTACAATAATGGTCTTATGCAGTATTTCTCCTTTTGTGACTGACTAATTTCACTCAACATAATGTCTTCAAGGTTCATTCACGTTATGTGGTGGCTTGCAGCTTCCTTGTTATTCTTCAAGGTAGCATTGTGTTCCATTGTGTGTATGTAGCATAGTTTGTTTATCCATTCTTCAATTGATGGGCATTT
>NW_006408519.1:28499797-28514083 GCF_000296735.1 Chrysochloris asiatica
TCCTTGGTGAAGCGTCTGCTCATGTCCTGTGCCCATTTTTTAATTGGGTTATTTGTCTTTTTCTTGTAGAGGTGTTGTAGTTTCCTATATATTTTTAAATTACTCCCTTGTCTTATGTGTGATTGCAAAACATTTTCTTCCCATTCTGTGGGTTCCCTTTTTACTCTTTTGGTGAAGTCTTCTGATGTACATAAATTTTTAATTTTTAGTATGTCCCACTCATCTATTTTGTCTACTTTTGTTTATGTAGTTTTCAAAATGTTTGGTAGTCTGTATATCCCCTGAATTAGCACCCTCACATTTGTCCCTATTTTTTCATTGATGACTTTCATAATTTTGGGATTCACATTTAGGTCTTTAATCCATGCTGAGTTGGTTTTTGTATAGGGTGTGAGGAAAAGGTCTTGTTTCAATCTTTTGAATATGGCTTTCCAGTTCTGCCAGCACCATCTATTAAAGAGACTATCTCCTCCTCATGTAACATACCTAGGCACTTTATCAAAAATCAGTTGGCTGTATGTGGATGGGTTCATTTCTGGATTCTCGATTCTGTTCCATTGATCAATGTATCTTTCATTATACCAGTATCAGGCTGTTTTGCCCCTGTAGCTGTGTAGTAGATTTTGAAATAGGGGAGTGAGAGACTACGAGTTTTTTTTTTTTTTACTTCTTGAGCAGTGCTTTGTTTATCCTGGGTCTCCTTCCTTTCCATATAAAGTTTGTAATTGTTTTTTCCATCTCTTTGAAGAATGTTGCTGGATGGTAGCTTAGTGGTTATGAATCGGGTTGTGAACCGTAAGGTCAGCTGTTCTAAACTACCAGCTGATCCGTGGGAAAAAGATGAGGCTTTCTGCTCCCGTAAAGATTTACAACCTTGGAAACCCTGTACGGGGTCACTCTGGGTCAGAACTGACTCAACGGCACTTAACAACAACATATGTGTGAATTGCTTTGGGTAGTATTGATATTTTCACAATGCTGAGTCTTCCTATCCAGGAACATAGTATGTTCTTCCACTTTTGTAAGTCTCTTGGTTTCTTGTAGTACTGTTTTGTAATTTTCTTTGTATATGTCCTTTGTTTCTCTGGTTATGTTTATTCCTACATATTTCATCCTTTGGGCAGCTATTGTAAATGGCATTGCTTTCCTACTTCCTTTTCAGCACTGTCTTTGTTACTATAGAGGAATCCAACTGATTTTTGTTTATGTTGATCTTATATCCTGCCACTTTGCTGACTCTTCCAATGATGTCTAGTAACTTTTTTGCTGAGTCTTTGGGGTTTTCTCTGTATAGGATTGTATCATCTGCAAATAGAGAGAGTTTTATTTCCTCTTTGCCAATTTGCATGCCTTTAATTTCACTATCTTGCTGTGTACCTCTGGCTAATACTTCGAAAACAATATTGAATAGGAGTGGTGACAAAGGGCACCCTTGTCTGGTTCCCATTCACAGAGAGAAGGCTTTCAGTTTCTCTCCATTGAGAGTGATGTAGGCTGTTAGTTTTGTATATATGCTCTTGATTATGTTGAGGATTTTCCATTCAATTCCTACTTTGTTGAGTGTTTTTATCAGGAAAGGATGTTGGATTTTGTCAAATGCCTTTTCTGCATCAATCAATAATGATCATGTGGTTCTTTTCCTTTTTCTTATTTATATGGTGGATTACATTGATTGTTTTTCTAATGTTTTACCATCCTTGCATCACTTTTATGAAACCCACTTAGTCATGATGTATTATTTTTATTTTATATTGTGCTGGATTCTGTTGGCTAGGATTTTGTTGAGAAATTTTGCATCTATGTTTATGAGGGATATTGGTCTATAATTTTCTTTCTTAGTGATGTCCTTCTCTGGTTTTGGTATGACGGTTATGCTTGCTTCATAAAAAGTATTAGGACATTTACTCTCCTCTTCTATATTCTGGAATAATTTGAGTAGAAATGGAGACAGTTCTTCCCTGAATGTTTGGTAGAACTCACCAGTGAAGCCATCTGGGCCTGGATTTCTTTTGGTTGGGAGTGTTTTGATGACCAGATCAACTTCTTCTATTGTTATGAGTCTGTTCAAGTTTTCTACTTCACTCTGAATAAGTTTTGGTGGATTGCGTTTTTTCTAAAAATGCATCCATCTCTTCTAATTTTCGAATTTGTTGGAGTACAACTCTACATAGTATTCTTTGATTATCCACTCAATTTCATTTGGTTCCGTTGTGACATTGCCCATGTGGTTTCTAATGTGAGTTTTTTGTGTCTTCTTCCTCTTTTCTTTGTTAGGTTTGCCATTGGTTTGTCAATTTTATTAATCCTTTCAAAGTACCAGCTTATTGTCCTGTTGATTCTTTCTATAGTTTTTCTGTTTTCCATCTCATTTGTTTCTGTTCTTAACTTTATTATTTCTTTTCTTTTGGTGACTGTAGGTTCTCTCTGTTGGTCAGTTTCTAATTGTTGTAGATGCTGTGTTAATATGTTAATTTTGGTACTTTCTTGTTTTTAGATGTGTGCATTATTGTAATAAATTTTCCTCTCAGCACCGCTTTTTCTGTTTTCCAAAGATTTTGGTATATTTGGTTTTCATTCTCATTTGTTTCTAGGAATTTTATGAATTCACGTTCCTTCTTTCATCCAGTCACTTTTCAGCAGAGTGTTATTCAGTTTCCATGTATTCGACTTTATTTCGCTAGTCTTCTTATTGTTGATTTCTAGTTTTAGTATTGTGGTCTGAAAAGATATTCTGTAATATTTTGATGTTTGTCAATTTATGGAGGCTTGCTTTGTGACCTAACACATGGTCAATTCTGAAGAATATTCCATGTGTACTGGAGAACAATGTATATTGTGCTGTTGTTGGATTGAATGCTCTGTATACATCTATGAGGTCAACTTGGTTGATTGTGTTGTTTAGTTCCTCTGTAACTTTGTCGAGTTTCTTTCTGTTTGTTCTGTCCCTTTTCAAGAGTGGTGTGTTAAAATCTCCCACTATAATTGTAGATTTATCTATTTCTTTCTTCAATTCTAGTAAGGTTTGCTTCATATATCTTGGTGCTTTTTCATTGGGAGCATAGATATTTATTATGGTTATGTCGTCTTGCTCAATTGATGCTTTGATCATGATATAGTCTCCTTCTTTATCTCTTATGTTGGTTTTTGTCTTAAAGTTTATTTTATCAGAGATTAGAATTGTCACTCCTGCTTGTTTATTGTTGCAGTTAGCTTGATATATTTTTTTCAATCCTTTAACTTTTAGTCTTTGTGTGCAAGGTGTGTTTCTTGCAGGCAGTACATTGAAGAGTCTTGTTTTCTTATCCAGTCTCCCACTCTCTGTCTCTTCACTGGTGCATTCAATCTATTGACATTCAATGTAATTATCGATATGTATGAATTAACTGCTGCCATTGTATTAATTTTTTGGTAGCACTGTTCATTCCTTTGTTCTGCATGCCTTCTTGTGTTGAGTTTGTGTTTTTTGTGCTATTTCTTGTTAGTTTCTTCTTAGTTTTCATGTTTGCTTGTTCTGCTTGGAAGTTTATTTTCATGGTAAATTGTGGAGTATTAACTTTCTTTGGGGTTACCTTATAGTCTATTAACTTTTCACTCCATTTAAGACAATCTATTTTATCCTGTAATCTACCTGACATCCTCACCATCTGGATCTCTGTTCCTACATTTTCCACTTCTTTGACATTGATATTATTTTGATCTTCAGTTGACCTCACAACTCCTTTGAATTCACTGTTGTGGTTTTGTTCTGTTCCGGACTCTTCTATCCATCGTCTGAGTTCCAGGTGGTGTTGCCACGCCTTTCATTCTCTGGTTGTTGTCTGTTCTTGTTGGTTTTCAGCTCAAAGAACTCCGTTTAGGATATTTTGAACTTCTGGATTGGTTTTGAAAAAATCTGTTAGCTTCTGTTTATCCTGGAATGTTTTGATTGTTTTGATTGCACCATCGTATTTGATTGACAGTTTTGCTGGATAGACAATTGATTCTTGGGTGGCAGTTTTTTGTTTTGTTTTGTTTTGTTTTGTTTTTAGGGTTTTGTATATGTTTCCCTATTGTCTTCTTGTCTGCATGGTTTCTGCTGAGAAGTCAGAGCTTAATCTGATTTTCTTGCCTTTGTAAGTGACACTTCTCTTTTCCCTGGTCGTTTTTAGGATTCTCTCCTCGTCTTTGATTTTGGAGAGCTTGATTATTCTATGTCTTGGTGACTTTCTTTTGGGGTCTATCCTTCCTGGTATATGTTTGGTTTCTTGACTGTTTATCTTCTCATCTTTCAAGTTGTTATGGAAATTTTCTTCCAGAAGCTCTTCAACTATCTCCTCTGTGGACTTCTCTAATTCTTCCTGTTCCAGAATTCCAATAATTCTTAAGTTATTCCTCTTTATGTTATCCAGCGTGGATCTTAGACTCTCTTCAGATTTTTTTAATCCTTTTTTCTGCTTGCTTTTCTATCTTAGCAGTGTTGAGAGATTTGTCTTCCAGCTCACTAGTTCTGGCTTGCATCTATCTCATCTATTTTGCCTCTTTACCCTTTCATAGTATTGTCCATTTCTGATATTTTATTATTAATTATCTGGACCTCTATTTGCAGGTTTTGAATTGTTTCCAATGCTGTATCAATCTTGTTTGATTGCTCTTGTAGTACTTTCATGACTTCATTCTTGTTTTTCTCCACCCCTTTTCAGAACATTTCAATTGGTTTCCATATCATTCTTCTGAATTCCTTCTCAGGCAAATCCAAAATCTGCTCTTCCTCTTCTGGGGATCCTTTATCTGTGCCCAGCTCATTTGTTTCAGTTACTCTTTTCCGTTTTGGGACATGTTTTGGGATCTTTTGTTGCATTTTATTTGTCATTTCCAGTAGTTATGTGTGTTCTTAATGCTTAAATGGATGTTTGTTGTTGTGTTATCAAGCTTAGTGGTTGTCTCCTGGTGGATATGATCCGGAGACAGGCTTCCCTTTTCACATGTAATGCTTAATAGCTGCTATTAGCTCTTGCCTCAATGGTGGAATATTATAGGGTATGCTAGCAGCTTGGCTATATAGCCACGATTATTGTCTCTTCTTGGGTAGCATAGGGAAAAAAGATCCTACTTCCAAGAAAAATGTGTGATCAAAAGGACCAAAAGCAGAAGCAATATGAAATCAGAGCAAAAACCACCACTTTGAATCAAAAATAAGACTGTGGCTGACTGTCCTGTCCCCTTGCTACACAGGCAGTGTGTGTGCAGTATAGAAGCCTCCAGCAGTGGGTGAAGGGATGTCTACTCACTCAGGACCCTCCTCTAGTCACCTCCATAGAGGTGCGCAGATAGATATTGAGAAGTTAATGGGAGAAAGATTGTCTATTATTTTTTCTCTGAAGTTCAGTTCAGTATCTGCATGTGCACGGCGTAATTCTCGAGATAGTTGTGTCCTTTTATGTTCGGGTTTTACAGATTGTTTGTATGGTTTGTCTGTCAGGCCTGATGGGTCTGCTTTTTCCTTGCTATATAGGCCTGAGCAAAGGGTCCTGCACAAATTAATTTTAGGACTGTGACCCCTAGGCTGATGTCACAAACAGCCACCAAGCTCTTTCTATCTGTGCCATAGGAAAACTGTGGGGTCAGGACTGGACTTTTTTTTTTGGGGGGGGGGGGGCACGCACACCCACCCACATGAAGACATCCAGGCTAGACAAAGAAGGCACAATATGGATGAGGAGGAAAAAATGTGTAGAATTCCCCCATACCTCCTTTTGCAAATATCACTGTGCTGCTTTTACCATTAGTTCCATGTGCAGGTCTGGCTGTAGCCCCACCCTCTGAACTCCACCCTGGTGGGATGGCCACAGAAGCAGTTCTGTGTCAAGCAATTCCTAAATTGCAGTATTTTCCTTTATATCATGATTTTTCCATTTGCGTGTGCTGGAAACTGACACCCTGCCCCTTATGTTAGACACTGAGCTCTGTTGTTCTGTGAACACAGCTTCTCTGGGTTTTCAATCCCTTTCCTGTGGAGCCTTTTCTACCTGGTTCTATCTCTGCCACCACCAAAACTGGAAAAAAATGACCATTTCTTCTTGTTACAGTGACTCTGTGTATTCCTTCCATCTTCTTTTGATGCTTTCTGAATCATTTAATATTTTGCCCACAGAATCCTTCAATATTTCAAGCTGAGGCTTGAATTTTTTTTTTTTTTTCAGTTCCATTAGCTTGAGAAATATTGAACATATTCTTTCCTTTTGGTTTTCTACCTCCGGGTCTTTATACACTTATTAATACTTGACTTTTTCTTCTGAAGCTGACCTTTAAACTTTTCTGTTCAGCTCTTACTTCCTTACTTCTTCCATTTACTTTATCATCTATCTCTATACTGGAGAGCAAGTTTGAGAGTCTCTTCTGACATCCATTTTGGTCTTTTCATTCTTTCTTGTCTGCTTAATCACTGTTTGTTTTCTTCCTGTATGATGTTCTTGATGTCATCCCACAACTCTTATGGCCTTAAGTCTTTAGTGTCTAATGCATTAAATATGCTCTTCGGATTATTTCTAAATTCAGGTGGGATATGTTCCAAGTCATATTTTGGCTCTCTTGGACTTGTTTTAATTTTCTTCAGCTTCATCCTGAGCTTGCATATGAGCAATTGATGGTCTATTCCAAAGTTTTCCCCAGTCTTGTTTTGACTAATGATATGGAGCTTTTCCACTGCCTCTTCTCACAGATATAATCAATTTGATTTCTCTGTATTCCATCTGGAATATACACAGGTCCACGTGTATAGTTATCTCTTATGTTGTTAAAAAGGGTATTTACAATGAAAAAGTCATTTGTCTTGCAAAATTCTATCATGTGATCCCTAGCATCAAATTGTCACCAAGGCCATATTTCCAACTACTCTTACATCCTGTTTGTTTCCACTCTTTGCATTCCAGTCATTAGTCATGATTAATACATCATGATTGAATGTTTGATCAATTTCTGACTGAAGAAGCTGATATAATTCCTCAGTTTCTTCACCACTGGCTTTAGTATTTACTTCATATATTTGAATAATAGTGGTAAGTGCTCTGTCTTGTAGGCATATAGATATTATTGTACCACAGACAGCATTGTACTTTAAGAAAGATCTTCATATGTTCTTTTTGATGATGAATGTGATACCATTCCTCTCCAATTTGTTATTCCTGGCATAGTAAACCATATGATTGTCAGATTCAAAATGGCCAATGCCTGTTCATGTCACCTCACTAAGGCCCAGGACATAGATGTTTTTGCATTCCATTTTGTTTTTGACAATTTCCAATTTTCATAGATTTCTACTTCATACATTCCATGTTCTGGTTATTAATGGATATTTACAGGTATTACTCTTCATTTTGAGTTGTGCCCCATCAGCAAAGAAAGTCTCAAAAGTTTTACTCCATTTGTGTCATCTCGGTCAACTCTCCTTTGAAAAGGCATCACTTCCCTGGAAGTATTTTGATTGATTTCCAACCTAAGGAACTCATTTTCTGGCTCTACATCTGACAAAATTCTAGTGTTCTTCATAATGTTTCAATATTCAGTATTCTGGTGCTGATAGTGTTCCACTGCTATTCATAAGGTTTTAAGTGACTATATATTCAGAAGTGGATTGTCTCCCCATCTTCCTAGTCTGCCTTCATCTAGAAGCTCAGCTGAAACCTATCCATTGTGGGTGAACCTGCTGGTATTCAAAACACCCATGGCATAGCTTCCAGAATCAAAACAAACCACCACAGTATGACAAACTGACAGATGAGTGGTGGATTATACACACACACACATATATATATTAGATACCCTATAAAAAGTTACAATAATAATTGTTGGTAAATGCCTTTGAGTCTGTTCTGACCCATAGTGACCCTGCATATATTTTCCAAGGAGCAGCTTGTGAGTTTGGGTCACTGACCTTGCAGTTAGTAGCCCTGTGCTCATCCTACAGGGTCACACCAGTACTGCCCAATAAAAATAGCCAGTATTTATGGAGCTATTCTTAACTGTCTTTGAAGAGTTTATATACTTAAAATTATATATATATATATAGATTTTAATGTATTTTTAAGGACAATAACTGGAAGACAAATAATATGCTATGGGTGAGTTGAATTACGTGAAATAGATATTCCATCTAAGAATTCTGAAAACTTTTGTGTATTTGGGAAAAGGACATTAGGTCTTAAAGAAGAAAATTTATCTGAGCAGAAGCAATCGGAGGCGAGAATTAATAGCAAAAATACAAGCATAAAAAACTAAATGCTTTCTTGAGTTTCTATAGGCCCCTGGAAGGTGATGTCAAGTTGGTTCTGACTCTCAGTCCCCACAAAGTGACTCAGTGAGTTTCCAAGGCTTTAAATCTTTGTGGGAACAGACAGCCTCATCTTTCTACAATTTAATTTCTACACACAAATAACAAACCAAACTAACTGTCATCATGTCGAATCGAACTCAGAGCAACCCTGTAAAGAGTTTCTGAGGCCATAAATCTTAACTGGAACAGAAAGCCTCATATTTCTCCCATGGAGCCGCTGGTGGGTTTGAACTACCAACCTTGTGGTTAGAAGACCTATGCTTATTCTACATTGTCACCAAGGGTATTAAATATGTACCAAGTGCAGTTATATTTAGGGCATTGTACTATATAATCTTCAATGTATTTACCTTTGAAACTGTCCATTTGTAAAAAATATACCTGTTCAAGTTTTGTTTTTGAGATGCTACACTGCTCAAAATTGTACTAGGCCAATACCATGGTAATTTAGATGTCATTGTTATTAGGTACCATCAAGTTAATTCTGATTCATAGCAACCCTACATATAAGAGCAGGAAACACTGCCCAGTCCTGTGCTAGCTTCACCATCATTGCTAGGTTTGAGCCTAACGTTGTGTCACTGTGACAGTGCATGATCTTGAGGATCTTTCTGATTTTTTAACCCATTACTTTCTCAAGCATGGTGCCCTTCTCCAGGGATGGTCTCTCCTGATAACGTGTCCACAATACATATTTATAAGATGAAGTAATCACCAAACTCACTTTTTAAAAAAAAAAAAACTTTTTATTGTGAATCGACTGAAGGTTTACAGAGCAGATCACAACTTTCCAGTCCACAAATCATAGACTTTATTTAATCGCAATGATTGTAATTCTTCAGTGTAATATAATGTAGTCCACTTATCCCTGTGACTCTTGTTTCTATGTCTCCTTTCCCAACCCCTTTGTTCTTAGGTAAATGTTGTCCTTTTGATGTCAAATAGTTGATGGTTCTCCAGTGAACACACTTCACTAGTGTTGCTATCCTTGCTGTATAACTATCTAATGTTTAGCTGAATTCAGTTTCCGACCTGAAGGGTGACCAAGAGTGATAGTCTCAGATTCCTCCAGTCTCTTTCTGACCAGTAAGTCTGGTCTTATTTATGATTTTTAGTTTTGTTCCACATATTCTCCCACTCTATCCAGTACTTCCAATGTGATCCCTTTCATGGTAGTTGGTATTGGTAGCCAGGTACCATCTTGTTCTTCTGGTCTCAGGATCATGAAAACTTATAGTCACATGTTACATGAGTCCTTTGGACTAATTGCTTCCAATCATCTTCAGTTTTCATCTCTCTTCTTTCCTCTGCACAGGGAACCAATTGTTGCATCTTAGATTGCTTCTCATGAACTTCTAAGATTCTAGTCATTACTCACCAAAGTCAGATGTAGAAGATCATATTTGTAGATTATGTAATGCTAATTGCCACGGTGTCTCCAAAGTTATGATCCAGAGTCCCCAGAGCTATCAACTCATTTCCTGAAGGGGTCTGATAATGTCTACAAACTTTTCATAATTTAGTCCATGGATATTCCACCATCTCAATGTACAGAAAACAAAAATCCTCACCATGGGATGAATAAATGACATCATGATAAATGGAGAAAAGGTTGGAGTTGTCAAAGACTTTGTTTTGCTTATATCCACAATCAAAATTCACAGAAACAACAGTCAAGAAATCAAAGGATATAATGCATTAAGCAAATCTGTTTCACAAGACCTCTTTAAAGTGTTATAGATCAAAAATAATAGTTTGAGGACTAAGATGCACCTGACTCAAGCCATGGTATTTTTAATCACCTCATATGTTTGTGAAAGTAGGACAATGAACAAAGAAGACGATAGAAGAACTGATGTATTTGAGCCATGGTATTGGAGAAGAAGAATAAAGTACCATGGACTGCCAAAAGAACCAACCAATCTATGTTGGAAGAAGTACAGTCAGAATGCTTCTTAGAAGCCAGGAGTTTGAGACTTTATGTCTCATATTTCAGACATGTTTTCAGGAGGAACCATTCTCTGGAAGACATCAGTCTTGGAAAGTGGAGGGTCAAAGAGAAAAATGAAGATCTCCAACAAGATTAATTTGCCTAGGGGCAGCAGCAATGGGCTCAAACATAACAATTGTGAGGATGGCACAGGACCAGGCAGTGTTTTGTTCTGTTGTACATGGGGTCTCTAAAATTCATAACCAACTTGATAGCACTGAACAATGTTAACAATGTTCCACCACATTCATGGATATATGTACAGTAAAAGTACATGTTGATGTTAAGTGCTGCCTTATAGCATCCTCATATAGGATTTCTGAGGAATGGCTAGTGGGTTTGAACCACCAAACTTGTGGTTTGCCGCCAGTACTTATTCTACAGCATCACATCAGGTGAATACCCATGTACAACTACGCTCTGTCAAACCTTAATATATTTGCAGATATAATCCCACTCCCTCACACCCATTCAGCCCGTATATCTATCCATGCGAAATTTACATGTAGATTAATGTTAGTGCATGATTGAATATATAGCTCTATTCCCTTTAATTAACTCTATTCCCTTTACTCTTGCCTGTGGTTCCCCTGTGTTTTCTTCTGCTTTCATCCTTCCTCTGCCAACCTCCTGCTTGTTATATATTGCCTTTCCCATCATCCAAGTTAACACGTGTCTACCCACTAGCCAATGACTTCCTTACCCTGCCCTGCCACCCCTGGAAATCATCAAAGATTATTTATTCTTGCATGATAACATGATAAACCTTTTTTTTTTTTTTTTTAACTTTTTACAAAAGTGGTTTCATACAATATTTGTCCTTGTGATTGATTAATTTCACTCAGCAGAATGTCCTCTAGGTTCTTCCTTGTTATGGAAGATTCATCATTATTCTTAAATGTTGAGTTGTAGTCCATTGTGTGTACGTACCGAAGTTTGTTATCTATTCTTACATTATCTTGGAGCTATGAGCTGTGGGGGCATTGTAGGATAGGTACACGATTTCTAGTCATAAGGTTAGTAATTCAAACTCACCAGCCACTCTGCAGGAGAAAGATGAGGCTTTCTGTTCCAGTAAAGACTTTCAGCCTTGGAAACCCTCTACAGGATCGCTGTGGGTCAAAATCAGCTCAGTGGCAGTGAGTCAGTTTTTTTTCACTAATGGACATTTAGAATGTCTCCATCTTTTTGATGCTGTGAATACTGCTGTAATGAATATGAGTGTGCATTTATCTATTTGTGGCATGGCTCTTAGTTCTTGAGAATATATACCAAGTAGAGGAATTGCTGTACCATATGGTGCCTCTATTTCCAATTTTTTGAGAAATGCCATGCCATTTTCCATAGTGGTTTCACCATTTTACAGTCCCACCAGCTGTTTAGGAGGATGCCAGTCTCTCCACTACCTTACCAGCATTTTTTATTTTCGTTTTTTTTTAAAAAAACAAAAAACAAAAAAACTTTGCTTTTAATACTGGGGTGAGATGACATCTTGTTGTTTTGATGTTCATTTTTAATGGTTATGAGTTGGGCTGCTAATTTAACATTTAGTAATTAGAAACTATCAACAATTCTGTGGGAGAAAGATGAGGCTTTCTGCTTCCGTAAAGATTTACAGCCTCAGAAACCTTTTACAAGGTTGCTTTGAGTTGGAGCTGACTTGACAGCACTTATCAACAAAAGTAACAATGGTTAATGATTGTGAGCATTTCTTCATCTGTTTGTTGACCACCTGAATGTTTTTGGTAAAGTGTCTGTTCATGTCCTCTGCCCATTTTTAAATTGAATTTTCTTTTCCTTGTTGAGGTGTTGTAGTTTTCTATTAATTTTAGAGATTATTAGTCTTTTGTTGGATATGTCATTGCAAAAAAAAAAAAAAAAAAATGTCCAAGGCTGTGGTTTCTCTATATTTTGATGCACATATATGTCTAAAGTTTCAGAGGTCCCAGTCATCTAGTTTGTCTTCTCTTTGTGTGCTTTCAGTTATGTTTGATAGTGTATGTATGCTAATGCCAGAGTCATTAAGTTTGTCCCTATTTTTTCATTAAGATCTTTATAGTTTTAGGTTTTGTATTTAGGTATTTAAACCATGTGGAGTTTCATTTTTGTATATGGTATGAGATTTGGTCTTATTTCATTCTTCTGCAAATAGAGTTCAACTTTTTCCACTAAAACTTGTTCAAGATGTTGTCTCTTTCCCATTTCATGTATTTTGGTCCTTTGTCAAATATCAGCTGACCATAGGTGGGTTGGTTTTATTTCTGGCTTCTAAATACTGCTTAATTGATCTATGTGTATTTCATTGTACCTGTATAAGGCTGTTTTGACTACTGTGGCTATACAATAGATTTTGAGATCAGGAAGTGATAGGCCTCTTACTTAGTTCTTTTACCTTTTCAGATAAAGTTATTGACCAGTTTCCCATCTCTTTAGAGAATGATGATGGAATCTGGACTGGGATTGCATTCTATCTATAGCTTTGGGTCATATTGACATTTTCACAATGTTATGTCTTTCTATCTATGAGTACATTAAATTCTTCCACTTACGTAAGACACTTTTGGTTTCTTTGAGTAGTATTTTGTACTTTTCTTTGATATGTCTTTTGTTTATCTGGTGATATTTATTTCTAAGAATTTCATCTTGGGTTGGCTAATATCAGTGGCATTGTTCTTCTGATTTCATTTTCAGAGGTTGCTTATCAGAGTAAAGGAATTCAGCTGATTTTTGTATGTTGATCTTGTGCCTTGCCACTTTGCTGAAATTTTCAGTGAGCCCAAATAATTTTCTCAATGAGTCTTTGGGCTTTTCTGTGCATAGGATCATATACCAGACTCACTTCTAATCAGCATTCTAGCTTGGAATACTGGAATTTCTTCCAAGACAGATATGTTCGCTCTTCTGGCCTCCATGGTACAATAAATGATCTTTGCCAAAGGCATCAATTCTTCTTTGGTCTTCCTTATTCATTTTCGATTTTTTTGGTATGCATATAAAATGATTGAAAATAACACAATTTGGGTCAGGTGCACCTTAGTACCCAAAGTGAACTATTTGCCTTTTAACACTTGAAAGAGGTCATTTGTAGCATATTTATCCAACAAAATATGTTCTTTGATTTCTTGACAGCTGCTTTCATGGACATTGTGGATACAAGTAAAATGAAATCCTTGATAAAGTCAATCTTTTCTCCATTTATAATGATGTTGCTGGTTAAAACAGTTGCGAGGATATTCATTTCTTTATGTTGGGGTATAATCCATTCTCATGGCTGTATGTAATCTTTGCTCTTCATTAGTAAATACTTCAAGTCTCTTCACTTTCAGCAAGCAAGATTGCATCATCTTCACGTTGTTGTGGTTATGTGCCTTTGGGTCGGTTCCGACCCATAGCAGCCATGTACAGGGTTTCCAAGGCTGTAAATCGTTATGGGAGCAGAAAGCCTCATCTTTATCCCACAAATCAGCTGGTAGTTTCGAACTGCTGACCTTAAGGTTCGCAGCCCGATTCGTAACCACTACACTACCAGAGCTCCTTGCATTATCTTCATATCCTATTGTTAATAAGCCTTCTTCCAATTCTGATGCATTGTACTTCTTCATATTGTCCAATTTCTCAGATTGTTTGTTCAGCATACAGATTTAATGAGTATGATGAAAAAGTCCAATCCTGACATATGCACATGATTGTGTTGTTGTTGTTTTAAGTGTCATCAAATTGGTTCTGACTCATAGTGACCTTGTATAGAGTTTCTAAGAAGTGGCTGGTGAATTTGGACCACTTACCTTGTGGTTTAAACCAACCTTGTGGTCAGTGCATTATCCCACGTTGCCATACCATGACTACAACCATGCAGCATCCCTTTGATCACTTTGAACAAATGGTGATAATGACATACATAATATATGTTTAAAAGGTTATCATTGGAGACACTACTTGTTGTTGTCAGGTGTCATTGAGTCGGAACTGACTCATAGCGACCCCATGC